>NC_143485.1:63889258-64254074 GCF_027475165.1 Benincasa hispida
ATAAAAAAGCATGTAAATACATAATGGTTAAACCATTTTTGGACACAATGTCTCTTCCAGGGTTGTTTCAGCAAGGATGGGCGATTAGACAAGCATCATATCTTCCATTTCCTGAATGACATAAGAAAAATCCTAGTTTGTAGGCAATAACTTCTTAGGAATGTGGTCTATGTTGAAAATCAACCTAACAAAGCTACTAAAACCATACAAAAACAATGGTTCCCGGCAAGGAGTTCCGTTTGGGATTTGAAGCACATGCCAGAGGCAACAGAATGATTTGGTCCTTTGCACAATGATTCACAAATCAATAACTGGATCTCCTTGCTTGGTTGCCAAATGGGTTCTATGTCAATTGCCACACCATACTTTTATTTTCTCACACCTTAAAATCACTATGAAGAAATAAAATCAAGGCCATTCAAAAAGAGAATCATGAGGATCAGAAAGTGAGGGAAGTATGCCATAAAAAATCATCGAGGCCACTCTCCGTCCCTTCCACCATGGTCACCTCAACTGCAATGTGAATTGATCTTGTTAAATCAACAATTGACCTAAAAGCTTAAGCCCATGAATGAAAATAAATTTAATATTGTATCATCTAACACTCCACTTGATGGGTTGAAATATATAGAAGACCCAACAAATGGAAATCAAAATTAATTGGAGAGAAAATAACATCATTGCAGAGGTTTGAACCCAGAACCTCATGGACCACCTACTCTAATACCATGTTAAATCACCGATGAATCTAAAAGCTTAGCTAACGAGTGAAGATGAATTTAATATTATATTATCTAACATATCTAATCATCACCAGGCTTGCCCTCCGAATATCCCCTTCTCTGGCTCTCCTTTTTCTCTTCTGGCTCTCCTTTTTCTCTCTCTCCCTGTCCCAGTAAGGTCGCTCCCCTCATAAAAAGAAGCTTTACCTGGCAGGTATCCAGTCAATCGAAGCAGCTTTCAACAGAATGTCTTCCTGAGAGTGGTGTCATTGGTGGTGGTTGATAGCTAATATAGTATTTTGCAAAATAAGAGAGAAATTATAGATTTTACAATATTGTGAGCAAAGAGGAAGTCTAGGAACTGCCACAAATAGGTGAGTGAATCCCAGAAAATTAAACCAACTTAAAACAATAGACTTTTTTGCATTTTGATTTCAAATGACTGCTAAATGAGAATAGAACCTCGTTTAAAAAGAGCTTTATGAGCCACCAATCTTTGTAAGATTGGCATCTGATCCAGAACCATACAAACCAACGCTTATCCTAACATAATGAGTTGATCCAATCTGACAACCTCTGTTGCTTTCTCTCATAAAAGATTTATTGAAGTGCACAATCTTGAACTCAAAATGGGTTCCTACTTCTATGGTTACCAAAGTGGTGACCTAACCAAGATGTTAAATTTTCTAAGAGAGGTATGTAAGCTATCATGGCCCTGAATACTCACGTAATTTTCTTGAAGAAAAACATCTGATCCAAAAAGGTTTTAGTCAGACTAAAATGGGGATCTCACTACCTGACGCAATAATTGGTAGACAAAAAGATGGGGAACAAAGATGTATATGGACCCACCATTAAGCTGTGAAGGAAATAAACCAGATGGAGAAAAAGACAAGCACATACAGCAATCAATAGCAAAATTCCATTTAGACCAAAGAGTAGCAGACCACCCATGGATGGATAAAACGGATAAACCCTTGAAATCCAGAAGAAAATTATTACCAACACTTTCTTTCAAGATGCCAAGTTCTTGTCAAATTACAAATGCAAAATATTTTTTAGGAGATGCTAAGTTCTTGTTAAGTAATTTGCAAGAAATATGAAAGTTATGTACGCATCTAAAATCAAAATCAAACTAATAAAAATATTGTCAATCTTTTGAGTGAGCAGTGTATCTTCAACTGATACAAGAGAGATTGCAAAAAGATTAACATAAGTTTAGGACGTACAGCTGAAAAACAACAATAAAACAGGTTACGCTTTAGCTTTTCCAGCCTGCAGAGATTGAATCCTTTGCTGTAACTTCAATATCTGCAAGACACCAAACCAAAAATAAGCAAATGAATTGCATTGTATTTGAGTAATATCCAAAGCAGAAAAGGTTTATACAAACCAACGAACGATTGTGCTGAAATAAGGAAGATGTTTTTGTTTCTAGAACAATTGTGACAAAAGAAGCCTTTATCCCATTCAACTTATACTTTCAATGTCAAGGATTACACTCACAAATTCATCATGAAAACAATTAATGCTAGTTTGTCTCGGTGGTTGACGTTCTGGCTTAGCCAGCCCCCATTTTGAGGTTCCGTCATTCGTTGTTTGAAAGGTAAACGAGGAATATTGTTGCTCTCCTTTCTTTGTTGGGAGAGTTTCAGTGCTCTTTTGAGAGAAGGGATTTTCGATTATAGTGCCTTAGCCCTCCAGAGGCTTTTTCCTATAAATCCTTCTCTTTGACGGGTCAACCCATCTCCCAAGAGAGATTGGTTTTTCACTAGATGTGGTGAATGAAAATTTCCCAAGCAGGTTAAGCTTTTTGTTTGGCAAAATCTCCATGGAAGGGTTATTATCTTGGAAGATGTGTAACTTGATGGGGTCTTGGTGTTGCATTCTTGCAGGAGGGCAACAGAGGACCTTGATTAAACGTTGTGTGGACTTATTCCTTTGATTAGTTTGGTTTTAGGCTAGCCAGCGTGACTACAGCAAAATGATCAAGGAATTCTTTTTTCATCCTCACTTTAGAGAGAGGAAACTTTCGTGGCAGACAGGGGGTGTATGCTAAGGTCCCCATTCACGCAGCTCCGGTCCAAGGAGCGATAAGGATTTTGTCCTAAAGCTTGGATGTTTATCTTGTCCATCAAAAGAAGTCAATCTTCAACTTCTTCCTCTTTCAAATTTCTTCTATAATTGAGGTTCCACAAATCTGACTGGTTGTCCCAAAAACCACCCACCATTTTGTTGTTGCCTTTTGAGAGTTGCTAACATTGATGCCAGGGAGCTTAGTCTTACTATTCATATTTGCATGAAGGCCCAAAGAACCTTAAAACTTCTAATAACTTAGAAAATTCATAACCTTTTCCAGAGATGAGCAAGAAAACAGGATTATATCACCAATTACAAGTGGTTTATAGGAGAGACCTCTCCGATGGAAGAGCCTTCCAGAAAGCCTGTGCTCATACCTCTCTGGAAAAAAGGCAGCTACAAGAATCACGGACCAGAATGAAGATGAAAGGTGACAGGAGACATCCTTGTGACCTTGTCTTGTACCCTAAAACTTTCCCCTAGGTTTTCCAATTATAAGAATGGAGGAGAAATACTCTTTAACCCATTATCTCCATCAGTTTCCAACGCCTTTCAAGAATTTAATGTAATCTAACAACGCCCAATCCACCTTATCAAAAGATTTTCAAAGTCAACCTTTATAATAAAACCTCTTCCATTCCAAAAATCAATCAATTCATTTGCAATAAGGTTAGCACCGATATTTTGTCTATCCTTGATGAGAAACCTTTCTCCATCACCAATCATAAACATGCTACTGTCAAGTTTAGATGGCTGACTTCGGAATTTGGGACCTAAAGCTAAGGGACCATTTGTATGGTGAAAAATTCAAGATTCCCATGGGTCATGGATGGCCATCTAGATTACTCCTTTTGTTTTGCATTAATGTGAAATATCCATACATCTTGAGATGCCCATATAGGGGCATTTATCAAATAATTTTGGAAGCCCTCTTGCAACATGGACTTTTAAATGTCCATGTAGAGGGCATACCCAAATGACATATTTGCTCTTCAAAATTTTCTTTTATATTTGTCTTTCATCAATTTTTTTCGCAGTTTTTAGTTTGTAGTTCAAAATAAAATAATGTATTCTTTTTTTATATATATAACTATAATCAACTATGCATTCATGCACAAACAAATAATCATATGCAATCAAGTACAGTAACATTTTACATTTAGATATAAAATAAACTTTAGTTCAATTGAATAATATTTTGATTATTTCCAAACGAAATTTAAAGTGCTAGGTTGCTTTACTATACATTTTCAATAGTTGCCAAATACTTTTGTATTTACTCTCTTGTACAACTATTGAAATTGTTTTTTTCATTTTTTTTGTACTATATTTATTTTCATTCTTAGTTTTTTTGTAATCACATAAAAATTAGTAAAGGTATTATTGGTATAATACATAATCTTTAGATATTCCCATACATAAATACTACAAAACAAACAAAGTTATCCAAATATTTCCAAACATTCTTTCAAAACAACATGGTAATCTAAAATGCCAGCATTTGAATTTTCAAACATCTACAATTTCGGACATCTGAATATTTCGATTGTCTAGATTTCCATTAAAAAAAACCGGCCCTTATTCCCTAAAAAGGAAGAAACTGTAGGATGGATTAAAATAAATCACCTCTTGTATACAATACACTAATTACATTTAGAATACATTCGGTTTGGAAGCTGGAAAGAATAGGCATTCTCCACCAAATCCCATTTACATGATTTGACTCACAAAGGGGATGTTGTACACCCCCTGCTGCCAAAGGCTTATTTGGATGTATATTGTTATGTTAGAGCTTCTTTTGGGCAACTAAGGAACTATAGGCTTTTGCAAAAAAGAATCAATCTTATGCTAGAAGTTTTTACAACATTATCTTCCTCACTATTTCTAGGTGTTAACTGTCTCCACGTTTCAATTCACTCTTTTTTTTCCCTTTTTTTCCTTTTATATAGAAACAATTTTCATTGGGGAAAAAAATGAGAGAATACAAGGGCATACAAAAAACTAAGACCACATTTTCATTCTTATAGTTTAGCTACTTCTATATCTAACCGAAGAAGTTTAATGTAACTCCTTGTCAGACCCCAATAGTCAATACATATGCTATAAGGGGTAGAAATGAGAATTCACCCCTTAATGTAATGCACATGTGAGAAAGCGTGCAGTGTGTTTTGTGTTTTGTATTTAGGGAAGTTAATGTGTAGAAAGTCTCCAGGATGAACGTATGTATTACAGTAGTTAGGAGTCTATTTCCTTGCTAAGGAGGGCTTACCACCCTCTCGAATAGGTGGGGAGGGGTGGTAAAAACGTGAACTGTGTATTTTGGCCTCTTGTTGTAATATCGAGGCATCTCTCCCTCCTTTTTATTTCATACATCACTGAAATTGATTCTGGGTTTGCTTACAATATATAAAAATATTTTGTGTTCATAATTTTAAAATAAATTATTTGACTTATTTATGGAGGAAAAGAAATTCATAAGATTAAAAAGAAAATCTGCAAAGAGGAAGAAGCCCTATTTAATCATTTATGGAGGAACCGTAAATATATCGTATGAAAGAAAAAGAAAATGCCTTAACTCTATTCCGTCAATATTGGCATTCTTGTTTTTCATTCTTTTTTCTTTTTTCACTTCCGGTCCTCAATGTTTCAATTGGGAAAGGACTTCGCTGTAGTTTCAAAAACCACTACTTAGTCCAGCTTCAATAATTTCTACCATGAAGTTGACCTAGATGTAAGGTAGCAGACAGAAGCTCATGCATCTTGAACTTTGTTTTGCATCAAGGAAAAAGGGGATGAGGCAGAATGCTCAAACAAACTTCCCTAAGTCCAGTCATTTTCTAAATTTCCTACGGTTTTAAATCAAGTTTAGATTTCAGTTTCTTTGTTTTCAAACTTTTTTCTCCAGACACATTTTCAGTATGCCTTGTGTATTCATCATATCTGAAGACAAGAAATCATTTTGTGGATTCTCCTTATACAAGCAAGAATCAGACACAAAAAATGTTTTATTGCTTTATTTTTGGGTTCTGTAAATATCAGCCACAGGTTAGCTTTAAGATCTAGAGAAGGAAGAAAAGTACTAACCGCATCTCTCTTGCTATTTTGCTTCTCTTCCAAATCTTGAAGGGCTGAATCAAGACGTTTCCTGAATTGTGCAAAAATCATTGAATTAAACCACATGAAAATGGTGACTGAGAAAACTATATTGTCATTATTATTAAGATATATGGAAGTAGTTTCATTATTATCAAGGTACATGGAAGTAGAATGTTACAATTTATAAATTTTAAAAAAAAAAAAAAAAATGCAATATATAGATTTGGAAAACTGGCACCGCAAATAGAAGGTAAACTGTATCGGTCCCATTTTAAATCTCCCTCCCTATTTCTTATTGATAGTCTCGACTCTGCTCTGACCTATTTCCTTCTTTTCACCTATGTCCTTCGTTATGTCCAACTCTTTCTCCATCTGCCTGCCAGTTCTTTTTTTGGTAGGCTTTTTTTGCTCAGGCAGGTGTTCTTTGGAGCAATGTACTATAGAATAATTGTTATTGCCTACGTCCTCCAAACATGAATTCTTATTACCTGCATGAGACATAGACACAGGCAGATAGAATAGAACATATCTCACACAGGCAACTCTTTTTTCTTTTTTCCTCTTTTGCTAGGGTGAGAGACATGTTCTATCCACTTTGAGCTCAACTTTGGGCCTTATATTACATACTAATAAGAATTCCTGTGATTCTAAATTGTCATATGTATATCTTATGTCTCCCTCTCCCTATTCCTATCTCATTATGATCTTGTTCATCTGCCTATTTGCTCTTCTTTTTTCTCCACATATTTTGCCGCTCTTTGTTGTTCCAACTTCTCCCTTAGCAGTTACATACTTCAAATGCACTATATACTTACATACTTAAAGGCAATAAATGCACTATATACGTCTGTAATTGACGTTGTCAGAAAAATCTTATGGATGGAATATAGAAGAAACAGGTAGTTTAATACTTGCACCATGCCCTTCATTCAATATAAAGTGACCTAGTTTTTAGATGTTCTATCTAATCTTATTTCTATCCCTCCATTTCAAAAGAACTTAAGCATGAGCTTCAGAACTATCATATCTTGGTATGGGTCAAAGAAATCACAAACAAAAGAGGAGGTTTTGCATGAATCATGAAACTGGAAGGCAATAATTGGAAGCAAAACTTGGTTCTGGTAGTTTGAGCATCTATAGAGAAAAAATGGTAGAACGGTCATTGGCTATTATTAAGATTCCGTCCATAAACCTGGATTACTGAAACCTTGGAGGACTCTTCCTCCTAACAATCTTTCCTTTGTAGAAAGGCTGTCTCCAGAAAATTTCATTTTCTCTATTTAGAAAGAAATAGATATAGGCATTGGAGAAAAGATCGGGAAAGATTTACACAACCATAGTATCTTTTTTTTATATCATCATTGATTTGAAGTGGTGTGGCCTGAGTGACTAAGGAGAGTTCTCTCCACGAAGTCTATCAAAGAATCTTTATTATCAATCAAATGTTAATGAATATAAGGGAGCAATTCCCTATTTGTAGAGAAATGGAAAATGAACTAAAGTACTTTTTCTTATATATACAAATTAAAATACTAAAACAAAACTAAAACGAATTAAAAAAGAATAACCTAATTGACAAGGTAACTCCCTACATCATGAAGAGTTATCTTTCGCAGAGGTTTTCTCTACCCGAACCTCTAGTTTGTAACCTTTTTGTTGTTTGGAAATATATGTTGTCTATTTTTTAAAATAATAATAAATAAATATAAAAATGAAAATATAAATAAGAAAGGCAATGGCTCCTACCAAATAGTCTAGGATTTTGCTTGATTGATTACCGAACAATATTATGATGATAACTAGTGCATGATCTTTGAGAACTCTTAAATAGTCTCCCAAAATTCTCCCTTACTCTCAAACTCAGGGGAGGGAATCAATTTCTATGTATTCACCATTGAGCTATGCTTATATTGGCCAGTTGCATTGCAGCATTTTGAAATTGCTAGATCCTTGGCCTTTGGAGGTGTTGAAGACTCAGATAAGTGCTTAGGCCAACCAAAGAGAATTATCTTGTGAAAACTTTGAAACTTCAACTTACAAAAATAGTGAGAGTAGAGCACTCATGGAAGCAAAATGTTCAAATGGCTAGGCCAAGGTGATAAATGTATTACTTTTTTCTCATAAAGGTGTCGGCATTAGAGGACGTGTCTTATTTTGCAATTTTGAAGTAGTGATTATCGTAATTAAGCCAATTTTCTGGATATGGGTGTGGGTGCTAACATTCCTAATTCTTTCAAAGTGCTTTTACTCTAAATAGGATTTCTTTAGAACTCAAAGACATGGTTGTACAACCTAAAGAAAAAAAAATCCTATTTTCTATGAGACATTATGTATGGTGGCATCAATACAGTCGACATATTGATAAAAGAAGCTCCTGGATTGTGTCCGCCCCTAGTTGGTGCGTTCTTGGTCACATATGTGAAGGAACTCTTATGCACATTTTCGTACATTTTGAATTTGCAGAGACAGTTTGGAATAGAATCATGGCTGCCTTCAACTATCACATGGTCTTCCCGAATCATCCCCTTATTCTACTGAATATGTTGCTTATCTTTCACCCTTTCAAGAAGGACAAGGAGATATTGTGGACTTTCATCATCAAAGCCTATCAATGGACCATTTGGATTGAGCAAAACCATCACATCTTCGACAACAAGGAAACGAACTACACACAATATTTTGGTCACTTTTTGTATATATCTCCCTCATGGTGTAAATTCACTTCTTTCTTTTGTGATTACAATCTTACTTCTCTCATCTCACAATAAAATAGCATTATGTAATCCCTCATGGCAATAATTGCCCTTTTGCAATTTCATACCATCAATGAAGTTCTGATTGAACATTCCATCAAAACAAAAAACAAAAAGAAGAAGAAAAGATCCTGTTCAAGTTAGGTCATTACTTAGAACTCAAGGACACCGATATACAACCTATAGAATAGATCCTGTTCAAGTTAGGTCATTACTCTAAATCAGATTTCATTCTATTTTCTTAACAAGTTAGGAATGAGAGTCTGAGACCTATTTCTTGGAAGATAGTCAGCATTTGGAAAGATTGTTATCCATTTAAAAGATTAAAGCAAGCATGATAACCTTGGAACTTGCAAAGCTGCAACCTATATTGCCACTCTTCTGAATTTTTAGTCGTTGGAATATTCATAAAAAAGAATTTGCTTAAGGTGGGATTTTTTAACAATGATGTTCTTACTTGCATTAGTGAGACTTCTTTTATGTCATAATCCAAAGAAAGTGATGGCTTCACAAAGTATCTAACTTCCATCCCACCAATTTGGTAAAACTAGCGTTTACAAAATATTCCAAGATGCTTGTAAACAAGTTGAAATGATTCTGCATGCTACCATTTGCTGCATCATCCAGCCTGTGTTGTGTCTAGTCATCCAATAATTGCTCCACGGCAAGATAGTGGATAACAAGAGGAAGAAAAGATGATGGGTTCTTTTTTAAGTACGATAAATATGAAAAGGGACTTGAACCTTCCAACCTCGAGAGAAGTAGATGGCTTGAGTGTTGAGCTACGTTCATATTGGCAGGTGGGTTGTAAAGATTGACTTTGAAAAATCCCACTATATGATAGAACAAGATTTTCTTGAGGTTGTTGCCACTTGGAATGCAGGACTCTTTAAAGATTTAAATAAATAAATAAAAAGAAAAAGAAAAAAAGAAAAGAAAGACCAACTTTCATTGAGAAAAAACGAAAGAATACAAGGGCATACAAAAACACAAAGCCAACAAAAGGGAGCACCCTAGAGAAAGAGTCTCCAAACTAACATGTGACCTTGCAAATAACTATAAAAGGAACTCATCTTTTTCTGGACAACCCACCTAACCCTACAACATTTGGGCGTCAAGAAAACCCGTATGATATTAAATCCTAGGTAGGTGGCCACCATGGAATGAATCCATGACCTTTTAGTCCTTTATCAAGGTTATCACTGATGCCCAAAGAGAAATATTAAAATTCACTAGTGACCAAACATTGAAATGATCCCTCTTAATCCCCCTAAAGATTCTATTATTTCTCACCCCCAAATGCCCCACAACAAAGCACACACTCCAACTTTCCATAAGAAACTCCCTATCCCCTTACACAACGAATGGAGGAGAAACTCCTCGATCATGTTAATAAAAGCTCTATGACGTGCTAACAGAATACCAAACACTCCAAAGAAGTAGTTCCAAACTGAACGAGCTTAATTACAATTCCAAAACAAGTGATCCAAGTCTTACTCTTCCCTCTGACACAAAATACAGCAAAAAGGCCTAACTAAGGCTAGCAACTTCCTCGAGAGCCTACACAAGGTATTAATTCTACCGTGAAAAACCGGCCAAACGAAGAACTTCAACTTTTTTGGAATTTTCACTTTCCAAGAACCAAGAAAACTATCCACCATCATCTCCAACATCTTTTTTCCATTTCCTCAATAATAAAATAAGCCTATAGGTATTACAATTATCGAGCCTCTAAAGGTTCTAAACAAGGTATTTCTCTTACTTTGTTTCTTTTCATGATCCTAGCTAATATTTCAAGTAGTATGCTCAGCAAGTGTATCCAAATTGATACTCTTCAAAGGGGTTGTAAATAGGCAAGTACAAAATCCATATCAATCAATTGCAACTTCTTGATGACAACACCCATTTTGTCTCCTCCATCTTGCTTCCGTAAAACATCCAGCATAGTTTTAACGTATACAAAGTTCATAACATAATCAGCTATCTATGGTTAAGCTAGAGTCATCCAAAAGGTAAAAACCACCTCATCTAAAACAAAGTAACAATTTGATGACTGTGAGAGAGACATAAGATATACGTAAATTGTATAGGACGAACAACATTTAAAATATATATATATATCTTATTAGGTAATTAGTCTGATGACGGTTCTCGAATGACTAGGGTTATGGTATTATGATCACTACTATCCAGTAACTAAAAAATTATATGGAAAACAAATGAAAAAAACATACAATTCTGCAGAGATGTATTCAATTCTCTTGCGCACATTCGCATTTGCTTCTGCCAAATCTTGCTTCACGAGCACTGGACCAATCAATTTATATACATTTGCGTCGTCATTAAGCAGATCCAATTCCTGCATAGGTAAGTAAAGAAGCAGATCAAGAAATAACAAGTTCACATGTAGTAGCAATGAATGCAAAAAATGCACCCTGATAAGAATGCTTTGAATTCTTATTGTATACCAGATTGTATAAATGAAAAGAAATTTCCATAATCTAAACTACATGTCAAATCAAGTGGAAAAGAAAAAACCCTTGACCCAATTTGCCCCTAATGATCTCTCGATTTACATATTATAATTCATCATAACACAGAAATGTATAAATTGAAACGGAAAAAGGGAATATTAACACAATTCATTCTATTTTTTGCAACTTCTGCACGGATAGAAATACATGAGTCAGTAAAATGTCTTATCGTACTTCCCCTCCTCGCTACTGAACTATGCACAAGCAAACACGTAAAGGAAACAAGTGAGAGAGGTGGGAAAACCTTAAGAACGAGCTCGTTCTCACCCAGCTGAATAGTGTACTTCTTCCTCACTTGGTGGTTCTTCGCAATATCTGATAAATCCATTACCATGTTAGGGTTTTCGTGAAAGTAAATTGACAGTATTGAATCCAGATAGCACATAGTTGACACAGTATTTTGAATTGAAAATATTGATGTTTTCAATAAAACGTGTTAATCGAATGAACAACAGGGAGGAAACGAGAATGATTAGAGGCTCGCCTTTCTGTAGCTTGCTGAGATCGTTGGCTTTCGTCTCCAGCTCGCGCTGTAGCTCTCGAAGAGCGCTTGTAGAACTCATTCCGACTCAATCGTCGACTTCCTCTGCGTACCTGGTGCTAGAAAACCTGCGCGCGGAAGGCTAATCGGAGACGAGTTTATTGATTAACGATTTTAAACGGGAAAAATATATAGGTTAACATAAATTTAGTTTTTGGGAAAATATCCTGAAATCTGACGTTGTATCAATTTAAACTTTAAACTAATAATTGTATCAATTTAAATGTTAAATTTTGGAGTTGTATTAATTTAAACCTTAAATTTTTATAGGTGTATCAATTTAAACCGTAACTTCCATAATTGTATCAATTTAAACCCTTTATTATGTTTTATTTGGATACATTTATTAAAGTTTAAATTTAGGCTTTAAATTGATATACTTATGAAAGTTCAAGATTTAAATTAATAAAATTATTAGTTTGGGTTTTAAATTGATACAATTATTAATTTATGATTAAACGAATACAGTTCCCAAAGTTTAGGGATATAAATTGATATTTACCCTTAGTTTTTTTTTTTTTTTTTTTTTTGACAAATTACAAATACCACTCATAGAGTATAGTGGTGGTTGCATTTATACTCTTAAACTTTTGATTTTAAAAATTGTGCCCTTAAACGTATATAAGTATTAAAAATTGGCCGAATTCGACCTTGAAATTTACATATATTGTATTAGTTGTAACATTTGTATATGTTTGATGGTTCAATTTTTTTCATTTATGGGTCTAATTTCAATAATTATTATAAGCTTGAGGATCAATTTTACTACTGGTAGAAGTTTAGGGGCTCGATTTTTACAATAAAAAATTTGAAGGTATAATTGAACTACCACATACTCTTTTTCTTTTTTTTTTTGGATATTATACGATTTAATTGATTGAATGAAATATCCAAAGATATCAAAGGTACAAAAGACCCATTTCATAGGGTATACAAAAGATGTTTTCAGTTTGCAATAAGAAAATAAAAGTCATGGCTTTTAATAGCCAATATATCTTTGTATAAAAAAAAAAGTGATATATATGATCATAATGTCTGTTGTCGATCTAGATTTTCGCTGCAAGAATCTTTCATCCCAAATCCTCCACAAAACAACACGGATAAGGCATAACCATAATGGATCTTTAGAGGCTTTGAAGGGTGAGTGACTAATCAGTAAATACAGCCAACTCTATATATCAAAAGGGAGTAAAACCTACCAGTTAAAGGCATCAAATATCTCATACCAAAGCCCTCTAAAGAAAGTGCAATCAAAGAAAACATGCTGGATAAATTCATTATTTTTCTGGCAAAGGCAACAGGGAGAGAGGTTGATCCAAGGGTCGCGCTTCCATAATCTATCCATGGTATTAATACAAGAGTTATCGATTTCCCATACGAGGGATTTCACTTTTCTTTTGGCAAGGGCATCTCCAAAGTCTCTTGAAAAAAATCATCTGTGAGGGAGAGCATGCTAGTGATGAGGAGAGTGTATAAAGATTTAGTTGAGAATCCTCTTGACTCAAGCTTCCATATCCATATATCGTCTCTATCAGCAAGGGTCAAGTTTGAAAGAGGATGGGTGAAGGCTTCCCATTCTTCAATTTCATCATCCTTTAAGTGTCTTCTAAAATTGAAAGCCCAAATGCAATGCTCATTATTCCAAATTTTCGCACAGATGCATGTTTTGTGTCAAACAACTTAGGAAAAATTTGTTTTAATGGGTGTTCTCTAAACCATAAATCATGTCATGATGTTGTACATGAACCATTACCTAAGTTATAGTGAATATTCCTATAAATAAGATCCTTTTACTACAAAATAAATTTCCAGGGGCACCTAGAAGATAGAGTTCTATAATTTGTTGCCTTTAGATCATAATGTTGAGAACCACACTTTGTCTCGATCAAGAATCATCATAGAGCCATTTTTTCAAGGTGACAACGCCCAATCCATTTAGCAAGGAGAGCTTTGTTGTGTTGGTTGATATCAATGATTCCTAACCTCCCATTTTCGAGAGGTTTCTTTATGCAATCCCATCTTATCAAATGGGATAGTTTGCTATCTTTGTGACCAGACCATAAAAAATTTTTGAAAAAACGTGCCTTCGATGATTTTTTGTTGGAGCACGAAAAAGGGATAAATAGTAAATAGGCTGGTTAGATAAGGTGGCATTTATCGAAGTTAAACGACCACGTTTGGAAAGAAAGTTGTGTTGCCAAGAGTGAAGCCTTTTGTCAATCTTATCCATGATTGGTTGTCAAAATGATGGAGTGTTAGGCCCGCCATATAAGGGAAAACCCAAGTATGTGGTTGGCCAATGACCCACCTTGTATTCATATTTTGCAACAATAGAATCAACCCAGACCTCGTCACAATTTACTCCCAAAAATTCAAATTTTTGTCTATTAATATCTAACCCAGATGCATCTTTAAAAAGGCCGATCAAATTGATGAGATTATCAACCATCCTTTCATTGTCCGTAGAAAAACGGATAGCATCATCCATGAAGAGGAGATTGATGTTTATGGTACATCTTGGTATCGAATATCCGTAAATGAAACCTTTTTCAACCGCCAAAGAAAGGATCCTACTAAGACAATTCATAATAAGGATGAAGAGGAAGGGTGAAAGAGGGTCACCTTGCCTTAGTCCTCTAGTGGTTTTAATTTTCCCTCTAGGTTTGCCATTAATAATGATTGAGAATTTGGTGGAGGATATACAACCTCTATTCTGTTGTCTCCATTTAGTACCAAAACCCTTCAATTTCAGTATTTCATCAAGAAAATCTCAATCAACCTCGTCAAATGCCTTCTCAATGTCAAGTTTAATGGCCACCTCTTTAGTATTTATAGAGTGCCAATCTTCAATAATTTCATTGTTGATCAGTGATGCATATAAGAGTTGTCTACCTTCAACAAAAACTAACTAGTAAGGCATGGTAGTAGAAGGGAGGACTTTATTTAGGTAGTTAGACAAAACACAAGCAATAATCTCGTAGAGGCAAGTAGTAAAGTTAATAGGACGAAAATCTCCCACTTTCTTGGCATCAAATTTTCTCGAACATAAGCCAAATATATGTCTTATTAACATTTGCATTGATGATTCTATTCTCAAACAAATCTTGAACACACTAATTAAGTCAGGTTTTAAGATGTTCCTAGATTTTTTAAAGAATTCGATGGTGAAACCATCAGGCTCTGGTGATTTGTTGGTTTCCAATGTCATAATTGCCATCCAAATCTGTCTCAATGAAAAGAGGTTTTAAAGACTAGCTAAGCTCATTATCAATGATATCCCAACTGAAGGATGTGGCAGAAATTTGTTCCCTGATTTTCTAGCGAAGAATTTTTTGTAGAAAGAAATAAATTCAGCCTCAATTTCAACATCCTGAAGCACATTAACATTTTGTTCATCGAGGATTTCAATAGTACAACTTTTTCTCTTCTTAGCAGCTACGTACTTATGATAAAAGGTTGTGTTTTCATCCCTATTAATCAGCCAAATGGATTTGCACTTTTACCTCCATTTAATCTCCTCATTTGCATTAAGGGATAAAATCTGTTCTTTGATCTCAAGTCTCCTAAAAGTAAAACCCCCTATGATTCAATAAGACCAAAGGTTGTTTGATTCCATTCTTTAATCACCTGTTTGAGTCCCTTTAGTTTGTTGATAAATCCACGCCCAGGGTGGCTAATAGTAGGATGTTTGTTCACCAATTTTTAATAAGAGGAAGGAAGTTTTTGTGGTTGAGCCACATATTTTTAAATCTAAAAGGGGAAGGGCCCATTTCTGATTTCCAAGAGTTAGTAGAAGGGGATAATGGTCTGAAGTTGGTCTATCTAATCTTCCCAAAGACACATCACTGAATTTGGTGATAATGGATTCCATGCATAGAAAACTATCAATCCTTGTGTGAGTTGGTGGTGTACGAAAATCGGTCCATGTAAACAAGCCACTAGTAATAGGTAAATCAATGAGTTTTCGATGATTGATAAAAATAAAAAATAAAAAAAAATCAGACACGACTCTGTTCATTCTGCAACTATTTGAATTATTGTAAAGGCATCGAATGAGATTGAAATCACCTCAAATGATCCAATTTTCTTCCACAAGGCAGAAAAGATCTTATAGTTCAAGGATAAAAAAATTTGTCTTCATCTATGAATGGCCCATAAAACCCTGTTAACCAAAGATTAAAGTCATCAGCAAGAGTGGCCCATTCAATTCCTCTAGAGCTCCATAGAGATTTGATGAAAACAATATCTATATCACGAAACCCAGTCTCTTGAAGGATGACGATAGCAGGATTATGTTTAGTGACCAATATCTTAATCGTAACCCGTTTTTTCCATGATCGAGGGCCTCTAACATTCCATGATGGGATGACATTAAGATGATTGAATGTCCTCTCGGATCAAGGCCCTTGCTTTCTTATCATAAGAGATTGAACACTTTAGATTTTTTTTATTTCTCGAAGGCCCTTTTTCTATTTAAGAGTGTATTTATTTTTTTTCCTAGTCAGTATTGTCATGATGCAAAGACCACATTCTTCAAACCATCGTGCCAGAGCGATCGGATGAGGCATAGGGTTCATGGGAGAATTATGTGTAGGAAGTGAAGGGGAAGAGTTGAAGGAACCGTAAGGTCCACTGCGGAAGCGAGATCGTTCCCAATTTTCAATATTTCACATAATTACAAGTTAAAGAACAAAAATTATGCATTTCAATAAAAGCTACAACATGCTTTAAAGAGGGAATTAAGGAAAGGAAAACAACTTACCCTTGAAGAACAAGATCTTCACATAATCCTTTGAACTGATCACGAACTCTCTTCGTACTGGAATCCCAAACGGTTGGGGTTGATGCCCTAAATCTCGTAGGGTCCTGTAGTTTGTAAACACTTGTATGAACAAACATTCTGTGATTTCTTATATATGATATTTTATTCACATTGTCTATGAAATATATGATATTTTAGTTACATTAACCACAAACCAATAAACTAAGATCCATGGTTATCATTGTAACTTAAACATGTATGTGGAGACATATAAGCAGATCGTGTTTAAGTGATAACCTAAATGGTCTGTAGTATATGGATAAGGTTGGGTACCTTATCCTAGTGACACTACAAGTATGGCCCGCTTTGTAGGTGTTACAAATGTTGTAAAGTGCTACAAATGATCTGATCCTGATCATTCATGTATTAGACATGCGAGCAGGGATATTCTATACAAAGAAGTTTGTATAAGACCATACCACGAAATGTTTAGTTTCTTTATATAACGTCGTTCATAATTGAGACTTTTATTTCACTAGGATGATCATAGGTAACATGACCTTAATCCTAAGTGAGTTGTGAATTCCTGCCGATGAGGGTAGTCCTTTGATTTGCATGGGGAGAGTGGTCAGATCGCCGACTCAACAAGCCTACCATTTTGGGGATTCGTCTGATTAGGGAGCTGGGAACTCAGCTACACAAGATGAAATTCACTCCTTCCCTAAAGTAGGGGTAAGTAGATAAATTGCTCCTTTAAGGGCTAATTCCGGATCTTGAACAATGTGACGTCATACCCTTTCTTGGCCTGAGAAGGGTTTAGTCATAGTGAAACTATGATCTATTGTTCATTAGATGGATCTATGATACTTAAGAAGTTAGATGTAACTGCAGGGGCAAAACAATAAACTGGCTCACTATACTTACGAGCGATTTATGAAGGGTCATCGTACTGTTGATTGATTATATCCAATGGATATAGAAATATATTTGTAGTGCGAATAGTGCAGTTGTCGATCTTTAGTGGAGTTCCCGAAAGTTAACGAATGGTGGATAATGTGATTAAGTATCAGTTATTCACGTACAACTGAAGCTTTGAGCTACAAGTCTATAAGGTCCCCTTGGTAGCTCAATGGATTTAAGTTGAGAATCAGCTTTTTGGTTAATTGAAATGTTCAAATTAATTAAAGGGAAATTGATTATATATGATATAATTAAGTTAATTCAATTATATATGATATAATTGATATAATGTATTTGATACATTATTGTTTAATTGGAGGAACAAATATTTGAATATGATTCACATATATTTTCTATGAATTAGATTCATAGTTATTAAATTTAATATAAATATGATTCATACTAAATGTCATAAAATAGAAAAAAAGAACTATGGTTTATATATTGTATATAATGCAATATTAAAATTATAAGTTATAAATATAATATGATAAGTTAGTTATCATCTATTAATTATTTGATAATTATCCTTTTTCTCCATAACCACCCTTAGTGGGTAGTTATTTAGTTTTGTGGTTAAAACGGATAAATGAAATTTGATTTCATGACTCCAGGTACAGACAAGAATTAACAATCAAGTATCTACACGATTCCTTGAGAGACTATATGATAACCTCATCATCTACATGATTGAGAGACTTATCTATGCGATAGACTTGTTCATTTACACGATAGTGTTGTTCGTCTACTCGATTGTCTTCCTCCTCAAACTCTAAACTTTTCCTCTAACCAAAATTAGTCAGAGCTCACCATTCTTGGATTCTCACACCGAGAATATCAAGGTCACCAAGTGGTAGTGTCATGTTGGGTTCGAGGATCGAGTTATTGCTTACTGCTTGTTCGAGGGAGTTCGTGGCTTGTTCGATGCGTTCGTGAACGAGTTCGATCGGGGGATTTACTTGAAGAACGGTTTTTCAAAGATAGTCTCTTGATCATTTGTTTTTATTTCAATTCATGCTGTAATTTAGTTTCTGATGCATAATCTGTTCTGTATGACTGTAAATGTATGCGTTAAATCACAATGGGATTTGGACGATCCGCTTCCGCTCAAAGGTCCTTTATAAACGGAGTTCTTTCACAAACATAACAAAAAGCATCAAATGGCCACCACCACAAGTGAACCTCATGTATTCTCCTTAGGGATAGGGTGAGAATTCAAGAGTTGTTGGTTTTGAATGATTTGGGAGAGAGGGAGAGAGTTATTGAGAGAGAAGAGGTTTTTTTTTTTTTTTTTTTTTTGCAGAAAAGAAAATTTTGTTGGGAGAGTGTTCCTGTAATCTTATGTGAAGAAGATGAAGTAATTGTGAAAACTTAACAACCCACACCCACACACACGTCTAATTGAGAGAAAATAGGGGTAGGAAATTATAACTCCCTCCATTAATTTAAAAAACAAAATAATCTAACAAATTAATATATATATGTGTGTGTGTGTGAGAGAGAGAGAGAGATAACCACCTTATTATATAATATATAATTAACTATATGTTATATCAAATATAACACAAAACCTATAGTTTTATATCGTATCAAATACATTATAACCTATAGTTTATATGTCTTTCAATCATGCATGGTATTTAATATAAATCCAATTCATATTAAATTTAATCACATGAATCTCATCTGTACAATTAATATTTGAATCATATTCAAATATTTAATTCCTCTCAAAATAAACTTTATATTATAATGTATCAAATGCATTATATTAATTATATCACATATAATTAATTCTCTCAATTAATCTGAACAATTCAAATTAATCCAAAAATAATTCTCAATAACTCATGTTGAGTTATAGAGCAGACCTGTAGATTGAAGCTCCAATGGTACTTGAATAATCAATTAAGCTTCTTTAATCAAATTATTCAACATTCATTTACCACCAGCCACTCCACTAAAGCCCGACAGCTGCACTCTTCGCACTAAAGATATATTTCTATATTCGTTAGATATAACCAGTCAAACAGTGCGATGACCCTTCACAAATTGCTCGTGTACAGCTACGCCAAAATGATCATTTTGCCCATATAGTTACATCTAACTTCTTAAGTACTACTGATCCCTCCAATGAATAATAAGTCATAGTCCAACTATGACCAAACCCCTCTCGAGCCAAGAGAAGGTCACCACATTGTTCAAGTCTCGGAATCAGCCCTTAAGGAAGCAATTTATCTACTTACCCCGACATTAGGAAGGAGTGAATTTTGTCTTGTGCAATTGTGTTCCTAACTCTCCAATAAGACGAATCCCCAAAATGGTAGGCTTATTGAGTCGGCGATCTGACTACTCCCACCCATACAAATCAAAAGACCACATTTATAGGTTAGAGTTTACAGCTCACTCAGAATTTAGGTCATGTCACCTATGGCCATCTTGGTGAGATGCAAGTCTCTATTATTAATGGTGTTATATAATGAGACTATTCATTTTGTGGTCTGATCTTATACAAACCCCTTTGTATAGAACACCCCCGCGCTACATGTATCTATATGAATGATCAGGATCATATCATTTATAACACTTTACAACAATTGTAACATTTACGAAGTGGGTCGTATTTATAGTGTCACTAGGATAAGGTACCCAACCTTATCCATCTACTATAAACCATTTAGGTTATCATTTAAATATGATCCACCTGTATATCTCTACATACATGTTTAAGCTACAGAAGATTGTTGGGGTTGATGCCCTAAATCTCGTAGGTCCCGTAGTTTGTAATTGTAATGTACAAACATTTTATTTATTTAATAAAATATGAGATGTTTTATTCAACATTTAGTAACATTAACCCACAAACCAATAAACTAACATCCAAGGTTATCTTTTCTAGCTTAAACATGTACGTAGAGACATACAAGTGGATCATGTTTAAGTGATAACCTAAATGGTCTGTAGTAGATGGATAAGATTGGGTACAAGTCCTGGTTATAGGTGTTACAATTGTTATAAAGTGCTACAAATGATTTGATCCTAATCATTCATGTGGAAACATGTGAGCGGGGGTATTCTATATAAAGGGGTTTATATAAGACCAAACCACGAAATGACTAGCCTCATTATATAACACCGTTCATAATAGAGATTTACATTTCACCAAGATGACCACAGGTGACATGACTTGAATCTTGAGTGAGTTGTGAACTCCTGCCTATGAAGGCAGTCATTTAATTTATATGGGTGAGAGTGGTCAGATCGTTGACTCAATAAGCCTACCATTTTGGAGATTCGTTTTATTGGGAAGCTGGGAATACAGCTACGCAAGACAAAATTCACTCATTCCCTGACGTCTGGGTAAGTAGATAAATTGCTCCATTAAAGGCTGATTTCGAGGCTTGAACAATGTGGCGCCACACTCTTTCTTGGTCTGAGAGGGGTTTGATCATAGTTGGACTATGAATTATTGTTCATTAGAGGGATCAGTGGTACTTAAGGAGTTAGATGTAACTATAAGGACAAAACGATAATTTTGGTCCAGTTGTACTTATGAGCAATTTGTGAAGGGTCATCACACTGTTGACTGGTTATATTCAATGTGAAGGAAACTCAACATGAAGAGAACCTTGAGCGGAAACAGATCGACCAAATTTCATTAATTATTTAATACAAAATTTACAATAAACATACAAAGAGATATGCATTCAAAATTAAATTACAACATGCTTTTACACGAAAATAGGTTTCAAGAAACCTCACTTTTGAATAACTTTTTCTTCAAGTAGTCCCTCATACGAGCCATGAATGAAACTCCTTCCTCTTCGGATTTCCTTCTTCACGCACGGACATTACCAAGAACCCTCTGTATTCTCTTTTGGGATTAAAGGATTCAAGTAGAAGTTGTGGGTTTTGCTTGAATCCTTGGAAGAGGGAAGGAGATAAAGAGGATGAGAGGGAAGTTTTTTCAGAGAACCTTTCTCTTTCAGATAACTCTTCTCTCCTATCAGAATTATGGAAGAAGATGATCTTTTTTCAACCAACTTGAATCCCACATTATTCATTGAGAGAATAAGGGGAGGGAGTTAACTCCCTCCCCTTTTTATTAATCTCAAATAAATTAATAAAATTATATATATATATAATAACTACTTTATTATATATATACACTATGTGTTATATCAAATATAACATATAGCCTATAGTTTTATATTGCATCAAATATAACATAAATTATAGATTTTATTCTCTCTCAACTATACATGGAATTTAATATAAATCACATTTATGTTAAATCTACTTATATGAATCTCATCCATATAAATGATATTTGGATCATATCCAAATATTCAATTTCTCACAATATAAATCATATTTATATTTAATTACATGAATCTCATTCATATAATTGGTATTTGAATCATATTCAAATTCCTCTCATATATAATGTGTCAAATATATTATAATTAATTATATCATATATAATTAATTCCCTTAATTAATTTGAACACTTCAAATTAATCCAAAGATTAAATCCTTGTTGAGCTACAGTGGAGACCTTATTGACATGTAGATTGAAGCTCTAACGATACTTGTATAATTAATTAAACTCTTTAATTAAATTACTCAACATCTGTTAACTATCGGTTACTCCACTAAAGACCAACAGTTGAACTCTTTACACTACAGATAAATTTCTGTGTCAATTGAATATAACTAATCAACAGTGTGATGACCCTTCACAAATTGCTCGTAAGTACAGCTGAGCCAAAATATATCTAACTCCTCAAGTACCACTAATCCCTCTAATGAATAATAAGTCATAGTTCCACTATGACCAAGTACTCTCGGGCCAGAAGAGGGTGTGGTCACTATGCTCAAGACTCGGAATCAGCCCTCAAGGGAGCAATTTATCTACTTGCCCCTGCATCAGGGAATGAGTGAATTTCGTCTTGTGTACCTGAGTTCCTAGCTCCTCAGTCAGATGAATCCCCAAAATGATAGGCTTGTTGAGTTGGCAATCTGGCCACTCTCATCCATACAAATCAAAGGACCGTCTTCATGAGCAAGAGTTCACAACTCACTCAGGATTCAGGTCATGTCATCTATGGTCATCCTAGTGAAATGTGAGTCTCTATTATTAACGGTGTTATATAAAGAGACTAATCGTGGTCCAGTCTTATACAAACTCTTTGTATAGGATGCCCCCGCTCGCATGTCTCCACATGAATGATCAGGATCAGATCATTTGTAGCACTTTACAATACTTGTAACACTTATAAAGCAGGCCGTATCCGTAGTGTCACCAGGATAAGGTACCCAGACTTATCCATCTACTACAAACCGTTTAGGTAATTATTTAAACAAGATTCACTTATATGTCTCTACATACTTGTTTAAATGATATGAAATAACCTCGCATCTTAGTTTATTGGATTGAGTATATTTTATAAAATAATACTTATTTTATTAACAACAATATGTTTATATAGAGTTTACAAACTACGAGATTACAAGGTAATTTAACACACCATTCCCAACACAATGGACACAGAAATATATCTGTAATGTGAAGAGTGCAGTTGTCGGTCTTTAGTGGAGTGACTGCAGTTAATGGATGTTGAAAATTTGATTAAAGAAGTTTAATTAATTTTTCAAGTACCATTGGAGCTTCAATCTACAGGTCCATAAGGTCCATTTTGTAGCCCAACTAGGATTATTGAGAATTAATTTTGGATCAATTTGAATTGTTCAAATTAATTGAGGAAATTAATTATATGTGATATAATTAATTTAACTTAATTATATATGATCGGAGCTTCAATCTACATATCCATAAGACTAAAGATTCACTTCCCCATTTTCAGTCAAGTTTGACATGCTCCATTTTCACATTTAAGTTGAAATGATGATAAAGTCAAGCACAAATTGTTTAGCTCCCATTAAGAAAAGAAAAATGAATTACTATTGAAAAGGGAAAAAAAAAAAAAAGGAAGTATAAGAAAAAAGTGTTGTAAACAAAGAAATAGTGAAAAAAGGAATAAAAAAGGGGTGGCCGGGAGAGGAGGAGGACATGATGTAATAAAAGGTAGACGGAAGTTCTAAAAAAAAAAAAAGGAAGGAAAATTTAGTGAACAAAAAAAAGTTTAAAAAATTAAAGAAAGAATGAGAATGAGTAGTAGAAAACTTAATGGAAAGATAAAAATACTGAAAAACAAAATAATAAAAGCCATAAGAAAAGAAACAAAAGGAAAGTAAAGAAAAATAGTTGAAAAAAAATCTCTTAAAAAGAAAAGAAAATCGTGATTTTTTTTTAATAAAAAAGGTGAACAAAAAAAACAAAAGAATAGATGGAAAAGGAAAATTGAAAAAAAAAAATAAAGTAAAAGAAAATGGAAATAAGTTAAATTGGACAATTAAAAAAACACATGCAAAATTGTGTAAAATTAAAGAAACCCAAAAATCCCATATACTTTTCTTGCACACAAGTCGCCGCCCTCACCCCCAATAATTTTAATTTAAATAACAATTTCTTAGGATTTGCCTCAAACACATGTGCTGGGCAACCCCAGATCCTAAAATGACGTAAACTACCTTTACGACCATTCCATTCTAAAGGTGTTCCAATAACACTTTTGGACGGAACACGGTTCAAAATGTAAGCTGCAGTTTGAACTGCATAACCCCAAAACGAGTTAGATAGAGAAGCATAATTCATCATAGATCGACCCATGTCCAACAAGGTTCGATTTCTCCTTTCTGATACACTATTTTTCTGAGATATACCAGGTGCCGAGAGTTGGGATACAATTCCATTTTCTATCAAATAGTCTTGAAATTTTAGATCCAAATACTCTCCACCTCGATCAGATCGAAATGTTTTAATGGTTTTATTTAATGTGTTTTCAACTTTAGCCTTGTACTCCTTGAACTTTTCAAGGGCTTCAGACTTATATTGTATTAAATAAACATATCTATACTTAGAATAATCATCAGTAAAAGTGATGAAATATTCAAATACTCCTTTTGTCTTAACATTTATCGAACCACAGAGGTTTGAATGTACAAGTTCTAAGGGTTCTTTGGCCCTGTGACCTTTTCCAGTAAAAGATCTTTTAGTCATTTTGTCTTCAAGGCATGACTCATATACCGGTAAAGAGTTTTTTTCTAACTCCCTTAGAAGTCTATTCTTGACCAGTCTCTCAATCCTATTGAGATTTATGTGTCCTAATATTAGGTGCTAAAGATGGGCATTTACCTTAGGAGAAATTTTAAGTCTTTTATTTTAAGTTATCACAATTTTAAAATTTTCATGATTGCTTTAGTTGCTAATGATCTTAGCACATAAAGATTATCTTCCAGCTTAGTAGAATAAAGTTATACATTATTCTTAGAAATAAACGCTTTATTCATAGAAAAATGTATAGAATAATTTTGTTCAATCAAACACTTTATAGAAATTAAGTTCCTCTTTTAGTCATAAAAGCAAATACATTTTCTAATAAAATATATCTATTTTGTAAAGTAAGTCGGAGTCCTCCCACTGCCACAGCTGAGACGACGTGTCTAGTTCCAATACACATTATCATCTCCCCAGCCTCTAGTTGCCGCTAGGAACTAATTCCCTTAAATGAAGAATAAACATGGTTAGTGACACTTGAATCTATTATCCAGGTTGAATCATTATTATCCAATAAACAAATTTCTAAAACAAGTAAATCACATTTACTTTGCTTGGCCTTCTTCTTTTCTGCAAAGTATTTAGAACAATTCCTCCTCCAGAGTCCCTCATGGTCGCAATGGAAACAAATTTCTTTTACAGCCTTGGCCTTATTGCCCTTTTAGGCAGCAACTGGTGGGTTAGCTTTTCCTTTTCCACCTTTATTCTTTTTTCACTTTTGGTGTTGAAAGAAGAAGGCATAGACTTAGTTCCAGAGGTCAAACCTCTGTATAACTTCTTAGAGGATGAAGAAACATTTGCCTCACCCTTTTGTTCTTTGGATTTCCTCAAGGATTGGAAAGTCTATAGCTCATTGAGTAAAGTGATCAGGTTGTAGTCAATTCTGTTTATAACAACATTGCTATAGAACTGTAGGAAACTTTCAGGTAAAGATCCCAATATGAAGCTAACATGATTGGCTTCATCATCGACAGACCATTCATCACCGCCGTGTTGAAGTGGACTATTATGTTGAAAACATGTTCTCTAACAGATGCCTCCTCTTGCGTACGGGCATTGAAGATGTTTTTCAGCGCATCATGCCTGAGTTGTGTAGATGGTTGTCTAAACATCCCCCTTAGGGACTCCATGATCTCACGGACAGTGATCATGGGCTCATGCTTCTTGACTAATACTTTAGAAAGGCTTGCCAAGATATATGCTCGGGCCTTCTCATTTGCCCGTATCTAATGCTCATATGCTTCCCGAACATTTTTAGGAGCATTTTGAGTAGGAACAGGAAGACAATCCTCCATTAGGATAAATCTTAGGTCATCAATGATTAATATTATGTTGAATGTGTTTTTCCATGTTGTGTAATTTTCGCTAGTAAGTTTGTCGACAGTGAGTAAGTTTAGGGTTACAAAAGTCATAATGAATTTGCTGAAACATACAATTTATTTAAATTAGTATTCAAGCATTACCCATTTAGAAAAACCAATCAAATTTAGCAAAATAACTTAGTGCACCCTATGTGACATCTATTTTGCAATGATGTTTTAGTGAGTCGGGGTAAAAGTTACCGTAGGGTGATCAGGTACCCCTTCTCTAAAATGAGACTATCTCAACCAATATATAGAACAACTCATTGTTACTGTAAATATTAGTCACCATTGTTCAGTCCAGAAACTGTTAACTTGCTTAACATTTTCTTGTAAGTATAACCCCTCATTTTAAATTCTAGAGTTCCGCCCCAATGAGTCAATCGTAGGGAAAAATTGATTGAAGCAAAAACTAAAGCAATCCTATCAATTTCTGGAGTTTGAGTAAAAAGTCATGCAAAAATTTGCCCAAAAATAATACTTACTTTGGATATTTAAACAACTTTGATTAATGTTCATTAAACACTTTAATAAACTTTAATCAATGATTGCATGCTTGTAGCAAATTTATTTAATTCACCTCTCCGCTCCTGCCCCATTGCCAACCCTACTAAAACCCAAATAAAAAATTGTTTATTAAATGTCCCAAACAATAAAAGCATTAAGCATTTAATTTACATGCAATACAATTGCAATATAAGAATCTTTATTAAATTTAAATAATGAATCCAAAACAATAATCCATGTAATTATAATTTGGAAAATACTCTTTTGTCCCTAAGTGTTCAAGAATAGGTCCATTTGGTCTCTAAAGTTTCAAATTGACCATTTTAGTCCTTGAATTTTTTTAAAATAAGTTTAAAAAGCCTTTCAAGTAATAAAACCATCAAATTTAAATATAAAATTGGCTAAATGGATGATGTAGCAAAATGACTTGGAACAAAAATATTTTTTTAATCTTTTTCTCCTATATCTCCTCTTGTTTTCTCTCTCTTGGTCTCCCTTTGTTAGAAAAGAATAAGCCAGCAAGGATCAATCAAGAAATAAGACCCTGCCACCTAAGACAAATGTGCCAAATCAGAAAGCAAAGCCAGAGTGGATATAAAGGAAAAAGGAAAAGGAGACAACTAATTTTCTGTTTCAAATAATAGGTATCGACTTGTAAAATAGGGACACCTGTCCGTTGTTGGTTAGAAAACTTTATTCCCTTTTCTATTTTTCTGATTGCCCAAAACCCTAAAGGAAAGGGCGTGTATATACATGGTTATAAAAGTCACTCTGCTGATATACAAAATATATAGAAAAGAAGGAAAACATTCACATTCGTTCCTCTCTGTTTTCTTTTTATTGACTTGGTATCAAAGCCTACAATGGCTAACACCTCACCTTCTGGAACATCAACAAAAATGTCTGAGACCACGAAGTTCAACACTCCACCGTTGAATCAGCTTCTCAATCAGATCACGAGTAGCAAGCTTGAACGAGGGAGTTTCATGCTATGGAAGACTCTAGCCCTATCGATTCTTCGAGGCCATCAGCTAGAAAGACATCTCTCAGGTACAAAAATCTACCCTCTCATGTTCATTTCCCTCCCTGTTGAAGGTATGCCAATACATGAGGCTGGGACAGTCGTCTCTAGTTTCTCTGGAGGTGCGTCAAGCTCCACAGGTGAGCAACTACTGAATCCTCTCTATGAGGCCTGGGTCACAACTGATCAACTACTATTAGGATGGTTATGTAACTCAATGGCACCATAAGTTGTAGTTCAGCTCATTAGATTTGAAAATGCCAAAGACCTATGGGATGCCATCCATGCCCTCAATGGAGTTCAATCACGAGCTAAGGAAGACTATCTTCGTCAGGTGTTTCAACAAACACGCAAAGGAAACTCCACCATGTCCGAATATCTAAAACTCATGAAGCTTTATTCGGACAACTTGGCTCAAGCAGACAGTCCGATATCTCCTCGAAACTTAATCTCTCAAGTTTTACTTGGTCTAGACGAATAATATAATCCTGTAGTTATTGTGATTCAAAGTAAACCAGATATATCTTGGTTGGATATGCAATCCGAACTTCTCTCCTTTGAGAAATGGCTAGAGCATCAAAACTCGACCAAATCCTTTGTTGCTTTTGCAGGTAATCCCTCTGTGAATGTGGCCTTCAACAAGAGCAATGGTAGTGCAAAACCTACAAACTCTAATAATAATCCAGGTAACTCTAAGTTCCAGCATAACAATTCCAAAAATTCCTATCCAAACAATGGAGAGGGCAACAGAGGCAGGGGTCAAGGCAGGGGGCAATCACCCAACGTGTCAAGTATGCTCCAAGTATGGTCATGTGGCTGATGTTTGTTACCAACGGTACAACAAGGAATATGTGCCCAATATGAATCAGGGCAGGGGGTCTGGTCATCAGCAATCATCCAACATAACTCCATCAGCCTTCGTGACATCCTACTCTAATAATTCCTTCACAGCTACCCACGAAAGTTCAGCATATGTCAATTGGTATGCTGATAGTGGTGCCACCAATCATGTCACAGCTGACTTAAATCAATTTGCCAATCCAACTGAATATTCAGGCACTACTCTTGTAATCGTTGGTAATAGTGATCAACTATACATTTCTGCTGTAGGAAACTTAAGCTTAAAATCTGATAAGTGTGTACTTAGCTTGGAATATGTGTTTTATATTCCCTCTATTGCAAAGAACTTAGTGAGCATCTCTAAACTATCTCAAGATAATGACATATTTGTGGAATTTCATGGAAATTGCTGTACGATAAAGGATAAGCATTCGGGCAACATTCTGGTGAAAGGCACACTTAAAGATGGTCTCTATCAACTTGAAGAAGCAACCGTACAACTATGTGATATCTCAACTCATAGAAGATCAGACCTCCTCAGACCTATGGACAAAAATAATGACTCAAAAGCATTTTTACTATCAAATGTCAATGTCAATGTTCTTGAGTCAACGGTTATGTGGCATAGAAGATTAGGTCATCTTTCCCCCAAAGTTTTGAAATCAATCTTAGATCAGTGTAAACAATCAATCAAAGTTAATGAAAAAGCTATGTTCTGTGACTCATGTCATTGGGTAAATCCCATTCTCTATCGTTTTCTCACTCTATCTCAAAGGCCAAAGCAAAGTTTGACTTGATTCACTCTGATGTATGGGGACCAGCCCCAGTAGTGTCTACAATAGGCTTCAGATACTATATTTCCTTTTTGGATGATCATAACCGATTCCTGTGGACATACCCCCTTAAACAGAAATCTGATATGCTTGCAGCATTTCAACATTTCACTCAAATGGTTAAAAATCAATTTGATACAACTATTAAAGTGTTTCAAATAGATAATGGAGGAGAGTATACAAAGATTCATCAGTTATGCTCTTCATTGAGAGTACTAAGTAGGCATTCTTGTCCTTATACATCCGCTCAAAATGGACAGGTTGAAAGAAAACATCGACATTTGGTTGAAATGGGACTCACACTTCTAGCACAAGCCTCAATGCCATTACAGTACTGGTGGGATGTGTTTATCAATGCCAATCTTCTGATCAATGGACTACCCACCCCTATACTAAATGGATAATCTCCAACTCAGATAATGTTCAACAAGTTGTTAGATATAACCAAGCTCAGAACATTTGGATGTGCGTGCTTCCCTTGCATTAGACCATATCAACATCAAAAATTTCAATATCATTTTGAAAATGTGTGTATTTGGGTCCTAGTGTGCTACACAAAGGGCATTGGTGCTTAACAAAATCTGGTAAAGTATACATATCTAGAAATATTGTCTTTAATGAGACTGAGTTTCCCTTTTCTGCTGAATTTCAGGTGACAAATTGTAACTCAAAATCAACCATTTCACCACTGCCCTCATATGTGACTGTTCCTCTCGTTGATGTCCTTCCCGAGCCATTACCTTCTCATCAAACTATACCAACAACCAATCCTCACCAAAGCCATTCACCAAGATCTATACCTTATACTTACAATCCTGCCCTACCACACCAACCACTCAACCCGTCACTTACTGCACAAGAAATGACATCTCCAATTACATCCACCATCTCCTGTCCATCAGCCCTACAACCCCTCAGCTACTTCCCCTATGACCATCACCACTCATGTGTCAATCTCACCTTCACCAGTCATTGCAAACTCTCTGCACATGGACCATTCATCTTCCCCTACACCTAATCCGTAGTCCACTGTTTCCACTGATTAACCATAACCCATAGTCTCCCTTCAACCAACACATCCGATGATTACCAGGGCAAAGTTGGTATTTTAAAACAAAAAATCCTGGTCACAGCTACTAAAACTGATTGGACTACAACAGAACCTACTAAGGTTAAAGAGGCTCTTCTCACACCTCAATGGAAAGAAGCCGTGGACAACGAATACCAAGCTCTAGTTCAAAGAAACACATGGCACTTAGTACCACCTTCGGCTTCATACAATGTTCTAGGCAACAAGTGGATCTTTAGGTTAAAGAAACATCTTGATGGCTAAATAGACAGATATAAAGCATGACTAGTAGCTAAGGGATTTCATCAACACCAAGGGGTTGATTTCTTTGAAACATTCATCCTTGCGGTTAAGGCCTCCACCATTCGAGTTGTTCTGATTATTGTTTCTAAAGGCTGAAAGATCCGTCAATTGGACTTCAACAATGCCTTCCTAAATGGCAACCTACAAGAAGATGTATATATGCAGCAACCTACTGGGTATGTCAGCACAGAACACCCTGAGTATGTATACAAACTTGACAAAGCCATCTATGGCTTAAAAAAAGCCCCTCGGGCCTAGAGTCACACCTTAGGTAATGTCTTGGTTAGCTGAGGATTCAAAATCTTAAAGGCTGATAACTCAATATTCATGTTTCACACTCGTGAATCAATTATTTTTTTGTTGGTTTATGTGGATGATCTCATAATCACAGGCAATAATCCTCAACTAATCTTGCAACTAATCAGACTATTTGACAACAAGTTTGCCTTGAAAGATCTAAGCCTCTAACCTATTTCTTAGGGATTCAGGTCCATTATCTTGATTCTGGCTTCATTCTCAATCAAGCAAAGTATGTGGAAAACCTACTACACAAACTTGGTCTAACAGATCTCAAATCGGCAGCCTCTCCTTGCACTGTGGGTAAACACCTCTCGTTAACTGATGGGAAACCTCTGTCTGATCCTTATGTGTACAGAAGCACCATAGAAGCTCTTCAATATCTAACACATACGAGACCAGATATAACATACATTGTTAATCACTTGAGTCAATTCCTGAAAGCACCTACCGATATTCATTGGCAAGCAACAAAGAGGGTACTTCGATACATTAGTAGTACTAGACATCATGGACTTCTCTTTCAGTCTAGTACTAATTTACAAATCACAACCTTCTCTGATGCAGATTGGGCTTCCAACATAGATGACAGGAAACCTATTGCAGCCTATTGTGTGTATGTAGGACACAATCTAGTGTATTGGTCTTCCAAGAAGCAAATGGCGGTCACATGTTCCAACATAGAGTCTGAATATAGGGCTCTAGCTCATGCCACAACTGAGATCATTTGGCTACAACAACTGATGAAGGACTACAAATTCAAACTACCTACAAACCTATCCTATGATGTGACAACATTAATGTTGGAGCTCTAGCCTCAAACCCAGTCTTTCATGCTCGTACGAAGCACATTGAGCTAGATGTACACTTTGTTTGTGATCAGGTCATCAATGGCAAGCTTGAAGTCAAGTACATTCCATCATCCGACCAGATAGTTGATTGCTTGACAAAGCCATTAACACAATCTTAGTTCCATCTGCTTCGAAATAAACTCGGTGTGGTTGACCTCCCCACGAGTTTGAAGGGGGATGTTAGAGAAGAAAAAGGCAGTAAGGATCAACTAAGACAAATAGTGCCAAATCAGAAAGCAAAGCCAGAGTGGATATAAAGGAAAAGGAGACAGCTAATTTTCTGTTTTAAATAATATGTATCAACTTGTAAAATAGGGACACCTGTCCATTGTTGGTTAGAAAACTTTATTCCCTTTTTTATTTTTCTGATTGCCCAAAACCCTAAGGGAAAGGGCATGTATATACGTGGCTATAAAAGTCACTCTGCTGATATACAAAATATATAGAAAAGAAGGAAAACATTCACAGCCGTTCCTCTCTGTTTTCTTCTTCTTGACTCTTTCTTCCCTCTCCATCTCTCAATTTCTCTTCTCTTCTCTCTCTTGGTCTCTCCCTTCCCTCTCCATTCTCTCTCTTTCTCGTTAATTTTTCAACTAAATTCAAGCTTTCAAATGTGTTGATTTTTTGGGAATTTATGTCACGATCGTTGATCTTGAACTTGCTAAGGTAGCTGGAAAACTTACAGCTGCGAAACTAGAGGAGAGATTTGTGGAATGCATCATCAGAGAGTGTAAACGTCACTAATTATGAATTGCGGTGTGACATTTTGGGTGTTGGAGGATCAGGTTAGAAACATATTCGTGGACAGAGAAGCTTTTTTGTTAATTTTCTTTCCTCTTTTCATGTCGATTGCTCATCAAATCTCTTGAAAGAAAACGGATGGAATTCATTTACTCCTATAATTGTATATTTCCATTATTCCTTTTTTTTGTTACCATTGTCGAGGGTTACAAATTTTGTATTTGGATATTGATTTTACTTCATTTCCATGAGTGAAGTATTTTTTATTTTCCCCTTGTATGAGAAAAATTTGCAACAAGAAAACTGATATAAAATCAGTCTTTTCATCTATGTTTAACTCAATTCACCTTCCCCAACAGTGAAGGGAGATCCACTTTTAGAGATTAGAAATTTTTAGTCGAGCATTGGAAAATAGATTTGTAGATTTTATCAAAAGGGAAGGGAGAGAGGATATGTGAGGAAGAAGAACGAGAGAGAGGAGATAAATATTAAAAAAAATATTTTTATTCCAAGTCATCTTGCCACATTATCCATATAGTCAATTTTGTGTTTAAATTTAGTGGTTCGGACCTTTTAAGTCTATTCTCGAAAACTCAGGGACTAAGATGACTAATTTGAAACTTTAGAAATCAAATGCAAATATTCTTAAAAACTCAGGAACTAAAAAGATATTTTTTCCATTATAATTTCATAACTCAAAATCACCATTAAAAACTATAATTCTAATAAAAATATCCTAATAAATTCTACAAAACAGGGGAAAAGAAAGAACTTTTACACATGTCACATTTGTTCTCATTGCGAGTTTCATGATCTCAAACCTTGAATTTCTTCTTAGCTCTCAAGAATGTCACTCCACAACTCCTCTAATATGCAGAAAATATTAAGAGACTTTTCTCTCTATAAGTGACCTCTCCATTAGAATGAAGTGATTAACTCTATTTATAGAAGGGAGGAAATATTCCAATCCTAATATATTTAGGTTCTTTAAACACTTTAGGAATCTTAAATAGTTGACTAACTTTCCTATTTAAAATAAAAGCTAAAAAGATTGAAAAAACATGCAAGTAGGCACATGTTGATATTTTTTCTTCATGGTCATAACGTTATGTATTGTAATTAAAGTGTGTGATAAGGGAATCAAACTTCAAACTGTGAGATTGATTGTACAAACACTATGCCAATTAAGCTAGGCTCTTATTCCTTTGTGCCTCATCTTCTTCCTTTTGTAGTTTCCTTATTCAATGCACTCTAATGCCCAAAATACTTTAATTCACCTCTGAATTCTTCTATTGTCCTCTAATTGCTCAACCTAAATTTTAAACAAATAACACTTGAAAGCTTATCTATTTACACAAAACTAGCTAAAACTCAAACCAATAATTAATGGCATACATATATCACTTCTAAAGGAGTTAGTTCATGTCATGTTGCTATTGTTCTTTCTTTAATTTATATTGCAACAATTTCTGTACCTTTTAGTTATACATAATATGGGTTTTTCTTTATTTATTTTATCTTTTGTGTTGTACTCTTTCCATTATGAGCTAGTTCTTTCTTTGGGATTCGAATATGTGGATCTCCCAAGGAAGGAATACAAGTCTCAATGCATTTGTGAGATTCAATCTCAGGGAGAGTTCATTTATTTGACCAGAAGGTACTTTTTCTAGTACAATGGAGTGGTAGATTTGAAACACATACCGTTTAGTTAAACACATACCGTTTAGTTGTTAAACACATATTTATATGTTATACTAGTCGAACTAAAGTCATTTTTGGCTAAATACAAGGCACTTGTCAGTGCAATGCTTAAATTTTAAGTTACTATACTTACACTTTTTTTTTATATAAAATATACTTAAATATTCTTATTATTAATGTTAATTTTGTTGCAAAATAATATTTTTTTTTATAGATTTTGTCAATGTTTGAAATGTCGATGTCGATGGAAATTTCGGGAATCTTTGTTAAAATTAATGAAAAATTGTTATAATTAGTTAATTGAACTTTGATTGAACACTTTTAGTCATCATTTTATAAAGTAAGATAATATTTATATATATACTATAAATAAAAAAAATACAGATGCAAGAGCATAAATTTAAAAAAAATAATTGCAAAATCATATCAAGATTTGGTAAGTAATTACAAAATTAAAAGAGATATGAAATACTATCATACAAAATAATTGTAAAGGGTTTTATTATAAATCGTATATGTCTAATACAAAAAATATAACTATGGTGTAGGGTGGCAACAGTTAGTTCGGTTCGATTTAGTGGCCAAACCAAACTGAATCTAGAATTTTAAAATATCTATAGGTAAAACCGAATCGAACCAAACCACATGCATGCGGTTCAATTTGATTTTAAATTCAGATTTGGTATTTTTTTATGTATGTATATATTCTTTTAAAAAAAAATAAGAATGATTCAGTTTTAAATTTGCTTTTATTCTTTAAATTAAAAGTGGTTTGATTTTAAATTCGGTTTCACTTTTTTTTTTAAAAAAATATATAAATTAATAAATTAATATTAGTTAAATACGAATCGATTCGGTTTCAAATTCGATTTTTGAAATTGAAATTGAACTGAATTAATTCGGTTTTAAAATTTCTTTAAAACGGACTGAACCACATTTTTTGGTTTCATTGAATTTTCTGATTTGGTTCGGTTCGGTTTTTAGAGATTGTACGGTTTTTGCGGTTTGAATGGTGGTTCCTACCTTGGAGCATCCAACTTGGAATTTTGATAATTCTAATGAAAATTACAATATTGGAAAAGTTGAACATTGAAAAAAATATAGAAAAAATGACATGTAAAGAAAACAATACAACATGTTGTTGATATTTTAGAAATATATCTGCGATATTTTGATTATATATTCATGATTTTGTTGGGCTGCTATAGATATATCCATAAAATGACATACATTGATAAATCAGTGATATATTGTAAAAGATGTTACCTCCAGTATCTCTATTGGATACTTGATTTTATGGATATTTTGATGATATATGAGCGAAATTTTACAAATAAGAATTGGAAAATGACATTAGCATGTGAAGCTATACAATTGACATATAATTAGGACCATAAAAATTGGAACAAGAAAAATGTGAACTAAGCTGACATAACTAATTCCTTTAAAAAGAAAAAAAGAACACAGAAACCTCGAAATTGGTTCGAAATGTGGAAAAAAATAAAATTCTCCCAATCAAAATTTTAAGTCGTTCAAGATTTTGATCGGACTTCTACAAATTCATATCAATTGAGCTATGCTTAGTTTGAAATATGTCATATTTTAGACACCTCATTTATGGGCATTCTAAGAGGCTTGTGTATCTTATAATTATGCAAAAAAACAAGCAGACCATCCATATGCCCATAAAACAAATGAAATTTTGCACAAATCACTTGTGAGTTATGGAGCTTTTTACAATTAGATCCATCAATTACAATTTGATCAATTAACTCCACGCAGTTTGTTAATGGTTGCATTCATGCCCATCCATTAGCATTGATGTTTTATATATTTGTAAAGTTGAAATTTGAGTCAATTGATGATTAGTTGTTATCCATGATTAAAATATCGATATTAATGTCAAAATTGACATCAATATTGATCATGGATGATTATCGATATTGATGTCAAGCTTGTCAATTTATAATATGCCAATATTTTAATCTGTTATTCTGCATCAAAGCGTGACTCAACTTGATCATAAGATTTAAATGCCTTTTTAATTATCACTGAATTTTTTCAATTTTGCTTTATGTTATAGTTCAATTCATTTTACCATTTTCTTTCTAAACCTTAAGTTTCATCTCACTTCAATACAAAAGTGAAAAAACATTGTTTGTAATTCACAAACAAAGGTAAATGTAAAATATTAACAATCGACTGTGATTTTGCGATGTAACAAAAACCAACAAAACAGAGAATGAGAGTCGAAAACAAGAGAGAAATAATGCACAAATGATGAAATACTTCAATTGAGTTCTATATTCCTTAAAGTGGAAACAATAACTAATTTCCAATGCACTAACCTTAAAAATCTACCATTAACCTTGAAAATCTCATCTATTAATCTCATTACGGCTTAGTTTGGGGTTGCTGTAACTTTTAAAATAATTGATGACAACTATACTTCTAAAAAAATCAACTGTTAGATGAAATAAATACTTGGTAGATTTCAGGTTAATCTTGAAAAGTAGGTTATAGTGTTAGGTAAATAAATACAAAAAATAACTTATTTTAGATACAACAACAAAATATACTTATAAGTAACTTTTTTCTTCGTAATTTAAAATTTTAAATAATTGTCTAGAATGATATTGTTCGCACGAGATTTCAAGAGAAATTTATTTCGTGGAACTTAAACTTTGTATTTGTATTAATTTTGTGGAAAGTGAGTACAATCTCTAATACATAATGTTTTGATGCTTTCAAAATAAGCTATAGTCTTTAAACTGGCCGATCTTCTTGAATGATCGGTCTTTGAGCTAGTTGATTTTCTTGGATGATCGGCCTTTGGGCTTGTTGATCTTCTTGGATGATTGGCCTTTGGGCTTGTTGATCTTCTTGGATCATCGGCCTTTGGGCTTGTTGATCTTCTTAGATGATCGACCTTTGGGGCTTGTTGATCTTGTTGGATGATCGACCTTTGGGCTTGATGATCTTCTTCGATGATTGGTCTTTGTGCTTGATGATCTTCTTGGACGATCGGCCTTTGGGCTTGTTGATCTTCTTGGACGATCGACCTTTGGGCTTGTTGATCTTTTTGGATAATCGGCCTTTGGGCTTGTTGATCTTCTTGGAGGATCGGCCTTTGGGCTTGATGATCTTCTTGGAGGATCGGCCTTTGGGCTTGTTGATCTTATTGGATGATCGGCCTTTGGGCTTGTTGATCTTATTGGATGATCGACCTTTGGGCTTGTTGATCTTCTTGGATGATCGGCCTTTGAGCTTATTGATCTTCTTGGATGATTGGCCTTTGGGCTTGATGATCTTAAACTTGAAGATGGAAGTAGGGTCATGCACGCCGACTTGAACTTGAAGATGGAAGTGGGGCCATACATGCCGATCTTGAACTTGAAGATGGAGCAGCATCGATGGAGCCTCTGAACTTGAAGATGGAGAAGCATCAACGAGACCTTCACATTTGAGTTTGACAAAGCATTAGAAAATCCTCCGTATTTGAGTTTGACGAAACATTGGCGTATCCTCTGCACTTGAGCTTGAAAAATCGGTGAATCCTCTGTATTTGAGCTTGAAGCATCGACGAATCCTCCACACTTGAGTTTGACAAAGCATCGATGAATCTTAGCATTGAGCTCGGCTTTGTGACTTTGAGCATGAAGATGGCATTGCTAAGCCTCCCGACTTAAGCATGGAGATGAAACATCGATGAAACCTCTGAACTTGACGATGAAGGAGCATTGATAAAGCCTCTGAACTTGAAGATTGAAGAGCATCGCGAAGCCTCTAAACTTGAAGATGGAAGAGCATCCAAGTTTGATTTTGAAGAGGAAGTGAAGCGCATTCCAAGTGTGTACATTTTATTTACTGTGTAGCTCCTCACGAGGGATGAACATCTTTAATCCGTTGTGTTGCTCCCAATAAAGATGAACATCTTCAATCTGGAGTGTCATTCTTTAACGGGGATGATCAACATCAATCTTGTAGTATCATACTTAGGTGGTTGTGGTATCCTTTTTGATGAACTAAACTTAAACTTCTTTAAGTTGCCTTCGTACCCTTAAAGAAAGGGATTAAATCATGATGTAGTTCAAGTTTTTTTTTTTTTTACTGGACTGAACTTGAATTTTCTTTCAAGCTGCCTACGTACCCTTCATAATGATAGGGATCAAGTCATAACGTAGTTCAAATTTTTTTAACTGGACTGAACTTGAAGTTTCTTTCAAGCTACCTACGTACCCTTCATAATGATAGGGATCAAGTCATAACGTAGTTAAAAAAGAATGTTTTTTTTATGCACGACTGAACTTAAATTTCTCTAAATTGCCTACGTACCCTTTATTATGACAGGGGTCAAGTCGTAACGTAGTTCGTACAAAGATTTTTCCTTTTTTTTTCTGGGGGGGAGGGGAGGGGGCATTCACATTTTAAGCTCATGCAGGCTAGGAGCATCATGCAGTTTAGGCTCTTACGATGAGGAGCTTCTTCATTTAAACTTCAGAAGCTCTTATTTCATCATGGTTTTAATCATCCTTTTCATTTATAGGATTCATCAATATGATGAGTTTTGGCTTCACTATCAAGGAACCTTCTGTACTTATGTCAATAGAAAATTTTCTCTTCATGCATGAAGGGAAACGACTGTGAATCTTTTCGTTGTTGTTTTCTTCATGGAATGACGTTGCCTTCAAGATTTTCATCCTTCCTTTATGTTGATCGTTGTTGTCTTGAGACGATAAAAAATAGATGCTGAAGGTCGATCTTTCTTTGATGTGGATATACTTAGCCTTTTGAAGGCTAAAGTTTGAGTAGAACTAGTCGTTGGACATTGGTCTTCTTATCCTGCCGTGGCCATACTCAATCTTTGAAAGACTGAAGATTGGGTACTTGAAGGCTTAATACGATCGAAGATAGAAGTTCTTTGCTTCATTTCTTCTGAGTCGTTGACTTATTCAACAGTTATATGATTGTTGTCGACTTTCACTATGCTGACAGTGTGACATGCAGTAATTTCTACTTTCTCTGGATGATTATTGAGAAAGCTTCTTGGGAGAAATTCTGCCAAAGTTATCGGTCTCGGAATTGAGGGAAGTCCTTGTTTTCTTTCTTAGCAGGCTTAGCTTCCATGTCATCTTTTTTCCTTTCTTTTTATGAGTCTTGTTCCTTCTTCTGTAGCTTCGATAGGAATGCGACTCTTTTTGGGTGGAGTTTGGTTGTCTTCTCTTTCGACGAGTCACAACTATCCACCCTTTGTCGTCATCTTCAACGAGCTCATCTTTATTTTTGGAAATATGTTGTTAGAATCTCTTGTTGGAATTGAATGACTATAGGCTCAAAAGTCCCAAACTTGATGAAACTTTCTCTTTGATCATGAGATGCAGACGGTTTTGGGACACTTGAAGTCATCGCTACTACCGCGTGATTTGTTTGAGCTATTTCATCAAGCTTCAACTCAATCTTCTTTTTACGAGCCAACTTTAGAATCAAATCCTTCAGCACGAAGCACTTTTCAACTAGGTGGTTACCGACTTGATGATACTTACAGTAGTTAGGATCATCTACTTTTCTTACTTGTTCTGGTCGCTTGTATTCTGGCAGTTGAATAAGTTGTTTCTCTAATAATTGCTCCAACATGTCGGCAACATCAGAATTCGAAAATGGATAAACCTTCTCATGTCTTTCCTTGGGAGTTGGGCGATGCTTCTAGCTGCCATCATGATTTCTTTTAAACTTTATTTCTTTTCCTTTGGAGGAAAGTTTCAGTAGGGTCATCTGAACAACCATAGATTCTCTTGTGGCATATCCACAATCTTTTCAATGCCCTTGGCTTCATTCTTGTATTTTCTCCCTTCAGGGACTAGGAAATCTTTAGTTCCCCTGTTGACGATGCTCATCTCCATATCATAAGCACGTGTTGCCAACTTCTCAAATGTACGAGATTTTATCCCTTGTAGAATGTAGAGAAGTTCCCAGTGTATGCCTTGAGTGCACATCTTCATTGCAGATAATTCAGTGAGTCTATCTTTGCAATCCAGAATCATAGCTCTCCATCGATTGATGTAGTCGATGGTCGACTGTTCTTTCTGCTGTTTTATGCTCGTAAGCTCCATCATGCTAACGGTGCGCCTTGTGATGTAGAAGCGGTTGAGGAACTCCCTTTCTAGCTATTCCCAATTGTTAATCACTTCTGGCTCTAAATCAGTGTACCAATCAAAAGCATTCCCTTTTAAGGTTCTGACAAATTGCTTGACTAGTAGGTCTCCTTTAGTTCCTGCTTTTTCGCAAGTTTCAATGAAATGAGCAACATGTTGTTTCGGATTGACCTTTCCGTCGAACTACTGGAACTTTGGAGGTTGATACTCAGTTGGAATTCTCAAGTTGTCGATTCTCTTGGCGTACGGATTGGAGTACGTAAAAGAAGATTGCGATGGTCCTCCATACTGAGCCCTTATGGAGTTTGTAATAATATCTTGCAGCCGTTGAACTGACAAGGTGGCGACAGAGGTAGATTGTTGCGGATGGTCTTCCTGCAAGACAGTTTTTCCTTTGTCATTAAATTTTGTAGTTGGAGATTGACTCAACTCAGCAGTATCTCGAGCATGTATCTGATATCTTAAAGTAGCGATTTCATGATCTCGCTCCTCTACAACCTTCATTAGGAGATTTATCTTCCTTTCCATCACTGTCGTGACTGACTCAGTCATTACATCAGCCATCATGACAGACACTACATCAAGGTATGATTCTTCTTTTGATTGGTTAAAAACAGAGGCAGAGTTGTCAAACAAAGGATTTTCTCTTATGATGATTTTACCTTTAGAAGATTCCATCACCTGTTCCCAGATTTTCTCTATGAAGACAAAACCTTGTTCTTGCTCCTGCATACTCTCCTTTGAATGGTTGCAGATGACAAGTCCTATGTAGGTGTTGCTTGCAGCAGTTGCTTTGGATGCAACTTTCTTTGGTGCCATTAGTTTATTCGAATGTTGAGAGAGAGATGAGAGGTAGAGAGGTCCTATCGGGCGTGCCAATTTGTTCGCACGAGATTTCATGGAACTTGAACTTTGTATTTGTAATAATTTTTTGGAAAGTGAGTACAATCTCTAATACATAATATTTTGATGCTTTCAAAATAAGCTATAGTCATTAAGCAGGTCGATCTTCTTGAATGATCGACCTTTGGGCTTGTTGATCTTCTTCGATAATCGGCCTTTGGGCTTGTTGATCTTCTTGGATGATCAGCCTTTGGGCTTGATGATCTTCTTGGACGATCGATCTTTAGGTTTGTTGATATGCTTAGATGATCGACCTTTGGGCTTTTTGATCTTCTTTGAAGATCAAACTTTGGGCTTGATGATCTTCTTGGATGATTGGTCTTTGGGCTTGATGATCTTCTTGGACGATTGGCCTTTGGGCTTGTTAATCTTCTTAGACGATTGACCTTTGGACTTGTTGATCTTCTTGGACGATCGACCTTTGGACTTGTTGATCTTTTTGGATGATCGGCCTTTAGGCCTATTGATCTTTTTTTATGATCGACCTTTGGGCTTGATGATCTTCTTGAACGATCGACCTTTGGGCTTGTTGATCTTTTTGGAGGATTAGTGTTCGCACGAGGCTTCTGGAGAAACTTGTTTCGTGGAGTTGAACTTAAGTTGGTGTTAATATTGATGTTGATTTGATGCGATGTGGTTCAATCTTTAGTACTTGGTCATCTGATTCTCTCTCAATCCATTGTGTACACTTGATTTGAGGAAGTGAAGCACGTGATGATCTTAGAGTTGAAGTCTTGGAAGAATGCTTGTATCTTCAAAGGACTTCAGTCTTCAAGTGTGGTCAGAATGTTTGAATCTTCAAAGGACTTCGATCTTCAGAATTTTGACATGTCTTCTGATCTTCAGAGCTTTGATATGTCTTCTAATTTTCAGAGTTTTAGTGTCTTCTGATCTTTGAAGCTTTGGAGGAGTTATATTCTTCAGATCCTTGAAGCTTTAGACTTCAGATCTTCAGAGAGATTTTATCTTCAATTCCTCCCCCCAAATGAAGAGATAAGACCTCTATTTATAAATTTCTCATGGACCTTACATGGGCTTGGGCCTAATTACTTTATTGGGCCAAATTGGGTTTGGGCTAAAGTTGAGCTTAGGCCCATTTGTGAAGGATCTCTTAACGAAGAGTTCCATAAGCGTTCGGATTTCTCCAATTTCACGGTGACCAAAATACATCAAATACATTCAAACGCACAGTTATGCAAACAACCAGTCAATTAACGACATGCTTTGAACAAAATAATAACAAGGGAAAGAGTTCACATACCAGTTGAAGACGGTATTCAAACTTTGGAACTTAATGCAGCGGATGACCTCTACTCAATCAACCAACGCCCAGCAGAAGCGTCGACTACAACAACATGAATAACCGCACGAACACGAACGTCGCAAGGACGACACCACCAGAAAAGAGCCCCAGGTATTCTCGGAGTGAGAACCCAAAGCGTGGTATTTGGTGAATTTAGTAGAGTTAGAGGGAAGAACAGATCGTGTAGGCGATAAGCAAGTGGGAGGGAATAAGAAGCTATCGTATAACAAGATGCTTAACGTTTAGGAAAAACTACCCGATCGTGTAGATTTTACTGAACGATCATTTAGAAAACAGAAGGCGGTCGTTTAGCAAACACGACACACTATTCGATCGTTTAGGTAAGCTAACCGATCGTTTAGGACTTAGTGTGCGATCGTTTAGGCGCTGAGCGACTATCGTATAGGCTCTCAATTTTAAGCGATCGATTACTTTTCACACCAACGCGCTCCCGGACAAACAATTCAAAATTAAACAAATTTCATTTTAATTCATCGATTACAATAACCGACACAGTTTCCACAAACGCACGTCCAAACCTGATTTTGGATTAATTATCATATAATTAATCAATTAAAATATTAATAAATAAAATCATATTATATTTTTAACGTATAGTTTGATATCACATATCTACTATAATAATTTCTCCTCTACTTGATATAAATCATATTTATATATAATTTCCTCCAAAATAATGTATCTCATACATTTAGCCAATTATATCATATATAATTAACCAGTCCAATTATATCATATATAACTGAACTTTCTCTTGTCAATTTGAACATTTCAAATTAACCCAAACACTGATTCTCGACTTTATCCAAGCTATCCAGAGGACCTAATGGACCTGTGGCTTGAAGCTCCAATGGTCCGTGAATAGCTAATTAAACTCTTTAGCCACGAGATCCACCATCTGTTAATTGTCAGACATTCCACTAAAAACCAACAACCACAAATATATTTCTGTGTCCCTCGGATATAACCAATCATGAGCATGATGACCCTTCACAGATGTTCGTAAGTACAGCTGGGCTAAATTACCATTTTGCCTCTGTAGTTACATCTCACTTTTTAAGTACCAATGGTTCTTCTAATGAACAATACTATATAGTCCAACTATGTGTGAACACCTCTCGGGCCAAGAGAAGGTGTGTGGTGCCATATCATTCAAGCCCCAGAATCAGCCCTTAAGGGAGCTATCTATCTACTTACCCTTGCCTCGGGGAAGGAATGAATTCCATCTTGTGTAGCTAAGTTCCCAACTCCCAAATTAGACGAATCCCTAAAATGGTAGGTTTGAACCGGTGACCTGGACACTCGCACCTATACAGATCAAAGGACCGCCCTCAATGGCAGTAGTTCTCTACTCACTCAAGATTGAGGTCATGTTACCTATGGTCATCCTAGTGAAATGAAGTCTCTGTCATGAACGGTGTTATATAACGAGACGTTAACACTTCGTGGTCAGATCTTATACAAACTCTTTGTAGAGGACACCCTCGCTCGCATGTCCCCAACACGAATGATCAGGATCAGACCATCTGTGACAAGTTACAACACTTGTGACAATTCCACAAAGCAGGCCGCATCTATAGCGTTACCAGGATAAAGTTTCCCTCCTATATCCATATTCTACAGATCATTTTGGGTATCATTCAAGACATTATCCACTTGTATGTCACCACATATATGCTTAAGTCACATGCAGATAACTAGGGATTTTATATTTATTGGTCTGTGGTAAAGCAAATAAAACAAGCAACTGAGCAAAATACAAGATGCGAAGTAAATATCATATATTATACAACACAAGCGTTCGTACAAACTGTTTACAAATTACAGGACACGAGACTTTAGGGCATTAACCTCAACAATCTCCCACTTGTCCTAAAGCGAAGTGGAGTGTACAATAAATTAGTACAAAACAATAAACTAGGGCATAAAAGCCCAGTACAAAAAAATCTCCAACTTACCCTAGTCTAGCCGCGGGCGATCCTGTAGACCCATGCTCCGTAGGTGACCCTCAAATACTATAGCCGTGAAAGCCTTCGTAAACGGGTCAGCAACATTATGCTCTAAAGTGATCTTCGTGAAGATCACGTCCCTTCGATGCACGATCTCGCGGATTAGATGATACTTCCGCTCTATGTGTTTGTTGCGCCTGTGACTCCTCGGCTTCTTGGAGTTCGCCACTGCCCCACTATTATCACAATATAGGGTAATGGGTCTAGACATATCTAGAACAACTTTCAGTTCTGTCAAGAACTTCCTGAGCCAGACGGCCTCCTTAGCAGCTTCACAAGTTGCTACATACTCCGCCTCCATAGTGGAGTCGGCGATACACCCCTGCTTAGTGCTTCGCCTCACTACAGCCTCCATTAAGAATAAAGGCTGAATCTGATGTGGACTTGCGAGAGTCCTTATCAGTCTGAAAGTCAGAATCTGTTCTCCGAAGATACTTGAGGATGTTCTTCACTGCGGTTCAATGACCCTGGCCTGGGTTAGACTGATACCTACTGACTATGCCTACAGCGTAGCAGATGTCTGAACGAGTAAAGAGCATCACATACATCAAACTGCCAGGGGCAGACGCATATGAAACCCATCTCATCTCCTCAACCTCTTGAGGCGTCTTAGGACACATGTCTTTAGACAAAGTGACTCCATGCCTGAACGACAGTAGATCCCTCTTGGAGTCCTGCATCGAGTACTTGAGCAACATCTTGTCAATGTACGATGCCAAAGACAGTACTAACACTTTGTTCTTACGATCTCAAAAGATCTGTATACCTAAAATAAACTGAGCCTCTCCCAAATATTTCATTTGGAATTAGGTCACTAACCAGTTCTTAACTGCGGTCAGTAGACCTACATCATTCCCAATGAATAGGATATCGTTTACGTACAACACTAAGAAGACTACTGAAGCATTGATGATCTTCTTGTAAACACAAGGTTCATCAACGTTTTGGTCAAAACCATACGACTTGATCGTAGTATCAAACCGTATGTTCCAAGATCGAGACGCCTATTTCAGTTCATAAATGGACCAATTCAGTTTGCAAAGCTTTTGCTCTTGACCTTGGGCTATGAATCCCTCGGGTTGCACCATGTAAATGGTCTCCTCAAGATTGCCATTTAGAAAGGCCGTCTTGACGTCCATTTGCCAGATCTCATAATTATAATAAGCTGCAATGGGCAGGAGGATGCGGATCGACTTTAACATGTCAACAGGCGAGAAAGTCTCCTCATAGTCGATTCCCTCTACCTAGGTATAACCTTTTGCCATAAGTCGAGACTTGAAGGTCTGTACCTTCCCATCAGCACCCCACTTGCGCTTGTAGATCCATTTACAACCTATAGGTCTTACCCCATCAGGCTGATACAAGATCCCATACTGAGTTGAAGTACATCGACTCCATCTCGAGATTCATGGACTTAACCCATTCATCCTGGTCAACATCCTCCATTGCCTTCTTATAAGACAACGGATCCTCAACGTCACCATCTGCTACCATAGCAAGGATTTCCGTGAAACCCAGATAGCAAACGAGTGGGTTCGCAACCCTCCCACTACGTCGAGGTTCCCTAAACTTTTGAGGTGGAACCGACCTATTGGATGAACTCCCATCAACAACTCTTGCTGATGTAGTTGACTCTTCAACAACTCTTGTTGAAGTTTTAGTAGTTTCATTGAAAAGCTCACGTAACACGACTTTGTTTCATGTATTGTGCTCCTTTATATGATCCTCCTCCAGGAAAATAGCGTTTGTTGAAACAAACACCCAATTTTTTGTCGGATCATAAAAATAACCCCCTCGTGTACCTTTGGGGTAGCCTACAAAGAGACATAACCTCGACCATGGTTCCAATTTCTTAGGATTAGCCTCAAGCACATGTGTAGAGCAACTTCAAATGGGGAAGTGACGTAAACTAGCTTTACGCCCGTTCCACAACTCCAGAGGTGTTCTTGCAACATTTTTTGAGGGACACAGTGAATATGTATACCGTAGTCTCCACTGCGAAACCCCAAAACGAGTCCGGTAAGGAAGCGTAACTCATCATCAAGCGAACCATGTCTAACAAGGTCCTATTTCTCCTCTCCGCTACACCATTCTGCTGAGGTGTACCCGACGCTGAGAGTTGAGAAACGATTCCATGTTTTATCAGATAGTCCTGGAATGCCAAGTCCAAAAATTCTCCACCTCAATCCGATCGAAGTGTTTTAATCCGTTTATCCAATGCATTTTCAACTTCAGTCTTGAACTCTTTGAACTTTTCAAAGGATTCAGACTTCTGTTGCATAAGATAAACATACCCGTACCCTGAGTAATCATCATACTCATAGCCACTTCGGGCTCACACATTCATAGAACCACAAAGGTCAGAATGTATTAACTGAAAAGGCTCATTGGCTCTATAACCTTTTCCTGTAAAAGGTTGTTTAGTCATCTTACCCTCAAGGCAAGATTCGCACACTAGTAAAGAGTTTTCTTTTAACACACTTAAAAGTCCATTCTTCATCAATCTCTCAATTCTATTGAGATTGATGTGCCCTAAACAAAGATGCCAAAGTTGGGCATTTTCTTTTGGAGCAATTCGTTGACGTTTTGATTGAGTTACGACAGTTCTAAACAATTCATTATTATGGAGGGAATTAATGGCTAACGGCCTTTGCACATATAAATTCAATTCCATATTTACTGTGCAAATAAAAACACCATCTTTATGAATAAACGCTTTATCCACATTAAAAGAGATAGTATATATTTACATTGCAATAAACACTTTATAGAAATGAGGTTCCTTTTTAGTTCAGGAACAATATATACATCATTTAAAATAAGAAACCTATTCTGTAAAGCTAACTGGAGTCCTCCCACTGTCGCAGCTGAGACAACGTGTCTGGTGCCTACTCACATCGTCATCTCACCGGCCTCCAGCTGTCGCCAAGATCTAATCCCCTGAAAAAAAGAACAAACATGGTTAGTGGCGCCCGAATCAATTATCTAAGCAGAATCAACATTCTCCACTAAACAAGTTTCAAGAACAAGTAAATCACATTTACCTTTATCGGCCTTGGCCTTAGCCTTGGCTGCTTTCTTCTCTTTCAGATACCAAGGATAGTTCCTCTTCTAGTGTCCATCTTAGTTGCAGTGGAAACACGTTCCTTTAGAATCCTGTGGACGCCTCCTTGGGGCAATAGGTGGTGGGTTAGCAGGTGCCTTCCTTTTTCCCTTACCACCCTTCTTTTTCTTCCCCTTTCCAGAGTTAGAAGTAGAAGGTGCAGACTTCGTTCATGAGGTCGAACCTCTATGGAACGTCCTGGAGGATGAAGCAACATTTACCTCACCCTTGTTCCTCTCCTTACTTTTCAGTAAAGATTGGTAGATCTGCAACTCGTTGTGGAGAGTTGTAAGGTTATATTTCACTTTGTTAAAAATCACATTGCTAAAGTACAGGAAGCTCTCGGGCAAAGAATGCAGGATTATGCTAGTCTGGCTGCCCTCATTGATGGTAGACCCATTCAACTCCACCACATTAAAGTGGACCATCATGTTAAGCACATGTTCACGAACAGAGGCGCCTTCTTCCATTTTTGAGTTGAATATGTATTTAAGAATCTCATGCTTAAGCAGTTTAGATGGTTGTCCAAACATCCCCCGCAGGGACTCCATGATCTCACGTGCTAAGACCATAGGCTCATGTTTCTTGGCCAAGACTTCAGAAAGACTTGCCAAGATGTAGGCTCAAGCCTTCTCATTCGCCCTTCTCCATCGTAATGCCAACGTGGCTGTTGCTATTTTGAAAACGTTGCTGAAAATACAAACAAAATTTTATTAGATTTTGCTAAACCACTTTTAAACCAATTAGTTTTGCAAAACAGTTTCAAGTACCTGAAGATATAGACTTATATTTTGCAATGATACCCAGTGAGGCAGGAAAAACGTCACCGATGGAGTGATCAGTTGTCCCTTCGTTGGGATGAGACATGCTCAACCATTAGGCAGAACCAACTCTTGAAACTGAACCTAACAGCCATCATTTTTCGGTCCAGAAATGATAACCTTTAACAATTCCGTGTAAGTGTGACCCCTCGCTTTCGGTACCAGAGTCCCGCTCTAATGAGCCCACCGTAGGGAAGAAGCAGATTAGGACAAGAGACTAAGTTCTTATCCTCTTACAGGAGATTAAATAAAGAAATGCGCAAAACTGCCATCCTTTAGGGGGACATTCCCAGGGTGCCTCAAGGTGATGCGCAGTAACTTTATTTAACCTAACAAGGGAGACTGATGGATATGTTGTCGCACTTCCTGCTCCCACTTACTATGAACACTCTCTCCATCTACCTTGATATTAACCTACCCAAACACCATCCGTTAGGGGGACACGCCAAAGGTGCCATGAGGCCGAGGGTAGATCTCACGGTGTGGACTATTTAGGAGAAATGTGAAAGGTTTAAGTGAAGCATCTTATGCTCAAGTACCTCCCACTGAATGTTCTACCTAGGGTTCATTAACCTAGACAATCCAGCTACTGATTTTAGTCTAAGTCGTCTTTTTTAACTCTGTTCATAAACAACGTTTGTCTATGAAATATGAACAAGTTCAAGTAGTCACATTTAAACACTTTAATGGACTGTTCTTAACTTGCATGCATGCATCAAATCTATATAATTCACCTTTTCAGGTAAGTTCCCAGGTAGGAATGTTACATTTCCGTCAACTTAAATACCCTAGTCTAGACAGAACCCGCCTTAGACAAAAGGTCCTTTATAGATAAATTTACTACACTTTAACCTTTTATCAGCCAATTTAATCCTATTAAATTGATTAAAAGATTAAAGCCTTAGGGTTGCTAATCATATTAGAATTGTGATCTTAGATCTATGTTATCCAAGTTTTAAACACTTTAAAACCATGAACTAATCCTAAGTGAGTATGCATGTCCTTTTTATTTCTTTTAGTTCTATTTTCTCTTTAACTTTTAAAAAGAAACAACTAAAAATATTGCGCACAACGAGGTGTTTATAACAATTATAAAGTAACCTATGTGTCATGCTTCATGCAATTTTCGGTCATTACTATATATAACTTTTATATAACGCGTAACAACCAAGCAAACATGCTATCATTCACCCTTATATTATAACAATTATAATATAAAGATGATGCATGTCAATGCTTTTTATGCATGTATAAATATAACTCTTATATTATATGATGCATGAGCATGCTCTTACATAATTAAATTATATTTCTCTAAATTATAACCATTACAATAAAGAGATGATGCATGAACATTGCATCATCTAAGGTGAGATTTACTATATGTGTATACCATATGACATATAAAAAACATACAATGCATGTAATAAATAAAAGATTAATGGACTGGGATGAGCCTTTACAAAAAAAAACTGAAATGAAATAACCCTATCTATTACAATTTTCATTAAGCAAACCGGTTCACAAGTGAACCAGGTCTTGAACCGCCAGGAGGACTCCATCGTGTAGTAAACGTCGTAGGTAGATGATCGTTCAATGCGCATTAGACGATAGAAGCAAAATTAAACGATCGCGTAGACGACAACGAGGCTGTGAAGCCTAATCGTCTATGCGATCGCTTAACGCGGCGATAGATAAACGATTTACCTTACGTTACTAAGTGATCGTTTAGTCAGTTACTAAGAGATGAAGCTTAATGACCTAAATGATCGTCCAGTGCGTGCACGCGTTAAATGATACGCGAGCATCCCATCGTTTACACGATCCGATACTCTGTGATCGCGTACCTGATCGTCAATATGATGTGATCAACCCTTGATCGCATTTTCCATCGTTTAACCGATGCAATCAACAACGATTGCGTACTCCATTGTTTGTACGATGCGATCGACCCTTAATCGCCTCATTCCTCGAAGAACCGCAACGCTTGCTCCGATCTTCTTCTTCGAATGACCCAAAACTTCAAACAGACTTTGAATACAGACTCGATAACGATTATTAATGCCCAAAAAATGCAAGGGTCTTTACAAACAACTGAAATGTAAAAGAAATAAATCAAACCGAGGCTACCATCCACGAAAACATCCATTAATCCGCACATCCACAGCAATTTAACCATTAAATAGTGTAGAAATGCACCCATCAAGAACGTAAATGTCATTTCGTTGCAATATATGAAATCGGAGTATCAGAACCTGACTCTGATACCAATTGAAGGATCTCTTAACGAAGTGTTCCATGAACGCGTTCGGATTGCTCTAATTTCACGATGACTGAAATACATCAAATATGTTCAAATGCACAGTTATGCAATCAACCAGTCAATTAATGACATGCTTTGAACAAAAAAATAACAAGGGAGAGAGTTCACATACCAGTTAAAGACGGTATTCAAACTTTGGAACTTAATGCAGCGAATGACCTCTACCCAATCAACCAACGCCCAGCAGAAGCATCGACTACAGCAACATGAATAACCGCACAAACACGAACGTCACAGGGACGAACCACCAGAAAAGAGCCTCAGGTATTCTCGGAGTGAGAACCCAAAGCGTGATCTTTGGTGAATTTAGTAGAGTTAGGGGGAAGAACAGATCGTGTAGGAGATAAGCAAGTGGGAGGGAATAAGAAGCTATCGTATAGCAAGATGCTTATTGTTTAGGAGAAACTACACGATCGTGCAGATTTTACTGAACGATCGTTTAGAAAATAGAAGGCGGTCGTTTAGCAAACACGACACACTATACGATCGTTTAGGTAAGCTGACTGACCGTTTAGGACTTAGTGTGCGATCGTTTAGGCACTAGGTAGACGATCATTTAGGCGCTGAGCGACTATTGTATAGGCTCTCAATTTTAAGCGATCGATTACTTTTCACATAATGTGCTCCTTCGATCTTTTTCCAGACGAACAATTCAAAATGAAACAAATTTCATTTTAATTCATCGGTTACAATAACCGACGCAGTTCTCACTAACGCACGTCCGAACGTGATTTTGGGTTAACTATCATATAATTAACCAATTAAAATATTAATAAATATAATCATATTATATTTTTAACGTATAGTTTGATATCACATATCTACTATAGTAATTTCTCCTCTACTTGATATAAATCATATTTACATCTAATTTCCTCTAAAACAATGTGTCTCATACATTTAGCCAATTATATCATACATAATTAACCAATCCAATTATATCATATATAATCGAACTTCCTCTTGTCAATTTGAACATTTCAAATTAACCCAAACACTAATTATCGACTTTATCCAAGCTATCCAGGGGACCTAATGAACCTGTGGCTCAAAGCTCCAACGGTCCGTGAATAGCTAACTAAACTCTTTAGCCACGAGATCCACCATCTGTTAACTGTCAGACATTCCACTAAAAACCAACAACCACAGATATATTTCTGTGTCCCTCGGATATAACCAATCATGAGTATGATGACCCTTCACAGATGCTCGTAAGTACAGCTGGGCCAAATTATCATTTTCCTCTTGTAGTTACATCTCACTCCTTAAGTACCACTGATTCCTTTAATGAACAATACAACATAGTCCAACTATGTGTGAAGACCTCTTAGGCCAAGAGAAGGTGTGTGGCGCCACATTGTTCAAGCCTCGAAATCAGCTTTTAAGGGAGCTATCTATCTACTTACCCCTTCCTCGAGGAAGGAGTGAATTCCATCTTGTGTAGCTGAGTTCCTAGCTCCTAAATCAGACGAATCCCCAAAATGGTAGGTTTGAATTGAAGACCTGGCCACTCGCACCCATACAGATCAAAGGACCGCCCTCAATGACAGGAGTTCCCAACTCACTCAGGATTAAGGTCATGTTACCTATAGTCATCCTAGTGAAGTGAAGTCTCTGTCATGAACGGTGTTATATAACGAGACGTTAACACTTCGAGGTCAGATTTTATACAAACTATTTGTATAGGACGCCCCCGCTCGCATGTCCCCAACACGAATGATCAGGATCAGACCATCTGTGACAAGTCACAACACTTGTGACCATTCCACAAAGCGGGCCGCATCCGTAGTGTTACCAGGATAAGGTTTCCTTCCTATATCCATATACTACAGACCATTTTGGTTATCACTCAAGACATGATTCACTTGTATGTCACCACATACATGCTTAAGTTACATACAAATAACTGGTGATTTTATGTTTATTGGTTTGTGGTAAAGCAATAAAACACATAACTGAGCAAAAAACAAGATGTGAAGTAAATATCATATATTATACAATACAAGCGTTCGTACAAACTGTTTACAAACTACAGGACACGAGACTTTAGGGCATCAACCCTAACAATTTGTTGTTGGACCGAAATACTGGGCTTGAGCTTAATCTTTAATTTTAATCCAAAATTTCACGATGGGTTTGAATTGGGTTGGGTCCGAGCGACTTTAATTATTCGATCCAATCCAACTTATAATTTTTTTAATAGGCTTGAGCTTTCATTGATGATGTGGCAACTCGTGATTCGCCAAAATTTTTCGTTCAACAGATATATTTTATTGGTTACAGATTGATTTTTAAATATTAAGGGGATAGTTTTATTTAAAAAAATCAATATGATATACCTTTTTTTTTTTAAAAAAAATTGATGTATTCAACTCATGAAAATTAGGAAATAGATATGGTTAGGTGAGAAATAGATAGATATATAAAATAAATCTTATTTCTAAAGTATAAAATTGAAAACTAAATATTCATTAAAAACTCTACCATATTTAATAGAATCTAAAAGCTAGTAGGATACTACTTTTAAAATAGACGGAAAATTATGTGTTTTTTAAACAGTGATTTTAACCGATTAGTTTAAATTTGTTTTATCAAATGGAAAAAAAGGTTAAGTTTCTATAACCACTTCTATCTCTCCTAAAAAAAATCCAGGCTAAGCCATTGGCCACCATCCTCTTATTTAACCGACTAACATAAATTAAAAAATGAAATTATTTTAATTACCTGCAAACTAAGTTTCTACTAATTTTTAACAAGTGACCATTAACAAACTATAGAGTTAAAATCTAGAGATGTAATTGTAACAAATTACATAGTTTATAGAGTGATCAATCAAATTAAAAATTGAAGAGTAATTATAACAATCCTATATTAAATTATCTGTGTGCCAAAGTGTAATATAATTTAATCCACATCAAGATGTGTTAGCGACAATGATGTTTATGGTTGGGATCTACGATTGTTATCGTACTAAAATGAAAAAAAAATAGTTAGACCGCACATAATCACCATATTCTCGTTGAGTGCAATTTAGAATACACGAGAGATGAGTGCTCCTCATTACACCCAAGTTTTTCCCTTTTATCTTGGACAACTTAGGGTGTATTTTCATAATTTAGCCTATAAATAAATTAAAAAGACAAAAATACAACATCGGTCGACACGTTGGCAGTTATGAGTCACATCGGATGTAACGCAGGAATCTAAAGAAAAAAATAAGCGCACATTTGCCATGTTCTTTTCTTTCATTTTCGCAGCAGCATCTCAAACTCCTTTTAGGTTGCCTTCTTTCATGTTTACTGTTCTTAGCCACATTTTTCTCGACGCGCCTCCTGGCGCGTGGAAGTTAATTTCTGTGAGCGACCATGGCTGCATAGGAACCTCCAAAATGCTTTGAATTCAAACCACCACCATGGCTTTGTTCTTTTCCCCTACTTTTTCAAGTCGCAGATCTGATGCTTCGTCTCATTGCCTCTCTCGTTTGTAACGATGCTCTCTTATTCTCAGACTTTGAATCTCCGTCTTCACAATCACCACCGTCGTTCAAGGCTCTTCCGATGGCCGCCGCGGTTCGCCAAACCCGTCCATAAAAGGAATTTCATCAATTCTTCGATGACGTGTTTCAATGCAGATTCGTATTACGGCGTCAAGGTGAGTTTTGCACTTTTGATCATTTCCTGCGAGTTGTAATCTGTTTGCTATTTGATCAATCCTTGTTTGCTATTCTTATTCGGTGAATCAGACGGCTCTAGTTAGTTATTAGAAGCAGAAGGGGAGGGGAATGAGATGAAATAGTATATGTTAAATGAACCATCAGCCAAATATGTTAAATGAACCATCAGCCAAAAGCTTAGGAACTGAGAAGCCTAATTGCGAATATAAGGGAAACAATCAACCAAGAAACTTAAGCTGATACTAAATAATAGGATATCGTAAATGAATTATACCGGTATTTTAACAAGAAATAGTCAACTCAAGCAAAACAGACAGACTTCTGAAGTTCGGTTGCGGATGGAAGAAAATCATAATTTTAAACAGAACAATCATAATTAGCACCATTTGTTGTTTTTTTAATCTTGCTGTGGGTATATATGCTTTTGTTGTTTCTAAATGCAAATTTTCATTTCTTATTAAAAAAAAAAGAAGTTGTTATCAACATCAGTTAGTTTGAGCAAATGTTTGGTCAGATACTTAGATTTTTAATTTTGCTTCTTACGTGCAGCTAAGAGTGTCGAAGGTTCATAACACTCGATACCATCAACCACGTAGGGTGACTGAAGTTAGTGCCTTCGATCAGGTATGTTCATATGTTATCGTGTTTGATTAAATTTTATCAGGATGATTAAGTGTTGCACATGTTGATATGAGGTTCTATGGTCAACATAATAGTGATAACTTATAACTTATTGGGCATCATTTTTGAAAGCCATGCTGGTAATTATGTTTTTTTAGAAATAAGGGAATGAATATAAAATCCTTCCTCCTTGAAACTGCAATTGTTGTGTGAATAGTCAAACTCAGCGCAAATGAGATGAAGGAATTGGTTGACGGATTATTCCATGCCCGCAACAGAACAACATTCATTTTATCTTTAGCAGATGCTTTGTTCTCTTAGAGGAACTAGATACCTGTTGTTTAAGTAAAGCTCCCTATGCTGTTCTTCGAAAATAAATATTTTGAAAATGTTGTCTAAACAGGGCCGTACTAGTCCTGTATAGATGGCTAGGCTTCTTACATTTGAATTGATGTCACTGAAAATTTGAGAAAGAAAATAGGTTCTTTTTGTGAATGAAATGATTTAACATCATTATGATAGAACTCGGACGATCTATTTACTCTTTAGGCCAAAATGCGAGGCCTACTCCCTTCAAATGCTCTGAGAGCTACAACTCAATACAATGCAAAAAGATGAAAATACTCCTCCACAGATTTACTAAATAGCTTAATTTGTAACAAACCGAATCTTCCAAAGGGCCCACATAATTCTATTTCACTCCCCATAATTAACCGTTTTCCCTCTCATCATTATTTACATTTACTTCCTCTCCTCTCTTTCGTTTTCTCATATACCGTCTAATGAACGGGGTCTATCACATTATACTAATATAGTAATATCATGTAACTTTCTTTAGGATTCATTTGATTTTGGTATACCCTCGCTTGACCACTTCAGTGACAATGAGGGGACTGCTACTGGATTTGGGCTTCCATCCAGTGATGGTGAAGACAGCGATCCAGACATCATACTAAATCCAGTTTCAGATGTTGATTTGCCTACTGTATCTGTGCAACACAATGATGCATTGACAGTCACTGCTCACCGGATGGCAATGCTTAGTAGAGGACGTCATAAACACAAGTGAGGAATCATTAGTTGTTTACTTTGATGAAATGGTTTTAGAGGTTTACTCTTCTTCATGTATTTGTTTATAATTTTATTAGTTTATAATTAATGAAGAAACAGCGAAACATACACATTTGTGAAATTCGTCTTTTCAGTACATGCCATTTAATCTACTCATCTTGTTTTCCTACACGGGCAATGAATACTTGCTATTCATTTGTCTTTAATTCTAGGTGCTTGACAATAGTTAACAGTTTTCATTTAAGCCCCATAATTTTATCTTTAATTCTAGGCGCTATTTTTATCTTGTCTCATCGAATGTCAATTTGCTCCTCTGGTGTCATAATCGCAATCTTCATGTAATTGCTAGTTAAGACTAATTGTTGTAGGACAGTATGGTCGCTTTGTGCTTTCTCCTTCGCCTTTGGTTGTTCTTTTTTGTTTTGGTTGTTGTTTATCAGTATAAGACATCACTAAGTAGTTGTTTTCTTCTTTTATCTATTGTTCTTATAACAATTAATTCACTTTTGACGACATAACATTACTTCAAATTTTGATTGTCCTTGTTGGGTCTAAATCATAAAGGCCATCTTTCTATTGCCAATAGCCAACCAAAAAACCATGTAGTGTTGATATCTTGAGGGATTCAAAGCTTCAACTAAGAAAGGTTTTTTAAGTTTGCATATATACATCTTCTTGTGATCCATTCCATTAGGAGTGTGCAAGCGTGTTGGATGATTAGGGTGGTCAGATGGTTCAATTTTAAAGAAAGTTAAACAGTATGGACTTAACACTCCTTATGGATTAGGTGATAGATTCTAGCTTCTCCAGTTCCTCGGGATGCTTGAAATTGGTTGTTGGAAAAACCTTGGAAGTTTTTCATGCAAATCTCTGTCTGATTATTGGGTTGCCGAGAATGAGATCATCCCCCCAAATTTTGCAGTATGTTTTGGAAGGCCCACGATTGAAAAAGGCCAAAATTCTGATCTAGATTCTTCTCTTGGGGTTGCAGTATTTATGATGAAGTTAAAGAGAATAATGGCTGACGGCCCTGAACTATATATATCTATCTTATATGTTTGGTTATATAATGTTTTAGCTGTTTTTAGCATTTACTCTTTTTCTCTGTGCTCACTCTCCTGTTTCAGTTTATTTGCACGATTTATCAATAATTTCTATCTAAAGGGTTACAATCTGTGGATAGCATATCTCGTGAGTAACATGCACTTTTTCTGGTTTGACCTTGTGGCTGTGTTCAGGATCAGGCACGGACTTTTTACAAATACCGGGCTGATGGCTTTCTTGATGATCCTTCTTCTCTATGTGGACTGGTGTGCATGGCGAACTGTTCGACTCCCTTTAGGACCATTTCACTTGACTGGCCCTTTTCTGACATCCGCCTGTTTAGCCTCTTGTGCAGGCTATTTATGTGTTCCACTGCTCTATCAACTTAAGGCTTACCAAATTACAAGGCAAGAAAGACCTGTTAGACACGCATTAAAGAGAAAGACGCCTACTATGGGTGGATTGTTTTTTGTGCCAATTGGTATAGCTGTTGCTAAATACTTTGCTAGTTTTTCTTCCGCTGAAGTTTCTGGAGCATCAGTGGCAACTTTAGCATTTTTTGCCATTGGGCTGGTAGACGATATCTTAAGCCTAGTCAAGAGTCAGAAGTATGGGTTATCTGCCTGGATCAAACTTTTGTTGCAGGTGAGGCTTGTAATATCACCCCACCCACCACCACCCCCCCCCCCGCGGAACTAGGTGGGTTTTTACAGTCTGAATAATTTCTCTTCTGTTGTTCTTTTACAGGTAGCTGTTGGAATCTGGTTTTCTTTTTGGCTCCAAGATGCAAGTATATCATCTCCTTACAGCATGTATACTTTCTTGTATTAATCTGACCACCCTTTTATGATGGTAACTCACATATCTATACTCGCAGTAATAAACCTCTAAGAGAAATTAACTCGGTGTGTATCATGAATGTACCTGACCTTGGAAAATGACTAATGCCTCATTTGGTAACAATTTTTTTATTTGTTTTTGTTTTTGAAAATTAAGTCAAATTTTGAGAACTAAAAAAAATTAAGTCAAATGGTTGCTCCAAGATGCAACCATTTTGTTATTTGTTTTCTTTTTGGCTCCAAGATGAAATTTGGAGGTGGAAATAGTATCTATAACTTCTAATCTGTTGTTTTTGTTTTTGGTGAAAAGTAGATACTACTTTCACCTCCAAATTTCTTCCTTAGTTATCTACTTTTACCCAATGATTTAAAAAACCAAGTTAAATTTTGAGAACTAAAATAAAGTAGCTTTCAAAAAGTTGTTTATGTTTTTGGAATTTGGCTAAGACTTCAATCATTGTACTTAGGAAGGATGCAAATCATTGTAAGAAATGTGGGTGAAATAGGCTTAATTTTGAAAAACAAAAATAAAAAACCAAATGGTTACCAAACAGGACCTAAAAAATTTGCATTTTCAAGGAACCAATCCAGAGTAGAGACACGCACACATACTGATGTTAATAGTCATTAGATTACCAAATAATGCATATGTTATGTGGATGTAGCATATAGACTATCCTAAAATGGAAGCCTTTCAACCTGAAGAGTCTTCTGGCAATATTAAGTACCTAATAAATGGTCATGGAACATTAGATTAGAAAATTTTTTAGTTCTGGAGTTAACTTTATTTTGGCATTCTCTGTTCTACCAAAAACAAAATGTTGCACTTTTAGTGAACAAAACCTTTGATTTCAAATGCAGGAAAATGTTGATCCCTATGCCGGCACCTCTTGGCCTTGTATTCCTTGGAAAATGCTATATGTGGTTGACATCATTTTGTTTTGTCTCTATGGGGAATGGAATAAATCAGACGGATGGTCTTGATGGACTAGCTGGTGGGACTGCGGCCTTGGCTTTCATTGGGATGGCTATTGCGGTGCTTCCAATATCTTCTGGTTAGTACTACAGTCTTGAGCTCTTTTTCGTTTTTCGATTTTCTTTTCCTTCCTTTTCGTTCTTTCTTTCTTTCTTGGTTCCTTTCTTTCCGGGGAAAGAAACTATGATGATATGTTTTCAACATTATTTCCGGGGAGAGAGAGTGAGAGAGACTAGCTATGTGCAAACAATTCTGTTATGTTATTAAATTATGCAGTCTGGTAATATTTTGCAACTTCGTTTTTAAGCAAGAAACTGAATTTGCAAATCGGTCCTAGACATCTATCATTTTGCAATATGACTGAATACTGATGTATGGAAATTTCAAACCAGACCTTTCCATATTTGGAGCATCAATGTCCGGAGCTTGTGTTGGTTTTCTTTTGCACAACCGATTTAAGGCCTCTGTATTTATGGGTGATACTGGATCCTTTGCACTCGGTGGAGCATTAGCTGCAATGGCTTCCTGCAGTGGAATGTTTCTCCCACTATTCATTTCTTCTCTAGTTTTTGTATTAGAAACATCATCCGTTATCTTGCAGGTATGGTTCGTATTCTATCTTTTTGTTCCATTTTCTATTCTGTATGCTTGTTCAATAAGAGATAAGCTATTCTTTTTCTTAAATAAGAAAGAAAAGCTTTCATTAGCAACATATGAAAAGTAGACAAAGGGAGCCGTTTGAAAAAAGTCTTATCCTGTATTTGACAGTATTCAAAGGGAGGAACTTCTCACTTATAAGAAAATCACACCCGTAACCATAGCCAAGGAGCTGACTGTAAACTGAGACAAGAAAGATCATCAAGAGGAGTGTAGTTAAATAAATTTTTGGCGAGGGTGCACCACAAATAAGCCAGAAGTTTATCTAGTCCCCCTCCCACAAAATTTTTCTGTCGTATGAAGTTCTACTTTTACTGGTTCTTCCTCTTTCTGATCTTGTCCGAATTTCGAAATGAGTCACTATAAGGAAACCGAGTTGTTTTGCGAACAACAAGACAATTATACAAGTATAAAGAATAGCAGTTAAGAGTTCAGATTTTATATCAAAATCTTACAAACATAAATATAGTTTACTTGTTTGAGGTATCAAGTCGCAATTTGTTACATATATATATGTGTGTGTATATATATAGATAGATATGTGCTAAGAACTTCCATTTGACATCTAACAGTACTTAAATCTTAGGTAGTATACTTCAAGATGACAAAAAAGTTCCAGGGAGTTGGGCGTCGCATGTTTAAAATGGTGCCATTTCATCATCACTTGGAGTTATGTGGCATCAAAGAACCATTCATCGTTGCTGGGGCATATACTGTATCCTCCATATTGGCACTGGTTGCAGGTTATATTGGCCTTATTTCAGCATAGTTGTTTCTCTTTCGACATGTGGAATGGAAGAATCAAACCTTTGTTCTTTTACCGAGAACGTATGTCTTAACCAACTGCACATAAACTATGCTTAGGTCGCTATTAACACCCAATTTTGTAGTTATGCTACAAGTTGTTTTTATTTGTTTTTTTGGGGGGTTGCGAGGCGCCGTGGCCTATGTTTCTAGTAGGAGAGTTTTGTCCATGTCTGATAAGTATTTGCTGAAATTGCTTGATTGATAGAATATTCAAATTATATGTCTCCGATTTTCTAATTTTTTTTCAAATAAATGAAATTGTAACGACCCAACTTTATAAGACAACTAGTAGAGTCTACTACATGCATGCATAAATTTTTACATTGAAGACAAGAAAATTTGGACGGTCTTAAAAAAAGAAAAAAAGAAAAATATTGTATTTAACCAAATCCCTACCCAAGATTCCAATCATCTGAATTGGGGTATCCCTTCAATCATAAGTTTTAGGAAAAAAAATATTAACTAGAAAAGAAAATCTCTATTACCTAAACTCGGTCCAGAAAAAAAAAGTCATGAAAAGAGATTGTAAAGCATGAGAAGACCTATGAACTCAAATATGGAAGCGTTTCCTAGTCCCGTTGGCCTTGTCACGGATTTCTCTTGTTAGTCGCTCGGCTATCCTTGCCCTTTACCTAAAAAATATGTAGACATAGGATAAATATAAAATACTCAGTAAGTGATCCCATTATCGGAATCAGGTGGTGCATTCACATGCAGTGAATGTCTGGGGTTAGTGGGACATGCATGATGAAGTTGTTTCTAAATGGCTAACTAAGGGGATAACCTTACTCGCATCAACTCACATGTCTAGTGACTCAGAGGCACACCGTCAATCACAGGGAAAGAAATATGATCGTGAGCCTGTCGGTTCATGCATGTCTAGTGGCCTAAGGGCTCACTGTCAAACATAGAAAAGTAACAGAAACATGAACCTGTCGATTCACACGTCTAGCGGTCCGAAAGCATATCGTCAAACATGAAATTGGACCCATCGGTCCCCTGTAAATAAACATACATCAAGACGAGACAACATATCACTACTACTAGTCTAATCATGCATCACATACATAAATTTCATGAGTAATCCTACAGCTCATAACACAACATAGCATATAGGCTCAGACATGCTCAAACTCCTCAATAAAAAAATATATCCATACAACAAGAAGGTATCACAACTTTCAAAACTAACTTCCAGATTCCAAAAAGTAACTTGATAAATCTAAATTAGGGTGCCTCACACGAAAGCACCGGTAATAGTATCACTTACCTCAAATTGGTTATAAAAAGTCCACGCAAACAATCTTCTTAAAACCCTTGGATAAACTTTAATCGGTCCTATGACATTAATCATAAGTTTAGTTTAACAACTATGACCTAAAATAATGAGTCCAGGGTTTAAATTAATCCTGGGTCTAAATTCAAAGGATAACCAACCAGAACTTACCCAAAACTTATCAAACTTCAACAATTTTTCGCTAAAAAGTGATGGTTTCTACTTCGATGTATGATGTCCCTAAGATTCCCAAATCATGAATATAAATTTCAAACCAAAGAGAGGTTACCAATTTAACCAAAATCCAAATGGGTAAATTAAACTAAAAAATCCAAAGAAAATAAATCTTACAAAAAAAAAAATCCAGATATCCAAACCCTTTTTGGATTTAGAACCCCAAATCCTTTTTGGGAAGAATACTTTAAACTAATTATCACACTTAATCGATTTAATTTAATTATCTTCTCCAGAAAATACAAAAAGAACTCGAAACTCCAAATTTTAATTCAATTTTTCAAATTAAATTAATAGTGAAACAATCCGACATAAATCCCAAATTTTCCTTTAATCAAAATTAAATTTCAAAATTCTTCTCTGAGCAAAAATTTGAATTGACTTATCCTTTTACAGTATTTCAATTTAACTTCGAAAATTCAAAATATTCTCAATTACTACAAATTGCTAAAGTTAAATGACGAACAAATTTGGAACGTCACAGAAATCATTTGCTTAACAAGAGTTGGGTTATTAGTATGCGTATCTGCAGCATTTGTTGAATAGGTTGATTTTGATTTTAAGATGTAATTGGTCTCTCTGTTGATTTAATTTTTCTGCTATTTAATTGAAAGAGTAGGAGTATGGTGAACAAATAATTTTGGAAAATTTTACTTCAAGGTGGGAAACGAGAAGATTTATTGATATAAAGAAAGATATACCCAAAATTTCTCGTTGCCTCAAAACTCTTTCGATTATTTTAGTACAACAAATGAATAAAAAAAAAAATCAAAGACGAGAAATCAGAACGAATAGCATAATCATCCCATTGAAGGTGGTCTTTAAGCAACACAACAAAATGATGAGTGGGCATGAGAAGCTAATTCATGAGCAACCTCGTTATACCGTCATTTGCCTACATAAACCCAAGGATAGAGCCGCTCACATGGATCTCTCAAATAGTATCAACGAAAGTCTGAACCTCATTCACATATCTATCATTCCCAATTATACATACAAATTATATATGAGATTGCATATAAATCTCTATTTAATAGCTTATTAAAAGATTGAAGCATAATAATCCAATGCAACTAGATAATAACAACATATGAAAATTAGGTACCTAGTCTGAATCCATAAAAGTGCTATTTTTCCTAGCTTAATTCGGGCTCATTCATGAATTTTACGTGTTTATTATGCTTTTGTGTAGGTATTGAGCAACTAAGAGATAGAACGAACCATTAGAGCCGAAAAAGGGACAAAAATGGGCCAAAACGGAGCTTGTAGCATCAACCGTGAAGAAAGGAAGAAAAATGACCAAATTACTCCTATGGAGTGTAGCAATCCTACCTCTTACGCTGTGCTTTACGCTTGAAGGCGGAGACCAACTTTTCATGGAGTGTCGCAACGCTGTCTTGGAGCGTAGCTATATTACAAATTTTGATGGACATGGAGAGACATGCGTGTGCACCTGAGCGCAACCCTGATGCTCAAGGCCTACGCTACGACAACAAAAAGCCAGTGTAGTTATGCTGCTCCTCAGTGTTACGACGGTTGACCATTTATATAAAAAAAACTTTTGCTTGATTTAGGTCATTCTATGCTCAATTTTTCAACCACCAACTTCATTGTCTTTGTATTTTCCTCTTCCCATACTTTATTTCTTTTAGTCAATTTATTTACTTTGGAAACTTCATATTGGCACATGAGTGACTAAGGTAAGTGCTTCTAGCTTAGGGTTAGGTTGAAACTCATTTTGATTTGGTTGTGAGAACTTGTAATTAATGGTTTGCTGTTATTTTCTATAGATTCTTGATGCATTTTAATATCTATGCTTAGAATTTATTGTGGCTTGATCACCTAGGGTATTTTCTTTGCTTTGCTAGAGATAAATATGTCTATGTGTTAGTCTCAATTAGGGCACAAATTAGAGCATGCTTGTGAGTAATTTGTAGGTTATTTATGATAGCCTATTTACTACATTGCAAGACTAATTGTTCAAGAATAACATTGTTAGTAATTTGAGACCTTTCTTGGTTGTTAATGACCTTAGCTAGATTACCTAGGCTCAACGTGGTGTTTTAATTGATTAGGCTCTAATAGAGTCGGTTAATTAAGCATCTAGACTAATTAAGGAATTGATTAACATTAGGGCGTTAGTTTTGATTGTTAGTCTAGCTAACGAGCCAAGAAGAGAATTGAGCATGCAAACAATCTCTTGAGTTTGATGAACAACCAAACTAATGAGTGGATTCTGAATCCTTAGGCTAAGCATTTTAATCAAACTAATTTTCATTTCAATTAAGTGTTTACATTTATACCTTTAAATTCTATTGTAATAAAAAAAACTCACAACCCCCTCCCTCCCCCTAATCACCTCTTGAATTCATCAATTGGTTAATTCATCTTAAGATTCCCTGTGGAGACGACCTGGTTTTGTCACTTATACTACGTTGTAGTGTACATAGTACATATTGGAGTTATAAATTTATTTGATTAGTGAAGGTTTATGGGTGACGAAAAATTTTCTCACTATCAAATTGCCGTCGCTGCCAGAAAATCTTAGCAACTGTTTTAGCCAATTCTTGAATTTGATTTAGTGTGTGTATGCCTCTTGTTGAGTATGACCCATTCTTCTGGAGGTCCTTAACTTCAAATTTTTGCAGTTATTGACAGGGAAGAATGACGACTTCGATAAGAGAGGAAAAGATAGAGAAAGTGAACAAGGAAACTAAACAATCTCGTCAAGGTGAATAGTCAGAAAAAAAAAAAAAGGAAGAGTTAGAGGACTTACAACCAAAAGTAGACATGGGGGATTCCCCTGAGCACACATTAAGGCAACTGCCTGACATGACATAACAACAACCTTTGTGCATAGTTCACCCTGCCACCACCGTTCCGTTCGAGTTGAAGACTGGCGCAATTCATTTGTTGCCTCAGTTTAATGGTACCGTTGGAGAATACCCTCACAAACACTTGAAGTTTCTTGTTGTTTGTGAAGGGATGAGACCCCACGGAGTCACTGAAGGTAGCTTAATCTAAGAGCATTCTCATTTTCTTTAAAGGAGTATGCTAAAAATTGGCTCTACTACCAGCTCCATGGTTTGATCATTACATGGAACAAGTTGAAGAAGTTGTTTTTAGAGAAGTATTTCCCTGTACCGAAGGCAAACAACATTAGAAAAGAGATTTATGGCATAGCCTAAGGCGTCGGGGAGACATTATTTGAGTATTGGGAGGGATATAAGCAACTTGTGCACTCTTCCCACATCACTAGATATCAGATCAACTTCTAATCCAATATTTCTACTTAGGGTGTAATGACCCAACTTTCTAGGATTGGTATTGGACCATTACTATGTGCATGCAAAAATCTTAAAACGACTTTTTCACAAAATATGACTAAAACTAAAAGAATTTCATAAAATAAATTACTTTTATAAAAATCCAAATAACTAGAATTTTTTTATCATGGTCCCCTAAAACGTAAACTCAAATAAGAAACATAATTTAAAACTCCAAACATTTGACTGTTAACAAATGTAATATGAAAAATATGTTCGAAAGCTTCTATCTGGCCCTAATAGTATGGTACGAATTCTTCTTGTCATTCGTTGGTCTGTCCTTGTCCTTACCTAGAAAATATATTATAAGAAAGTGTGAGTATAAAAATACTCAGTAAGTGACCCACTATTGGGCCTATTAGGTGATCATTAGCCTCCCTATCGAGACACAGGTGTACTTCACGTATCATAGCCATAAGCATAAGGGGCAAACGCGAAGGCATGTTTTCATAGGTAGTGATCCCAAAATAACACATGCCATGACAGTCTATTGAACCCAAAGGAACACATATCATGGCGGTCTACTGATCCCGAAGGAGCACATATCATGGCAGTCTAGTGATCCTGAAGGAACACAAATCATAACAATAGTGGTGATCCCTTAGGGATACTGAATTAGTCATAAATGATGAACCCAAAGGTTCACAAACATAAGATGTAAACAACCCAAAAGGAGTGCTAATAGTCACCATCAGTCCAACATGCAACATACTGAAGGATCTCATATCGAAGAGTTCCATGAGCACGTTCGGATCGCTCCAATCTCATAGTGACCGAAATACAACATATACATTCAACATACAGTTATGCAAACAAATCTTAATTGACGGCATGCTTTGAACAAGATAAATAACAAGGGAAAAAGTTCCATACTAGTTGAAGACAGTTTTCGACACTTTGGAACTCAACGCAGCAGACCCTCCATGTGATCTACCAACGCCCAGCAGTAGCGTCAACAACAGCAGGACGAACATGAACGCCGTGGGGACGACACCACCACTAAAGAGCCCCGGGTATTCTCTGAGTGAAAACCCAAAGGGTGGTCTTTGGTGAATTTGGTAGAGGAAGGAGGAAACACGAATCGTGTAGGCGATAAGCAAGTGGGAGAGAAAAAGACGCTATTGCATAGTAGACTGCTTATCGTTTAGGAGAAGTTACACAATCGTGTAGGTTTTACTAAATGATCATTTAGGAAAAGGTATACGGCCATTTAGCAAAAACAATACACTATACGATTGTTTAGAGAAGCTATCCGATCGTGTAGGAAATAGTGTGCAATCGTTTAGGCGCGAGGTAGACGATCGTTTAGGCGGAGAGGACTATAGTATAGACTCTCGTTTTACGTAAGCGATCGTTTAGATGTTCACCAACGCGCGTTTGATTTCTTTTTGGACGATCTGAACGATGGGGATTCAAAATGAAAACATTTTTCATTTTAATTCATCGGTTACAATAACCGACGGATCCCACTAACCCACGTCCGAACGTAAATTTTGGATTAATTATCATATAATTAACCAACTAATTTATTAATAAATATAATTATATTATATTTTTACCCTATAGTTTGATATCACATATCTACTATAGTATTTTCTCCTCTTCTTGATATAAATCATATTTATATCTAATTTCCTCCAAAATAATGTATCTCATACATTTAGCCAATTATATCATATATAATTAACCAGTCCAATTATATCATATATAATCGAACTTCCTCTTGTCAATTTGAAATTTTCAAATTAACCCAAAAACTGGTTCTCGACTTTATCCAAGCTACCCAGGGGATCTAATGAACATGTGGCTCGAAGCTCCAACAGTCTGTGAATAGCTGACTAAACTCTTTAGCCACGAGATCCATCATCCATTAACTGTCAGGCATTCCACTAAAAACCAATAGTTGAACTCTTCTTACCATAGATATATTTTTGTGTCCATTGGATGTAACCAATCATGAGTACGATGACCTTTCACAAATGCTCGTATGTACGGTTGGGCTAAATTACCGTTTTGTCCCTATAGTTACATCTCACTTGTTAAGTACCACTGATTCCTCTAATGAACAATACAACATAGTCAAACTATGTGTGAACACCTATTGGGCTAAGAGAAAGTGTGTGGCGCCACATCGTTCAAGCACCGGAATCAGCCCTTAAGGGAGCTATCTATCTACTTACCCCTGCCTCGAGGAAGGAGTGAATTCCATCTTGTGTAACTGAGTTCCTAGCTCCTAAATCAGACGAATCCCCAAAATGGTAGATTTGAATCGACGACCTGGCCACTCGTACCCATACAAATCAAAGAACTGCCCTCAATGGCAAGAGTTCCCAACTCACTCAGGATTGAGGTCATGTTACGTATAGTCATTCTAGTGAAGTGAAGTCTCTGTCATGAACTATATAACGAGATGTTAACACTTCGTGGTCAGGTATTATACAAACTCTTTGTATAGGACGCCCCCGCTTGCATGTCCCCAACACGAATGATCAGGATCAGACCATCTGTGATAAGTCATAACACTTGTGACCATTCCACAAAGCGGGCCGCATCCATAGCGTTACCAGGATAAGGTTTCCCTCCTATATCTATATACTACAGACCATTTTGGTTATTACTCAAGACATGATCCACTTGTATGTCACCACATACATGCTTGAGTCACATACAGATAACCAGAGATTTTATGCTTATTGGTTTGTGATAAAGCAAATAAAACAAGTAACTGAGCAAAATACAAGATGTGAAGTAAATATCATATATTAACAACACAAACATTCGTACAAACTGTTTGTAAACTACAGGACACGAGACTTTAGGGCATCAACCCCAACATATACAACATCCAGATTTTGTATCCAATCATAAACATGTTATCATGATTGTTGCGATTGGTGTCTCAACTTTCTCTTTATTCTCGTAGTTTGTAAACTATATAAACATATTGTTATCAATAAAATAATTGTTATTTTATGGGTATTTACTCAATCCAATAAACTAAGATCCTAGGTTATTTTATGTAACTTAAACATGTATGTAGAGACATTCAAGTGGATAATGTTTAAGTAATAACCTAAACAGTCTGTAGTAGATGGACAAGGCTAGGTATCTTATACTAGTGATACTACAGATACAACCCGCTTTGTCGTTGTTACAAGTATTGTAAAATGAAATGATCTGATCTTGATCATTCATGTGGAGACATGTGAGTGAAAATATCATATATAAAAAGTTTGTATAAGACCAGATCACAAAATGAATAGTCTCTCTTTATAACACCATTGCTAAAAAAGATTTACATTTCACTAGGATGACCATAGAGGACTTGATCTGAATCCTGAGTGTGTTGTGAATTATTGCCTATAGAGACGATCCTTTGATTTACATGGGAGAAAGTAGCAAGTTTCATCAATTCAATATGCCTACCATCTTGGGGATTCGTTTGATTGGGGAGTTGGGAATGCAGCTACACAAGAAGAAATTCACTTTTTCCCTATTGTTAGGGTACGTAGAGAAATTGCTCCCTTAAGGGTGATTCCGGGGCTTGAACAATGTGGCGCCACACCCTTTCCTGATTAGAGAGAGGTCCGGTTATAGTTAGACTATAACTAATTGTTCATTAGAGGGATTAGTGGTACTTAAGAAGTTAGAGGTAACTATTTGGCCCAACGAGCAATTTGTGAAGGGTCAACGCATTGTTGATTGGTTATATCCAATGGATACAGAAATATATATGTAGTGCGAATACTGCAGCTGTCGATCTTTAGTGGAGTGCCGACAATTAATGGAAGTTGATTAATTTAATTAAAAAGTTTAATTAATTAATCAAGTAGTATTGTAACTTCAATCTACAGGTCCATAAGGTCCTCTCGTTAGCTATGATTAATGAAAATTGAATTAATATTGGATTAATTTGAAATGTTCAAATTAATCAAAGAAAACCAAATAATTATATGAGATATAATTAATATAGTGTATATGACACATTATAGGATTAATTTGAATTGTTCAAATTAATTAAAGGGAATTAATTATATAAGATATAATTAATATAATGCATATGATATATTATAAGTTTTAACGAGAAAAATATATATATGAATATGATTTAAATATTATAATATATGTGTTACATTATAATATAAAGTTTTAAAGGGAGAAATAAATATTTGAATATGATTCAAATATTAATTATATGAATATGATTCATATAAGAACTATAGGTTAAAATTAATATGACTGTGATTCATATTAATTCTATAGGTTAGATGAGAGATTAATAAACTATAGATATATTATTTGTGATATAATATAAACTATAGGTTATATGTTATAACATATATAATTTTATTAATATATAATAAAGTTAGTTATTATATATTTTATTTTATTTAAAATTCAAAATATTTATTTTAATTTTTCTTTGTAATAATTAGGGAGGAAGTTCCCCATTAATCTCTCGACAATTTTTTTTTACGTGAAATCAGTTTACATTTCAAAGAAGATTGGGGATCGTCATCTTCCTCCTTGGTTTTCTCTTTGGAAAAAGTTCTTTGAGAAATTCTCTTATGTGAATTTCCTTTCACAAATCTCCTACTCCTTTCCCAAAATTAATCCAATTGCGAGCCTACAATTCCGCGAAAATTCTCATTCTTGAGAACAATGGTCTCGTAGTGGTGCCCATTGGTTCTTTCTCCTTTGCTGCATTCATGGAGGTGAGACCGGGGAAGGTGGCCATTCGTGAGATCACGAGAGGAAATGCGAAGAACATTTGTACTCAAGGGTGAGACTTAATTGTCTCCATTTTTCTCCTCTCAAGCATGTTGTAGATTTTGTTGTTTTGTTTATCCTGGAAAAACAATTGGTTTACTCTGCATTTTCGGTTTTGGATCTAAATTGAAATTAAAATTGCACGGGGTCCACACGCTTTTTCTTGGTATTCAATCCCTTCAATGGTCTTAGTAACATAACTTATAGGTTTCCAAAACATCCTCAATAGTCCATCCATTTCATAGCAAATCATTCCATCATAATAATATCATGCTTTCATGTATATACACAATCTTAACATCAACTTAGTTAGGATGTCTAGTTCGAGGGAGAATCAGTAGTAAACCATTTACATCAGTTAAGCTCAATATAAGCAAATTAATATTTCTTTTGGCCTAGATTGAATCCTGGATTAAGTCCCTAACAACAGTTATAATCAAATTAAATTCCAAGCTTTAGGGTTTAATTTCAAAATATAGATTAACCTAAACTCCATTAACATTCCCAATTGCGTATTGACCCCAATAATCTCCTCAATTAAAATAACTTTCTTCAACAATTGCCTTCAAGCTTAACACAAGGACACTAATTTACACATAACCCAGAACCAAGAATTTACCAACAAATTTTCAGCACCTATTATTTCAAAAGGTTCCAAAGTTTTAGTACTTCACAAAAAACATGCCAAAATCTCCAAAATCAACATCATGTAGTTTTGTTAACACAAATTATTTATCTAATAAAATCAGAAGTTTTTTATTTGACATTTAGGCAACATTAATTCAATCCAATACACTAAGATCCAAGGTTATATGATGTCACTTGAACAGTATGTGATTGACATATAGGTGGTTCATGTTCAAGTAATAACCCAAAAGGTCTGCAGTAAATGAATGAAGGTTGGGTGCCTTATCCTGGTAACACTGCGGATACGACTCACTTTGTAATTGTTACCTGAGATGTAAGTATTACAAACAACCATATTATTCATGTAAAAACATGTGAGTGGGGGTATCCTGTATAAAGGAGTTTATACATAGACCGGACCACGAAATAATTAGTTTCTCTTTATAACACCGTAACTTGAAGAAACTAATATTTCACTAGCATGACCATAGGATACTTGATCTTAATCCTGAGTGAGTTGTGAACTCCTGTTTATGACGGCAGTCCTTTTATATGTATGGGTGAGAGTGGCCATGACAACCAACTCAATAAGCCTATCATTTTGGGGATTTATTTGATTGGGGAGCTGGGAATATAGCTACACAAGATGAAATTCACTCATTCTCATTCCTTGGGAAAGTAGATAAATTATTCCCTTAATAGCTAGTTTCGGGTCTTGAAAAATGAGGCCTCAACCTCTCTCTGGCTTGAAAGATGTTAGTTTATAGTTGAACTATAAACTGTTTGTTCATTAAAGGAATCTGTGGTATAACTGTAAGGGTAAAACGGTATTTTAACCCAGCTGTAGTTACAAGCATTCGTGAGGGGTCATGGCTCTGTTGATTGATTATATCCATGGACACAAAAATATATCTATAATATTAAGAGTACAACTATCGATCTTTAGTGGGGTGATTGGTAGTTAATGAATATTTATTAATTGGATTAAAAAAGTTTAATCAATTAATCTCATATCATTGGAGCTTCTAATCTATAGGTTCATAAGGTCCCCTGTTAGCTCACTAAAACTAAAGGATTTACTGAGGAATGATTTGATTTGTTCAAATTAAATGAGGAAATTTTATATTAATAAGATTAATATATAATGGTTAATTATAAATATGATCTATAATCCAAATTATATAAGAGAGATATATTTGAATAAGATTCAAATATTAGATTTATATCAATTGGATTCATAAAAAGATGTATACATATAAATATGTGATATTTATATGTTAACTAACTCTATATTAAATATGATTTAATTGATTAATTAATGGTTAATTAATTGATTAAGAAATAATGGAGATTGGAGGTTAGTATAAATATATGATATCTATGATAATTAATTAAATGTATATTAAATAGGATTTAATATATGGTAATTTAATTAATGTATCAATTTAATTAAATAAGGATTATTTAATTAATTAACACTAAGGATATAAAGGAAAATGAGCATATAAATATATCATTTAGGGTAATGAGGTTTTTTATAGCCCCCAAGCCTCCACCTTCTCTCTTCCAAGTTCTTTGGAATCCTGGAGAATAACAAAATAGGAAAGGAATTGTGAGTTTTGATTTCTTCTTTTCTTCCTCTTTTATAGTATGTTTATAATTTTGTTTAAATGTTTATCCCAAAAAAATGCATATTTTATTTTATTATTGTGTTCATACGCAGGAATCGATTCCTTCACTAACTCACCATGAAATTGAAACCAAAGACAAACATTAGTGAGCATTCAAGAATAAATAAAACCCACACAAAATCAAAACATCTTACCCAAACATACACCGAAAATCGAAATTATTATGGCTGGACAGTAGCTCAACGCCCTTCAGAACTCCAATCTAAAAATTGAAATTTAATGGATAACAACCAACTAATGCCAAAATTCCATGGGTAATCAAAATCTTCAAAGAAACTCACAAAAAAATGTGTCAAAAAGCCCGCTGGCCAGTGAGTCAAATCCCCTTTCGCTCTAAAATCTACACCGAGCACATGACGAAGACAAGAATTTCAGGCTATAAATTAATAGGTCACACCAAACCTCATCCATAAACATCCAAATCTCAAAATTATAAAGAAACCTACCCACACCTCAATAAAATCCAGCGACGTCGATGGTTATGGGCGGACGAGGTGACTGTGATCGAGAAGACGAGCGGCGGTGCGACCCACCAATTGAAGACTCGATCGGCAACTTGACTCGAAACATGCGCGAACGAAGACCCACCGACGACGGCTGCTAGTCTGAAACGAAGAAGGGAAGAGGGAGTTGCTGATCAATTGGAAAAGAAAAAGAGAGAGAGAAAGAGAAAGAGAGAAATCGGAAGAAAGAACTCCTAACTGTGGTGATCTGCGGTGACGAAGTGCACCGACGACTAGTGAAGGGGTGACAACCAACGATGTTCGATGGTGTGCATGGCTATGCACGAATGGTTGATGGTGTACGGTTGTCCATTGCGTTATGCGAAGAAGAGAGAGATTGGGGCTGATTCATGTGAAATTGAGATGAAGAGAGAGAAACTTGTGGGGATGGGGTTGGCGGCTGATTGAGAGAAGGAATATTAAACATACATTTTCCCCAATAAGCCTTAAAAAAAAAGAAAAATTTTCCGGCCCCATTTTTTTTGTCTTAGCCCTTTCTCACTTCTAATTTACTAATTTTTCCCAAAATCTTCTATCAAAAATAAAATATAATATACCAATTATCTCCACAAATTATTTCTATTTTGGCTCCAAATCCCAAGTCTTCTTCCTTTTCCTTCTTAAATTCTAAAATGTTTAATTTTCTCTTAATCTTTTGTCCAATATAATCTAAATCCAACCATTATGTCTTCAGATTAATTAACTTTGGGCTCCAAAAATCCAAAATTAAAAGGAAACTAAAATCTAATAATTTAAGATAAATAATTTAAGTTTTATTAAAAACTCGGGATGTTACACAGACTTCTCTCCAATGATCAGCGCTCAATAGATGTTGCAGCTGGCGGAGCCCTAGCTGATAAGACTCCCTCTGAAGCCATGCAACAAATCTCTAGGATGACAAAAAACTCACAGCAGATCGAAACAAGAGCGAATGGAATCATCCCATCAGACACACAAGAGGTAAAGGAACTATGTTCTCAATTAATTGATGTTACTTCTATTGTAAAATAGATTATTCGAAATCAACTGTAACCTCAGACTCCTATTGAGGAAGTCCACTATGTTGGAGGCCAAGAAAGTCAACTGTAACAGCAACATGAACTCATTAGACACCACCACAAAGGAGACTTCCTTGTTATTCTTAAAGTGAGAAACACAAAAGAGTTGAGTGGACTTACGTGTTAATTTTGGTGAAGTGAATGAATTTTTGCTTGAGAGAAATTGTGTTTCATAGAGTGAAGGAGGAAGATCAAGATGAAGAGATTGAGTACAGAACTCTTCTGAAACCAAAAAAAAAAAAAAAAAAAAAACCGTATCACTCATCTCCATTTCTAAACATCACCACCTATGAGAGAATATTAGTGCGGGAGTGATCTTAACTCCCTCCACCAATCCATTTAATTAATAACTCCTAGGAGTTATTGATTTTGAATTCAAAATTAAAAAAAAAAAAATTATTATATTAACTAATTAATATAATTAAACTATATATTATATCCTATATAATATATAAACCTATAGTTTAATCCTATATAATATATAAAACCTATGATTTATTATATCACATATAATAAACCTAGTTTATAATTATCTCATATAACTTATAGTATTAATATGAATCATATTCATATTAATTTTAACCTATAGTATATATATGAATCACATTCATATAATTAATATCTTAATCACATTCAAATATTTATTTCCCTCATTAAAACTTTATAATGTATCACATACATTATACTTTATAATATAATGTATCAACATACATTATATTAATTGTATCTTATAATTAATTCTCTTTAATTAATTTGAAAAATTCAAATTAAACCAAAATCAATTTGATTCTTATTAAACCTTATTGAGCTAACAAGGGGACCTTATGGACCTACAGATTGAAGCTCCAATGATACAAGATTAATTGATTAAACTCTTTAACCATATTCATTAACTATCAAACATTCTACTAAAATGCCGTACTCTTTGCATTACAGATATATTTTTGTGTTTATTGGATATAACCAATTAGCAGTATGTTGACCCTTCACGAATTGCTCGTAAGTATAGCGGGTCAAAATTACCATTTTATCCTTGTAGTTACATCAAACTCCTTAAGTACCACTGATCCCTCTAATGAACAATTAATCATAGTCCAATTATAACTGTACCCCTCTCTAGCTAGAGAGAGGGCGAGGGTCCTCATTGTTCAAGATCCAAAATCAGTCTTTAAGTGAGTAATTCATCTAGTTACCCTAACAAAGGGAAGGAGTGAATTCTATCTTGTGTAGTTGAGTTTCTAGCTTCCCACTCAAAAGAATTCCCAAAATGGTAGGTATATTGAGTAGGCAAATCTGGTCACTCTTACCCATACAAATCAAAAGACCGCACTCATAGGTAAGAATCCACAACTCACTCAGGATTAAGGTCAAGTCACCTATGGTCATCCTAATGAAATGTAAGTCTCTTCAATTAACGACGTTATAAAGAGAGACTAATCATTTCATGGCCCGATGTTGTACAACTCTTATATAGGATACCCCAACTCACATGTCTCCACATGAATGATCAGGATCAGATCATTTATAACACTTTATAATAATAATTACAAAGCGGGTCGTATCCATAGTGTCACCAGGATAAGGCACACAACTTTATCTATATACTACAGACCATTTAAGTTATTACTTAAATATGATCCACCTGTATGTCACCACATACATGCTTAAGCTACATAAAATAACCTAAGATCATAGTTTATTGGATTGAATTAATGCACATAAAATAACATATATTTTATTAATAACAATTTGCTTATACCAATTTATAAACTACGAGAATATAAGAGATTTAGGATACCAATCCCAACAATCTCTCATTTATCCCAAAGCTAGTGGAGTAGAGTGTACAATACAAACAAAGTACATAATACAATAAACAAGGGCATACATTATACCCCAGTAACATATCTCGCTTGCCCTAGACAATATGTCGTATATCCTATAGACCGGGACTTTCTAGATGACCCTCGAACACTTTAGCCGTGAGAGCCTTCGTAACGGATTAGTAGCATTATGCTCCGAAGCTATCTTCATACAATCATGTCACCTCATTGCACAATCTCTCGAATCAAGTGATATTTCCTTTCATTGTATTTGCCTCTTTTATGACTCCTAGGTTCCTTTTGTTGAGCTTTATGCCCTAAAACTCGTAGATAGTAAATGTAGCATTTAATCGATCATCAATAAAAGTGTTATTAATGCTTATTACAATAAATAATTATTGTTTTATCTTATATTTATCTTGCCTAAATAAGTTTAATCCAATAAACTAACATCCTAAACTGTTGTATGAGTCTTGAACTGTATGTGGAGACATACGAGGATCAATGTTCAAGATATAACCTAAAAGGTCTATAGTATATGGATAAAATTGGGCACCTTATATTGGTGATACTATGGATACGACCCACTTGTAATTGATACAAATGCAATGATCCAACGTGTTCATGCCCTAAATCTTGCATGGTTCTATAGTTTGTAAACATTATTGAACAAACTCAATGTGTATTTAATAAAATATATGATATTATAGTTGCATTAACCACAAACAAATAAACTAACATCCAAGGTTATCTTTGTAACTTAAACATATATGTAGAGACATATGGGTGGATCATGTTTAAGTGATAACCTAAATGGTCTGTAGTAGATGGATAAAGTTGAGTACCTTATCTTGGTGACACTACGAGTATGGCCCGCTTTGTAGGTGTTACAATTGTTGTAAAGTGCTACAAATGATCTGATCCTGATCATTCATATATAGACATTCGAGCGAGGATATTCTATACAAGGAGTTTGTATAAAACCAGACGATGAAATGTTTAGTCTCATTATATAACGCCATTCATAATGGAGATTTATATTTCATCAGGATGACCATAGATAACATGACCTGAATCCTGAGTGAGTTGTGAACTCCTGCCTATGAGGGTGATTCTTTGATTTGTACGGGTGAGAGTGGCCAGATCGTCGGCTCAACAAGCTTATCATTTTGGGGATTCGTCTGATTGGGGAGCTGGGAACACAGCTACACAAGATGGACTTCACTTCTTCCCTGAGGCAGGGGTAAGTAGATAAATTGCTCCCTTAAGGGCTGATTCTAGGTCTTGAACAATGTGACGTTACACCTTCTCCTGGCCTGAGAGGGGTTTAGTCATAGTTAGACTATGATCTATTGTTCATTAGAGGGATCAGTGGTACTTAAGAAGTTAGATGTAACTATAGGGGCAAAATAGTAATTTGGTCTAGATGTACTTGAGAGCAATTTGTGAAGGGTCATCGTATTGTTGATTGGTTATATCCAATGAACACAAAAATATATCTGTAGTGTGAAGAGTGTAGCTGTCGGTCTTTAGTGGAGTGTCCGACAGTTAATGGATGGTAAATAATGTAATTAAAGAGATTAATTAATTATTCATGTACCGTTGGAGCTTCAAGCTACAGGTCTAGGAGGTCCCCTTGGTAGCTTAATAGGATTAATTGAGAATCAGTTTTTGGATTAATTTGAATTGTTCAAATTAATAGAGGGATTTAATTATATATGATATAATCAAGTTGATTCAATTATATGTGATATAATTGTTATAATGTATTTGATACATTATAGCTTAATGAGAGGAAATAAATATTTGAATGAGATTCAAATATAGTTTCTATGAATTGGATTCATAGTTGTTAAATTTAATATAAATATATTTATATTAAATGCCATATAATTGAGAAAAGAAACTATAGCTTATATTGTATGTGATACAACATTAAAACTCTAGGTTATATGTTATATTTGATATAACATATAATTTAATATATATATATATATATATATGATATAACATATAATTTAATATATATATATATATATATATATATATATATATATATATAAAATATGATAAGTTAGTTATCATATTTATATTTATATTATTATTATTTTAATAAAACTCCCTTCCCCTTCTTTTCTCTCCCGTGCGTGGTGGTTATTTTTGGCAAGTAGAATAAAAGAAAAAGTTTCTTCTTCTTTTTGGTGGGTTAATCGATTTTGAGAAAGTGAGAAAACAACAAAGAATTCTGTGTGTTTGTTTTGAGTTTTGAGAACATTCTCAATCCTTCCTCCTCAACATTAAGTTTTCCCTCAAAACCAAAATAGCTAGAGCCCACCACTCCTAGATTCTCACCTTGAGAATACCGATGAAACATTTGTGGTAGTGTTCGTTCTTGTTCGAGGTTATTCTTGAAGAAAGTCTTCAAGGAGTTCGTGAATTATTCGAGGAAAATTCGTGAAGAAAAGTCTTCAAAGGTGAGGTTTCTAAAACATTTCTTTAGCATGCTGTAATTTATAATTAAATGCATATCTTGTTTCTAGTTTACTGTAAACTTTGTATTCAATGACAATGAAATTGGGTCAATCCGCTTCTGCTCAAGGTTCTCTTTCCTAAAGATTTCCTTCAGAAATAGTAACTACTAGATGTAACACCGTTGACTAGTCAGGTTTCTATTTCACTAGGATGACCTAGGCAACTTGGTCTTAATCCTGAGTGAGTTAGGGACTCTTGTTCATAAAGAATTGTCCTTTGATTTGTATGAGTGAGAGTGGCAAGTTCACCGACTCAATAAGTCTACCATTTTAGGGACAAGACCTAGTGGGGAGCTAGGAAACTTAATTTCACGAGATGGAATTCACTCATTCCCTACTATAAGGTAAATAGATGAGTGTTCCCTTAAGTGGTGTCACTGGGTCTTGAACAAAAGGCCCACCCTCTTACTGGCTTGAGAGAATTTTCTGTTTAATGGTAGGACCATAAACAGGTTGTTTATTAGAGGAGCACTAGTGCTTAAAGATGTAGAGGTAACCTAGGGTAAAACGGTAAATTGACCCAAGTGGCGTTATGAACACTTATAAAGGACAAACTTGCTGTTATTGGTCGATATTTGTGGACACAGAAATATATCTGTAGTGAGAAGAGTGCAACCGCGGATCTATAATGGAATGTACCCATAGTTAACGAATATTGATTAACTTGGTTAATGAGTTTAGCCAATTAATCTCATATTGTTGGAGCTTCTAATATGTAGGTCCATTAAGACTCACTGGTAGCTCATAAAGGGTATTAAGGTAATTATAGTAATTTGAAATGTTCAAATTCACTAAGTGAAATAATATAATGTATGGAGATACATTATAATATAAATTTTATATTTTAATTAAACTTTCTAGTACAAATCCATTTTGAATTTGATTCAAAAAATTAATTTAAGGAAGAATTAAATATTTGAAAGAGTTTAAATATTAATTTTAATATGAATTGAGTTCATATTAAAACTCTAGATTAAAATTAACGTGCATTCGATGCACATTAAAACTATATGATATGAGAGAAAGATAATTGAAGCGATTCAATTATAGGATTAAATTAAATATATGATATTTAATTTAATGATTAATTAATTGGAGAATTAATTAACTCTTTAATTTGATTTGATTTGATTTAATTAAATAAATTAAATCAAAACTATGGGTTATATGGGAGATGTTTATTTAAATATGATTTAAATAAAATAGTTAATATTGATTTAATTATTAATTTATTTGATTGTATTAATTAATTAAATAAAATAAATTTAATTTATTTAAATTAAATTAACGATTAGTTAAAGTAATTGATCTCTCACACTTGGAAGGTTGAACTTGGTCTTCTCTCTCCCTAACCAAATGCCACACATGGAAGTTTTTTTTAATTCTTTCTTCATTATTGGCATGAAGAGTGTGGATCTAAAAAGAGATTGGATTTGAATTTCTAACTCTCTCGTTGGTTTTTCTCTCTAAAAAAAAGAGTTTTTTTTCTTTCCAATAAAAGACTCCCACAAGTCTTCTACTTTCAATCCTAAGAGAACATTGGTGAAACCATAGTGGTGGTGTTGCTTGGAATGAAGAGATCGTGATCTCGATGCATTGTTGAGAAGAATTGGTGAAGCCTTCCAAAGTCACAACGTAGGTTTGTTTCATAGTTCCTATTCTCTGTAGGTTAATTCAATTTTTTTCAGCATATTATAGCCTATGTTTTACTATAGATTTACCTGATTAGACTATTGTAAAATTTGTCAAGTATGGATATTTTATTTGTTAATTAAAAATAAGTTTGATTCTCTGGTCGTCTTCCACTACGTGGTGTTTTAAACTCTACAATTGGTATCAGAGCCAACTCAATTTTTAATCATCGATTAAAATTTTCATTGATTTAAGGTGGGATTGTTGTATTATGAATGTTAATTTGTTATGAACTAGAGGTTAATTGGTCATAGATTAACATGTTTTGATTTGATCATTTGTAAAGACCACTTCGTTTTTTTAGCGTAATTTCATGTAAGTTGAGACTTTGTAAGTCCGTGTCTAACAATAGGATTGAAATTGATGAAGATCAGGACCAAATTTGACCAAAAATGGTGGAAAATGGAGGTTAGAAACAGGAAATCGAGAAAAAAAATTTATGGCGGATGCCAACATGACGTCAACCCTAGGTGCAAGCGATTCATCCAGTCCGGCCGCGTAGAGGCACGGTTCAGCTATTTCTTGACTGGTTCGTTGAATGGCCAGAGTGGTTTGATCGATTCTTGGCTGGTTTAGCATTTTTTCGACACGGTTCGAGCGGTTTTGACCCAGTTCAAGTGACTTTGGCATGGTTTGAGCATTTTTCGGCCAGTTTGAGCAGCTTTTGTCTGGTTTTGGAGCGGCGAAAGACTTTATAGGATAGATTTAATGAAATTAATATAATTTTATTGTTTATTTTTATCCTAGAGGCCAATTAACCAGTTCATATGCTATTATAGATGTCATTTAGATATAATCCCATCTTAGGTTAAGCATGTTCATGCATAATTTATATTATAAGAGTTATAATGTATGGTTTTATGCATGATGATTTAATTTCATTAGTTATTTAATATAATTGTTATCTTAAATTAGTGAAATTAATAAAGCATGGAACATAACATTACTTAGCTTAAATATAAAAGTTATATTTAATTGAATGTCTTGAGCATACTTGTTTAATTTTCAACATTGGCTTTAATATAAAGTGTATGTTAATAAAATTATGAAAATCAAAGATGCATTGAGCATGAAATATCCATAGTATAAATATGAATGTTATTCTTTTTCATGCAAAGCATATAGTATGGATTATTTAATTAATTAGAATATGATTGTTAATTAAATTAAACTGATTATAGGGCTAATTATTAAAATTTGAAAATAGTTTTAAAAATGAATGATTAGAAACCGTCAATCTAGAATCAAGAATTGCATACAAACATAGGATCATAGGATAGTTAATTAATTTCAAATTGTTTAAATTAGTTAGACCTAAGATCACTTTAGTTCTAATAGGATTAGAATTATTTCTTAGTTTTAAAATAGTTTTAATGAACTAAGTAGGAAAAACATTACTATGATTATAAAGGAACTTTACCGGTTAGGTTCTGTCTAGACTGGAGGTATTTAAGTTGACAGTTTACGGAACACCTCTACCTGAGAACTGACTTGGAACTTGAGTTGAATTAATCATAGTTTAATGTTAGCATGCAATGTCACTAGGTTAATTGAAGGAGTTTAATTCACCTAGAACATAGGAAAAAAACCTTATTATAAAGAGTTATAATATGCGTAGACTTAGATAGATAGACTTGACTGGATTTATCTAAGTTAAATAACCTTAAAATATGGTAGGACACTTTAGTCGGATAAAAATTACAAAACGAGATATTTATATCAAGTTTTGCTTCTACGTCCCTATATTCACACCATAAGATCCATGCTCGGCTTCTGTCACCTTGAACGTGGCCTCCCTTCAAAAAGTATTTGCATGGGTCAATAACAAGGTGAATGAGAAAAGTGTCCATAGTAAGTGGGAGCGGGACACATGTCAACGTATCCTTCGGTCTTTACCCCTAGGTCACATCGTGAGATTCTTATGATCCACCTGCGTGTCATTATGGAGCGACCATCCCTTCAAAGGGTCTGATCATAGGTTTCAGAACACCGCAGACTTCTGAAAAGGATAGGTTCACTTAGGTTAATTACCAATAGTTGTCTTTCCTAACAGTAATCTGTTGGTACATACCTCTAGGATCTGAAATTGAGAGGGTTACACTTACAGGGATGAGTTAAGAGTTAACCGATCCTTGACCAAACAACGGTGGCTAATGTCTATAGGAATATGAGTTATTCTGGCATGAGAGTTAGCTGAAAATTATCTCATTTAAGAGAAAGAATAGCCGATCACCCTTCTGTAACTGTTGCTCTAAACCTTTAAAGTATCGTTGCAAAAACGAAATCAATAGTTTATTAGAGTTTCTATGATTTCTTGTTTTTGTTAAATGATAGGATTCCTTGCAATTTGTTTGCTTGTGTGATGGACTAAGGCAAAAATAACTAATACGATCATTTTTGTTTAATTTCAGCGATGTCTTCATCAATTATCGCATTGCTTAAAAATGAAAAGTTGACTGACGGAAATTACTTTATGTAGAAGTCTTACTTGAATATGATTCTAGTTGTTGATGATCTGTGGTTTGTTTTATCAGAGGAATATCCTCTGGCCCCTGCTTGTAATGCATCCCAGGCTACGAGGAATGCTAATGACTGATGGATAAAGGTTAACGAAAAGGTCCGCACCTACATCTTGGCAAGCTTAACTGAAGTCTTGTCCAAAAAGCATGAGACTAGAAAACAACAAGGAAGATTATGGAAACTCTATGGGAGATGTTTGGACAACCGTCTTACCACTTCCACCATGATGCTCTCAAATACATTTACAACTATTGAATGAAAGAGGACCAATCTATTTGGGAACATGTCCTGGACATGATGGTCCAATTTAATGTGGCAAAGGCAAATAGAGTAGTCATAGACGAGCGCAGTCATGTTGCGTTCATCATGGAATCTCTTCCGAAGAGTTTCCTATAATTTTGCAGCAATGTGATAATTAACAAAATCCAATATTGTTAGACTAAACAATACACGTGGAAACAATTTGGATCTTAAGCACCCTAAATTTCATTTATTTTAAAGATAAAACAGGCATGCAAATAACTTTGAAATTAAGGTTTGAGTTGTAACATTTATAGCTCCAAATTGACAACTAATTCCGCTCCAATCTCCTCACGAACCGGTTGTGTGCCACTCGAGGCTTTTTTCGACTATTTTTCAACCTTAGAACGGGATGATAAGATCCAATAAGTGACTTTGTAGGGATGAATTTAGTTCAGAAATTAAGAGATAATTGAGGACTTAACTTCTAAAACTCTTTTAAAATTTTTAAGTTGCCAAGAAGAATTTTCTTTTCAAATAACTTGAAATTTACCAAATGGCCAAGAAGAATTACATGCAATTCATGCAAAATTGAGTTATCCAAATTTTTTACACTTTAAATTGCACTCAATTTAGTGGAATAAGTGGCATTTTGTGGAATCAACACTTTGTAAAATGAACTACTCGCTAATTCACTAAAAGTTGATTTTTCCACTAAAAAACATTCTTGAATCTTTTTCCACTAAGTGAAGTTAAATTTTGACTTTTGACTATTTTGAAGTCAACATTTGACTATAGTCAAATTTTAATTAAATATAATTTTATTTCAAAATTAATTCAAAACTAATTTTGGAAATTTTCAATCAATGAAGTCAACTTTTGGTCTTTGACCTTCAAAGCTTGGTGAAATCAACAGTTGACTTTGTCCACATTGATTAATTCCATTTAATTCAAAATTAATTTGAATAATTAATTAGACAATTTAATTAATTTAATTTAATATTCAATTATTAAATCAAACACTAATCCCAATGAATCCTTATTCATATTTTTGATATTTAAATCTTATTTAAATATCTCTAACTCTCTTTTTATCATTCGATTCCCAATTGATTGATACAACGTTAAATATATCGCATATATTTAATGTGTTGGATTTTATATCCTAAAACTTGTGGTTTGTAAACAATAAAACTTATTCTGAAAATTCAATAAGTTGTTATTGAATATATGAATTGTTTATTTCGTTTTAGAAATAAATCCAATAAACTAAAAGATCGATGACTATTACATGAGTACTTGAACTTTATGTGTAGACATAAAAGTGGATCAGGTTCGGCTAAAAAGTCAAAATGATCTATAGTATATAAATAAGGTTGTATGCCTTATTCTGGTAACACTATTGGATGCGGTCCACTCTGTAGTTGTTACAAAGAGTTGTAACGTGCTACAGACAAAGTGATCCTAATTCATACTTGTCATGACATGAGGAGTGGGGACGTCCTGTGCAAATGAGTTTGTACAAGATCGGACCACGAAATAAGACACTCTTACTTTATAACGTTGTTTACTGTTTAAGACTAACTATTTCAAAGCGATGACCTAGGTAATTTGACCTTAATCCTGAGTTAACTATGAACTCATGTTTATTTAGTTATCCTTAGATTTGCATAGGTGAGGGTTGGCTCAACAGCGCCAGCTCAATAAACTTCCATTTCAGAGGAAGACTGGGTAAATAACTAGGGACATATGGTGCAAGATGGAATTCACTCCTACCCGCTTTTAGGAATAGTAGAGAGGTTGTTCCCTTAAGTGCTGACTTTGGGTCTTGAACAAGGGACCGCACCCTCTCATTTGCTCGAGAGGGACTCAATTTTTTTATTAGATCACAAATCAATTCTTCATTAGAGGATCAGTGGGACTTAAGGAACAAGAGGTAATCTTAGGGGTAAAACAACCATTTAACCCAGCCGTTATTACGAACAACCTGTGAAGGGTTAACTTACTAATCATGGTATATCGAGTGGGCATAATATATCTACAGGGTAGTGCAACTTTGGGCTTTAGTGGAATGACCCAATAGTTAACAAATGGGGGTTAATTCGATGTAAAGAGTTTAGCCAATTAATCTCGGATCGTTGGAGTCCATGATCTGTAGGTCCACGAGGTCCTCCTACTAGCTCATAAATGGATTAGCCTTAGAGTAGCATGATAAGTTAATTTGAAACGCTCAAATTAGAATTAAGGGAATTAGTAATTATATGTGATATAATTACTCGTTTAATTTTGGAATTAAACAAAATTGGAGAATCAATTAATATTTAAATATGATTTAAATATTAAATTCATGAATAGGGATTCATGATGGTGGAATCGATGTTAAATTAATTTAATATGTGATATTGAATTAATTATTTGTTATTAATTTTATTAGAAAATTAATTATTGAATTAATTTTGTAAAATTTTACAGATTTCAATTTTGGAAATCAATTTGTAAATTCAAAAATTGAAAAAGACTGAAAATGAAAAATCCCAAAAGTGGGATATCTCCACTTTCTATCTTAGTTGCTCACACATTCTCCACTCTTTTCATGAGTCAAATTTTCAAGCATGAGGTACAATTCATCCAGCTATCTTCTTTACATGATAGTCTTGCAATAAATAGAGAAGATTGAAGTAGAAATTAGGTATGCAATTGATGCACTTGATAAGTTTTTGCTAAAAAACTTGAAGGTTGAAGAAAGTATTCTTCCATGGTGCAGCAGTGATCCTCTTCTCCAAATTTCCTTTATTCAAACTTATTTTGAGTCCCAGAACTCAATCTAAGGCATCAAGAGAATAGTAGGGAAGGTCTTGAAGTAGTTCACAAGTTGATTTGGAGAAGATTTCCAGCTGGAATCGAGATTCAAGTGGTTCTACAAAGGTATGTTATGAAACCCTCTTATTAGTTTATGAGAATGCTTAATATAAAACCAAAATTAATGAATTAGAATACTTAATGATCTATTTAACTTCCGCTGCCTGTTTTCTAACTCTAACATAATGCTTATTCCCTAATTTGATTATGAACACTTCAAACTCGCACGTCACACTGTTCTAAGCTTTAGTCCGATATGAGCTAGCAGAGGGACCTAACGAACCTATAGATCATGAGCTCCAACGATTCGAGATTAACTAGTTAAACTCTTTAACCTAATTACATTCGTTAACTACTGGGACACTCTACTAAAGCCTAGTAGCTACACTCTCCTCACTATAGATATATTTTTGTCCATATGATTTAACCATGATTAGTGAGTCCGATCAATCGCAGGTTGTTCGTAATTACAGCTGGGTCAAAAATTTCATTTTACCTCTGCAATACATCTTGCTCCTTAAGTCTCCACTGATCCACTAATGAACAATTGGTTTATGGTCCTACCAATAAACCAAGTCCCTCTCAGTCATAGAGAGGGCAAGGCCCCTTGTTCAAGACTAGGAGTCAGTATTTAAGGCAACAACCTATCTACTAACCCTGAAATTAGGTAAGAGTGAATTCCATCTTGTATGACTATGTCTCCAACTATCTACCTGGTCTTTCTCCTAAAATGGGAAGCTTATTGAGTCTCTTTTGAGCCACTCTCACCTATGCAGATTAAAGGGTAATCCCAAATAAACAGGAGTTCATAGTTAGCTCAAGATTAAGATCGAGTTACCTTAGGTCATCAAATTGAAACAATCAGTTTTAAAAGTAAATGGTATTATAAAGAAAAGTGACTACTTCGTGGTCCAGTCTTATGTAAACTTCTTTTGCATAGGATGCCCCTGCTCGTATATCTCTACATTAACGATTCTCACATTGTTTGTTTTAAATACAAAACGAGCCACATCCATAGTGTTTCCAGGATAAAGTACCCAGCTTTATCCCTATACTTGATCCACTTTTGTGTCTCTACATAAAGTTCAAGTATTCATGCTATAATAAGAGGTTTTTTAGTTTATTAGATTTAGACTTTTACAAGTGCAATTTATATATTCAATAACAACTTTACTAAATATACCTCAATAAGATCTTTATTGCAAAATAGAATATGTTTAATGTTCACAAACTACGAGTTTTAGGACATACAACCCAACAAAAGTCTCCTTAATGAGCTGAAGACTTACCAATCTCTTTTGAAAAATAAGGGACCGGTTGAAAGAGAGACAAATGTTTCCCATTAAAAAAGAAGTTCCAGAAGGGTTCATTCTCTATAACTAAGTTTGTTCCTCAATCTTTTTCTTCGAAGAAGATTTAGAAGAAGAGAAAAGATAAGGGCAAGACTCATGCCGCTGCTGTTCGAGGCAAGGGAAAGACCAAAGTTATAGCTGACAAGGGCAAGTGTTTCCGCTGTAACATGGATGGACACTGGAAGAGAAACTACCCTATGTACTATATTGAGGAAAAGAAGGAGAAAGAAGGTAAATTTGATTTACTTGTTTTAGAAACATATCTTATTGAACATGATGAGTTGACCTCGATATTTTATTTGGGAGCAACTAATCATGTTTTCTCTTCTTTACAGGGAATAGTTCCTTTCAGCAGCTAGAAGAAGGTGAATTGACGCTTAGGGTCGAAACAGGATACACCATTTTAACCCATGCAGTGGGAGTTGCAAAGTTATTTTTTGGAGATAAATTTATTTTTCTTAAGGATTTTTACATTGTACCCAAAACTAAGAGAAAATTAATTTCTATCTCCTGCCTAATCGGACAATATTACACTATTTCCTTTGAAAGTAATGAGCATTCATTTTCAAGAATGGTGTTCTTATATGTGCAGCTAGATTAGAACATAACTTATATGTATTAAGACCAACCAAAGAAAAAGCGATTTTAAATCATGAGATGTTTAAAACTGTTGAAACTCAAAGTAAAAGGCAACACATTCTCCTAAAATTAACAACACCCATCTTTGGCACTTAAGACTAGGTTACATAAACCTCTATAGAATCAGGCGTTTGGTAAATAATGGGCTTCTAAATGAGTTAGAAGATGATTCATTACGACCATGTGAATCGTGCTTGAGGAAAAAATAACCAAAAGACCTTCTAAAAGGAAAAAGTTATAAAGCCAAATAACCCTTAAAGTTAACACAATCAGATCTCTGCGGTCCAATGAATGTAAAAGCTCGAGGAGGATATGGATATTTCATCTCTTTTATAAATTATTATTTAAGGTATGGTTACTTATACCTAATGGGGCATAATTTCGAAGATACTGAAAAATTTAAGGAGTTTAAGATTGAGGTTGAAAACCTATTAAGTAAAATTATGAAAATACTTCGATCTGATCGAGGCGGAGAGTATATGGATAAAAAATTTCAGGACTATATGATAGAACATGGAATCCAGTCCCAAATCTCAGCTCTTGGTACACCTCAGCAAAACGGTGTATCAAAAAAGGAGAAATAGAACCTTTTAGACATGGTTCATTCGATGATGAGCTATGCCCAATTGTCTAACTCATTTTAGGGGTATGCAGTAGAGACTGCAACTCACATCCTGAACAATGTTCCCTCAAAGAGTGTTTTTAAAACACCTTTCGAGTTATGAAGGGGGCGTAAACCTAATTTGCATTGCTTCAGTATATGTGGTTGTCTAGCACACGTGCTTGTGACAAATCCTAAGAAACTAGAACCTCATTTAAGGTTGTGCCAATTTGTTGGTTACCCAAAAGAAACAAGAGGTGGTTTTTTCTACGATCCACAAGAAAATAAAGTATTTGTATCAACAAACGCTACTTTTTGGAGGAAGACCACATGAGGGATCACAAACCACGTAGTAAGTTATTATTAGAAAAAGCTACTGAAGAGTCAATAAGAGTTGTTGATAAAGCTAATCCTTCAACAAGAGTTTGATGAAGAAGATAGTTCTTCAAGTCCGTCACGTCCTTCTCAATCATTGAGAGTGTCTAGACGTAGTGGGAGGATTATATCACAACCTGACCGCTACTTGGGTTTAACTAAAACTCAGGTTGCTATACTTGATGATAGTGTTAAGGATCTATTGTCATATAGACAGACAATGAATGACGTAAATAATGACCAATGGGCCAAAGCCATGGATCTTGAAATGGAATCAATGCACTTCAACTCAATATGAGAAGTTGTAGATCTACCTGAAAGGGTAAAACCAATAGGGTGCAAATGGATCTATAAGAGAAAGAAAGATGTAGTGGGAATGTACAGATCTTCAAAGTTAGACTTGTAACAAAGGGTTACACCTAGAGAGAGGATTGACTATGAGGAAACCTTTTATCCCGTTGCTATGTTAAAGTCTATAAGAATTCTCTTCTCCATAGCCACATATTATGACTATGAGATATGGAAAATGGATGTCAAGACTACCTTTTTGAATGGTAACCTTAAAGAAAATATCTTTATATCTTAGCCCAAGGGGTATAGCCCAAGGTCAAGAGAAAAAAAAGTTTATAAGCTGAATCGATCCATTTATGGATTGAAAAAGGCTTCCAGATATTAGAATATAGATTTGATACTGTGATAAAAAAATTTGGTTTTTGACAAAATTTTTGAAGAGTCTTGTGTATACAAGAAAATCAATAAGAATAAAGTAGCTTTTCTAGTACTTTATGTGGACAATATCCTACTTATTGGGAATGATGTAGGTTACCTTACTGACATACAGAATTGGCTAGTGGCCCAATTTCAAATGAAAGATTTGGGAGAAACGCAGTATGTCTTTGGGATCTAGATCATTAGGGATCGTAAGAACAAAATGCTAACATTGTCCAAGTAACGTATACCGATAAAATATTGATTCGATATTCGATGCAGAATTCCAGTAAGGATTTATTACCTTTCAGGCATGGGGTTCACTTGTCTAAGGAACAATGTCTTAAGACACCTTAAGAAGTTAAGGATATGAGAGACATTCCCTACGCCTCAGTTGTGGGCAGCTTAATATATGCTATGCTCTGTACTAGGTCCTAATATTTGTTATGCAAGTAGAAATAGTCAGTAGGTACCAGTCCAATCCAGGGTTAGACCATTGGACAACGGTTAAGAACGTTCTCAAGTATCTTAAGAGAACGAGGGACTATCGTTGGTGCATAGGGTTCAGGATTTGAATATTACAGGATACACCGACTCTGACTTTCAGATTGACAAGGATTCTAGGAAATCACGTCAGGGTCAGTGTTCACCCTTAACGGGGGAGTTGTAGTTTGGAGAAGCATTAAGCAGGGATGTATAACATATTCCACTATAGAGGCTGAGTATGTAGCTGCTTATGAAGCAGCTATGAAAGTCGTTTGGCTTAGGAAGTTCCTTACAGATTTGGAAGTTGTTCCAAATATGGATTTGTCCATTACATTATACTGTGACAACAGTGGGACTGTAGCCAACTTGAAAGAACCTTGCAGCTACAAATGAGGAAAACATATAGAGAGGAAGTATCACTTAATACGGGAGATAGTGCAACGAGGAGACATGATCGTCACCAAGGTCGCTCCGGAGCACAACATGGCTGATCCATTTATGAAGGCTCTCTCGGCTAAAGTGTCTGAGGGTCATCTAGAGAGTCTATGTTTGCGAGATGAATATATAATATAATCTAGGGCAAGTGGGGGATGTGTAATGGGTATAAGAATGCCCTAATTTATTGTATTTGTATATTTACTTTTTCATGTAATGTACTTATACATTTGACATTTCCAACTTTGAATTATTTATTGTATGTACATCCCACTAACTAGAGTTTTAGTTCAAATGGAAGTTTTTTTGGGTTTTATGCCCTAAAACTCGTAGATAGTAAATGTAACATTTAACCGCTCTTTATTAATGTTCATTACAATAAATAGTTATTGTTTATCTTGCATAAAGAACCTTAATCCAATAAACTGACATCCTAGACTTGTTGTATGAGTCTTGAATTGTATGTGGAGACATACAGGGATCAGGGTTCAAGACACAGCCTAAAGGTCTATAGTATATAGATAGGGTTGGGCACCTTATCCTGGTAACACTATGGATACGACCCATTTTGTATTTGATACAAATGAAGTGATCCAACGCGTTCGTGTAGGGGACATGCAAGTAGGGGTATCCTATGCAGTGAGTTTTCATAAGACCGAACCGTGAAATAGTAACAGCTAGATGTAACACCATTGACTAATTAGGTTTCTATTTCATTAGAAAGATCTAAGCAACTTAGTCTTGATCCTGAGTGAGTTATGGACTCCTCTTTATGAGGGATTGTCTTTTGATTTGTATGGGTGAGAGTGGCCAGTTCGCCGACTCAATAAACCTATCATTTCGGGACAAGATTGAGAGGGGAGTTGAGAACATAAATTTCATTAGATGGAATTCACTTATTCCCAAATTTAGGGTAAGTAGATTAGTGTTCCCTTAAGTGGTGTCACTGGGTCTTGAACAAAGGGCCCTACTCTCTCACTGGCCCGATAGGGGTTTCTGTTTAATGGTAGGACCATAAATATGTTGTTCATTGGAGGGGTACTGGTACTTAAGGATGTAGAGGTAACCCAGGGGTAAATTGAGTATATATTCACTGGCCAAATGACATTACGAACACTCATGAAGGATAAACTTGCTGTCATTGGTCGATATCTGTAGACACAGAAATATATATGCAGTGAGAAGAGTGCGGTTGTAGGTCTATAGTGGAGTATACCCACAGGTAACGAATGTTGATTAACTTGGTTAATAAGTTTAGACAATTAATCTCGTTTCGTTGGAGCTTTTGATTTGTAGGTCCATTAGGTCCCACTGGTAGGTCAAAAAGGGTATTGAGGTAATTATAGTAATTTGAAATGTTCAAAATCACTAAGGAAAATAATATAATGTATGAAGATATATTATAATATAAAGTTTCTACTTTAATTAAACTTTCTAGTATAAATCCATTTTAGATTTGATTCAAAAGATTAATTTAAGGGAGAATTAAATATTTAAAGGAGTTCAAATATTAATTTTAATATGAAGTGAGTTCATATTAAAATTATAGTTTAAAATTAATGCGCATTGGATGCACATTAAAACTATAGGATATGAGAGAAAGATAATTGAATGTGATCCAATTATAGGATTAAATTAAATATATGATATTTAATTTAATGATTAATTAATTGAAGAATCAATTAGTTATTTAATTTACTTTACTTTAATTTAATTTAATAAATTGAATCAAGACTATGGGTTATGTGGGAGATGTTCATTTAAATACGATTTAAATGAAATAGTTAATTAAATAATTATTTATTTATTCATTTATTTAATTTATTGTTTTAATTAATTAAGTAAAATTGATTAATTTATTTAAATTAAATTAATGATCATTTAAAGTAATTGATCTCTCACACGTGGAAAGCTGAACTTGGTCTTCTCTATCCCTAACCAAACGCCAAATGTTGCGGGATGTTTTTTTTTATTCTTCCTTCATTATTGGTGTGAAGGGAATGGATCTAAGAAGGGATCGGCTTTGAGTTATTAATTCTCTCCGTGGTTTTTCTCTCTAAAAAAAATTGAGTTTTTTCTTTCCAAGAAAAGACTTCCATAAGTCTTCTACTTTCAATCCTAAATTAATACCGGTGAAACCATAGTGGTGGTGTTGCTTGGATTGAAGAGATCATGATCTTGGTACATTGTTAAGAAGAATTGGTGAAGCGCTCTAAAGTCACAATATAAATTTATTTCACAGTTCCTATTCTCTGTAGGTTTATTCAAAAAAATTTTAGCATAATGTAGCCTATGTTATACAGTAGATTTACCTGATTAGGATACTATAAAATTTGCCAACATATGAATATTTTATTTGTTAATTAAAAATAAGGTTTAGTTCTCTGATCGTCTTCTGCTGCGTGGAGCTTTAAACCCTACACCTTTAAATTTGCCACGACCCACTATTATCACAATAAAGTGTGGTGGGCAAAGACATATTTGGAATAATTCCAAATCAGTAAGGAACTTCTTCAGCCAAATAGCTTCCTTAGCAACTTTACAAGCAACTACGTATTCAGCTTCCATTGTGGAGTCCACGATGCTTCCTTGCTTGATGTTTAGCTAGACTATAGCTCCTCTATTAAGAGTAACACTTACCCTGATGTGGATTTCCTAAAGTCTCTATCAATCTGAAAGTCAGTTTCTGTGTATCCTGTCAGGATCAACTCTTTAGGTCCATATACAAGCATATAATCCTTCATTCTATGTAGATACTTGAGGATTGTTTTATAAATTGTCCAGTGATCTAATCCTGAATTGAATTGATATCTACTAGCAATTCCTACTGCATAGCAAATGTCAAGTCTGATACATAACATTGTATACATAAGGCTGCCAACAACCAATGCATATGAAATCTGTCTCGTTTCCTCAACCTCTTGAGGAGTCTTAGGACACTATTCTGTAGACAAGACAATTCCTTTCCTGAAAGGTAATAAACCTTTCTTGGAATTTTGCATCGAATATTTGATAAGTATCTTGTCAATATACTATGTCTGAGACAAAGCCAACGCTTTGTTCTTATGATCCCTGATAATCTGGATCTTTAGTACAAACTGCACTTCACTCAAATATTTCATTTGGAACTGGACAGCTAGCCATTTCTTTACATTTATCAGTAAACCTACATTATTCCCAATGAGTAGGATATTATCTATATACAATACAAGGAAAGCTATTAAATTGTTTATAGTTTTCTTGTAAACATAAGGCACATCAATATTCTAATCAAAACCATAAGATTTGATACTATTTGATCGTAGTATCAAATCTTATATTTCAAGATCGAGATGCTTGTTTTAATCCATAAATAGACCGATTAAGCTTGCAAACCTTTTGCCCTTGACCTTGTTCAATGAATCCTTCTGGTTAATTCATGTAGATGGTCTCTTCAAGATTGCCATTCAAAAAGGCAGTCTTGACGTCCATTTTCCATATCTCATAGTCATAATATATGGCTATGAACAAGAGAATTCGAATAGACTTTAACGTAACAACAGGTCAAAAAGTTTCTTCATAGTCCACTCCCTCAACCTGGGTATAACCCTTTGCAACTAGTCTAGCTTTAAAGGTTTTTGCCTTTCCATCTGCACCCCTTTTTCTCTTGTAGATCTATTTGCAACTTATAGGTTTTACCCCCATTAGGTTGATCTACAAGCTCTTGGATAGAATTAAAGTACAAAGACTTTATTTCTTAATTCATGGCTTTAATCCATTCATCCTTATTAACATCTTCCATTGCTTACTTGCAAGATAATGGATCCTCAACTCCATCATTAGATATGATGTCTTGGGCTTTTGTTAAACCCATGTTGCAAGCAGGTGGGTTCATAACCTTCCAACTACATCAAGGCAATCTCAACTCTTGCGATGGATGTTCTTGACTAGATGAACCAACATCAACAACTCTCATTGAAGTATTAGCTTTTCTACGATCCTTGTTGAAGTCTCAGTAGTTTCATTAAAAATTTCACTTAATACTATTTTGCTTTGTAGTTTGTGGTCTCTTATATGGTCTTCTTCCAAAAAGGTAGTATTTGTCGATACAAACACTTTATTCTCATTAGGATCAAAGAAATACCCACCTCTCGTTTCCTTGGCGTAGCCTACAAATAGGAATACTCTCGAATGAGGTTCCAACTTCTTGGAATTTGTTATTAGCACATGTGTCAGACATCCCCAAATTCTGAAGTGGCGTAAACTATGACATCTCCAAAGCTCAAAAGGTATTTCAGAAACACTCTTTGAGGGAACATTGTTCAAGATCTGAATGATAGTCTCTGCTGCATATCCTCAAAACGAGTCAAGAAGTTGAGCATAACTCATCATAAATCGAACCATGTCCAACATGGTTCTATTTCTCCTTTACGATACACCATCATATTGAGGTGTACCAGGGGCTGAAAGTTTAGACTTATTCCATGTTCTATCATATAGTTCTAGAATCTTAAGTTCATATACTCTCCACCACGATCAGATCGAAGTGTTTTTATCTTTTTACCTAACAAGTTTTCAACCTCAAGCTTGTACTCCTTGAACTTTTCAAGAGCTTCAGACTTATGTTGCATTAGGTAAAGATACCCATATCTTGAATAATATCTATGAAAGAGATGAAATATTTATACCCTTATCTTACTTTTATATTCATCGGACCACAAAGATCTGAATGTGTAAGCTTCAAGGTCTCTTTGGCTTTATAACCTTTTCTAGTAAAAGGTCATTTTGTCATTTTGCTTTCAAGGCATACCTCATATACAGGTAAAGAGTTTTCTTCTAAACCATTTAGAAGTCTACTTTTAACCAATCTCTCAATCCTATTGAGATTAATGTGACCTAACCTTAGATGTCAAAAGTGGGCATTTTCTTTGTTGGCAATGCTCTAAAACTCGCAGTTCATAATCATTGAAACATTCTATTTATCAATAAAAGTATAATTGAAATTGAATTTTGTAATAAAAATCCAATAAACGAATCCACAACTATAGTATGAATACTGTAACTTTATGTAGAGACAAAAAATAAGGGATCAAGTTATAGTATATAGCCGAAAAGATCTATAAGTATATGGATGAAATTGGGTACCTCATCTTGGGGATACTATGGATGACCTACTTTGTATACTAATATGAACAATGTGATCCCAAAATCGTTCATGTGTAGACATGCGAGTAGAGCATCCTACACAAAAAAGTTTTGCATAAGATCGAACCATGAAATAGTCACTTTTTCTTTATAACGACCATGTTAAATCTGACTATTTCAATTCGATGACCTAGGGTAACTCGATCTTAATCTTGAGCTAACTATGAACTCCTATTTATTCGGGATTATCCTTTGATCTGTATAGGTGAGAGCAGTTCAACAACACAGTGCAACAAGCCTTCCATTTTCGTAATAAGACCAGATAGATAGTTAGGGACATAGTCCTGCAAGATGAGGTTTGCTTCTACCCATTTGAGGTTAGCAGATAGGTTGTTCCCTTAAGTACTGATTCCTAATCTTGAACAAAGGAGCCTCACCCTCTCATGGCCAAGAGGGACATGGTTTATTAGTTGGACTATAAACCAATTGTTCAATAGATGATCAATGGGAGCTTAAGGAGCAAGATGTATTTATAGGGGTAAAACGGTAACTTTGACCTAGTTGTAAATATGAATGACCTGTGAAGGATCGACTTACTGATTATGGTTAAATCAAGTGGACAGAAATATATCTACAGTGAGAAAGGTACAACCATCGAGCTATAATGGTATGTCTCGGTAATTAATGAATATTGATTAATTCGGTTTAAGAGTTTAGTCAATTAATCTCAAATCGTTGGAGCTCGTGATCTATAGTTTCATAAGGTCCCTCTACTTGCTCATAAAATATTACACCTTAAATTAGAAAATTGAGCAAATTTGAAGTGTTTAAATTTGGAATTAAGATTTGAATTTGAAATGTTCAAATTCAATTTAGGGTTTGGATAAATATATTCGATATATTAAACGTTTTAATTTATTGAAATTAAACGTAAATTGGAGAGTTTAAAATATTTAAATATTGATTAGAATATAATTTACATGAATGGGGATTCATGTTTAATTTAGGTGTTTTATTAATTTAATATTTGATATTAAATTATTATTTAATTAATTAAATTTGTTTAACTAATTAAATTAAAATTAATCTCAATTTTTTTAAGAAATTCAATTTTTGGAAAATTGAATTTAAATTATATTTAATTTAATTTTAAATTAAATATAATAAATTTGGAGAAATTAGATTTTTAAGTGAAAATATCCAACATTTGATGTTGGTAGTGGAGTTTTCCACATTTTGACACCTTGCCCACTCACTTAGTGTTAATTGTGGCGTCAATTGGTTGGATGTATGAGTGCTTGCATGTTTAAACTGGTTAAATACTTCATCTTTCAGTTTTTTGAAGCCCATGCAGTCCAATATTCTGAGTTTGTTAAATCCCTCTCAATTGAGAGCTTCCACCTCTCAATCCAAGGCCGAGAATAGTAGAGAAGTTCCTCTTGGTGGTGTATTAGAAATTTGCAGATCAATTTCGTGGAGTTCAGCTAAGATCAAGAGTGTTTCTACAAAGGTATACTCATATGAAACCCTTTTTTTTTTTATTAAAACTGTTTTAGCATGCTTTTGAGCTCAATTAAGTGTAATTAGAGTGCTTAATGATTTTGTTTCCTTCCGCTTTATGCTTGTTTATCCTATCATTCTTTAAGAGAAATTTTCTGTCTTTTAGTATTTGTCGTTCTAACATTTTAGTATATAGGACAACCTTAGTAACTAACGGTCTTGACAAAGGAAAGAGAATACTTTTGCTCAATCAAACAAGAAACATAAATTAAATTCCTTTTGATATTAGGAACAACATATAAGTCATCTAATAACATATATTATTTCTTATTCAAAATTAACTTGAGTCTGCCTACGACAACAGCTGAAACGACCTCTCCAATGCCAACTCGAAGAGTTATCTCTCCAACTTCCAATTGTTTCCAAGAATTAAATCCTTGAAAGGAAGAATAGATGTGGTTAGTGGCCCCTGAATCAATTATCCATGTAGAATCATCATTCTCAACTAAACACGTCTCCAATACAAGCAAATCATATTTACTGTCATTGGATTTCTTCATTTTAGGGAGAGTAGTGGGATCAACTTCAAACCTCTTATCAAAAAGCTTCAAGTTTTATCTCAAATGTCAAACCACTTTGATAAGGCTCAATCAAACCTCTTAACATTTAAAATGAACTAGAGTTCATTTAGGGAACTAAAATTACTGGTTTTGTCAAAATCAACCCCATCCTGTTTGAATTATGAGGACTCTCTCTCAAACAATTCTTGCATTGATTGCATGATCTAGAGTGTTGTGACCATGCTCTCAAAACTTTTCACCAAGACATCAGGTATACTCGTTGAAATGAAAACTTGAGCCTTATCATTAGCCTTCGTCCACCTTTCATATGCATCACAAACATTTTGTGTTACATTAGGGGTTGAGACTGGAGAGCATTCCTCAGTCAAGACGAAATTACGGTTGTCAACCATGAAAATAGTTTCAAGTAAACTTTTCCATGTTGCATAATTAGTTTTCTTCAAATTGATAGGCTAACCTTGAAATAGTAGTGTTTGACATTTGTTGGAATAAAACAAATTGATTTATGTTAGATTTTTAGCATAACTCTAGTAAATCCAATCAAGTTTAGCAAAAATTTAATGAACTCCATTTTACATCTAATTTTTCAATGCTCAGTTATTTAAGATAAAAGCCACCAAAGGGTGGACAGTGACCCATTCACTGAACTAAGATACTCTCAACTAATCATTACACCAGAATGACTCACTCTGATTCCTATAATAATTAATCACCATTACTTTGGTTAAAAAATCATTAAATTGCTTAAAATTTCCCGTAAGTGTGACCTTCCAGTTTAGATCCTAGAATTTCGCCCCAATGAGCCAAACAAAGGAAAAAACTGATTGGGGCAAAAACTAAAGTGATCCTTTCCATTTCTAGAGTTCACCCTGATATTGTCCTAATGCACAAACCATATGAACGGGATGCTCCCAAGGCACCTCGAGGTCGTGCAAGAAGATCTCATGATGCAAACCAATGAAGGAGACTGTAGGACATGTTGAAACACATCCTTCTCCCACTTATTATAAATACTTTCTCTATTCACCTTGATACTGACCCATTGATGCATTTTTTATGCGATGAACTGAGTGTTATATGATACCTTATAAACGCATTGTTTTATCTAATTAGACCTACGTATAAATCTAACTAGAATCCTGGTGAGTCTAGAGTTGAACTCAGATATTGCATTCTATTGATGCGATGACAGCGATTGTTTTCATCTTGACGCAAATTATTGTTAAATATGCGATCAGTTGATGTTCCTATTCTAACGCTGATGCAAAAAAAAAATAGTGGTGGATGCAATGAGAGTCACAATCGTAAGTAAAATAGATTTTCAATTAATAAAATAGGGTTGAGAAAAATATTCACCAACAATTCCTAAGTAAATGCATAATTCATGCGTTCGAGCGAATTACTCAAAAGTCATAACCTACATTTCTCAGTGTATTTAGCCACAATATCCTATTTCTAGGATGCATGCGATGAGTCTTTGATGCAAAAGATGTCTCTTTATTTCTAAAGGTAATCTCTTCTTGTTTTATGAGGTTTAAATCCTTTGCTTTTTCAAGCATAGATTCATTCTATTTAGAACAATCTTTCGACTTATTCAAATAGTTTGTAAAGCATACACAAAATAAGTTAAAAGCACGATTAAGATTAACTTAGTTCATGTTAGTTGCAATGTTTCTCAACCCATAAAGAAATTAGTTGCTCATGATAGAAGATAGAGAGATGGATAAACAATAAACTATGGATGCATTTATATTGATAGAAGGAGTTTTTTTTTTTTTTTTTTAAATTTTACACAATATAAACAACAACAATAGTAGAGGAAAGAGATAAAGATAAAAAAATCAAGTCATGGGGCACAATTCCTTGCTCCTTCCGACTCTATGATGACTGCTTCGTATAGATTGTGCTGAAGGTGAAGCTTTCCCTTTGTTTTTTAGAAGAAATCTTGAGCTTTCACTCAAGATTTCACAAGGGCTCGGAAGGATTTGTATAAGTGTTATATAAAAGAAGTAGCAATGAATGGAAAATGCATTGAGCATGACACTTAGGCTGTTTATAATCGTTATGAATGCCTTGCATGTGTTAGCTTAGCATTGTGGTTGTTTTCATTTATAAGTGTTATAAAGGAAATTAGACCTAAAATCAATAATTCAGAGTTGCATGCGAACTTAGGGTGAACTCAAGTTTTTTAAAAGGGTTTTAAAATTGGATTGAGATAGACCTAAGTTCAAATAGTTCTAAAGAGTTTAGTAACCTAGATTAATCTTTTAAAATCGATTTAATAGGATTAAATTGGTTGGAATAAAAGATTAAATTTGTTTTGAACATATCTATAAGGGACCTTTTGTCTAAGGCAGGTTCTGGCTAGGCTGGGGTTCTTAAGTTGACGGAAACGTAACACCCTTTATCTTGGAACCTACCTAAAAAGGTGAACTAGATAGATTTTCAACAAGCATACGATGTTTTGGTCAAAGATTCTGTTAAAGAGTTTAATAGATAATGATCAAAAGTTGTTTCACTATCCAAGGTAAAAGTTACTCTTGGGAAAACCTAAAAGTCACTTAGTTAAAATTCTCATGTTTTTCCTAAGTAAACTAAACCCTAGGTCATAAAATACTCAATGGGAGGAAGAGGCGTATCAGATATGTCTATGATTTTATTCATATTTCTCCCTGTATGTTCACACTGTGAGATTCATGCTTGGCCTCGAGATGCCCAGGATGCATCCCCCTTCGGATGGTGTTTGCATGAGTCAATATCAAGGTGAACGGAGAGAGTGTTTATAGTAAGTGGGTGAAGGGTGTGTGTCAACACGTCCTATGGTCTCTGTCATTGGTTCACACCGTGAGATCATTCTGTACGCCCTCATGTCGCCTTCGGAGCGTCCCCCTTCGAATGGGTTTTGTGCAGTTGGTTAATATTAAGGTGAACTCCAGAAATGGATAGGGACACTTTAGGTTTTTCCCCAATCAGATTTTTCCCCTTCGGATTGGCCTTTTGGGACGGACCTCTGTGGCTTAAAATTGTGGGTCATACTTAAGGGAGATTGTTAAGTAAGTTAATGATCTCTTGGCCAAATCAATGATGGCTTATCGTTATAGGAACAAGAATTGTTCTGGTATTAATGACTAGTTGAGAACTTCTATATTCAGAGGAGGGATAACTGACCTCCTTTCAGTGGCTTTTTTCCTAAACCTTTGAAGCGTCATTGCGAAACTAGATGTCACATAGGGTTCATGTTAGTTTTGCTAAAACCTTATTGGATGTTTTTTAGTTTTACAACAGGTATTTGCTTAAAACCTAACGTAGGTCAATGTGTTTTTCCTTTCAGCAACTCGTTAATATTTCCGTTTAAAGCTTTTCAAGATTATTTACAGTGGAAAGAATCATGTGAAACAAATTTCATGGAAAATGACCTCCATTCTACTACTCTCCAAAAGAGGAGACAAGACAGTAAATATGATTTATTGGTCTTGGAGACATGTCTGATAGAGAATGATGATTCTGTCTGGATCCTAGATTCAGGTGCTACCAATCATGTCAGTTCCTCTTACCAAGGATTCAGTTCCTGGCAAACGTTGCCATAAGGAGAGATGACTCTTCGACGGTATAGGTGAGGTTGTTTCAGCTATTGCTGAAGGCAGCTGAAGTTATTTATTGATAAGAAATGTTATCTGTTACTGGATAATGTTTTTGTAGTTTCTTATATTAAGAGGAACTTAATCTCGATTTCTTGTCTCATTGAACAAGGATACACCATCTCCTTTTCTGAGAATAAAGTGTTTATTTTCAAGAATGGAATGGAGATTGGTTATGGTTCAATGGAAAATAACTTATATGTACTAAGACCGTTAGTCATAAAAACCTTGTTTAACACTGAAATGTTCAGTACGGCAACAACAGCTAAAAGACCAAAGGTTTCTCCAAAGGAAAATGCCCATCTTTGGTATCATAGGTTAGGTCACATCAATCTTAATAAGATTGAGAAGTTGGTGCAAAGTGGACTTCTAAAGAGTTTAGAAGAAAACTCCTTGCCAGTATGTGAATCATGCCCCAAAGGCAAGATGACCAAACGACCTTTTACTGGAAAAGGTTATAGAGCTAAGGAAGCCTTGGATTTTGTACATTCAGACCTCTGTGGTCCGATGAATGTTAGAGCTCGGGGTGGGTATGAATATTTCATCTCTTCATAGATGATTATTCAAGGTTTGGGTATCTCTTCCTAATACAACGTAAGTCTGAAGCCCTTGACAAGTTCAAGGAGTATAAGGATGAAGTTGAAAACTTGTTAGGTAAGAAGATAAAAACACTAGGATCTGATCGTGGTGGGGAGTATATGAACCTCCAATTTCAGAACTATATGATAGAACATGGGATTGCGTCCTAACTCTCGGCCCTTGGTACACCTCAGCAAAATGGAGTATCAGAAAGGAGCAACAGGACCTTATTGGACATGGTTCGGTCTATGATGAGTTATGCTTATCTTCCAGACTCGTTTTGGGGTTATACGGTGCAGAATGCATGTTATATCCTGAACAACGTTCCCTCGAAAAGTATTTCTGAAACACCTTTTGAGTTATGGAGAGGTAAAGGTAGTTTACGCCACTTCAGAATTTGGGGTTGTCCAGCACATGTGCTTGTGACTAACCCAAAGAAGTTGGAACCGCGTTCGAAGGTTGCTTTTTTGTAGGCTATCTCAAGGAAATGAAAGGAGGATACTTCTATGATCCAAGTGAGAACAAAGTGTTTGTTTTCACTAATGCTATCTTCTTGGAAGAAGATCACATGAGGGATCATAAGCCATGAAGTAAGCTCGTTTTACGTGAGATCTCTAGTGAGACTGAGACTGCTGAAGGTTCAAAAAGAGTTGTTGAACAGGCCGATAGATCAACAAGAGTTGTTGAGGTCGGAACGTGTAGTCAATCAGCTCAAGAGTTGAGACTGCCTCGACGTAGTAGAAGGGTTCTAAACCTACCAGATTGCTATGTGTGTTTGACTGAAGCCCTAAACGTCATTACGAATGATGAGGTCGAGGATCTGCTGTCTTTTAAGAAAGCAATAGAGGATGTTAACAAAGATGAATGGGTTAAGGCCATGAACCAGGAAATGAAGTCTATGTACTTCAATAACATCTGGGAGCTTGTTGATCCACCTGATGGATTAAGATCTATTAGGTGTAAGTGGATCTTTAAGCGAAAGAGAGGTGTAGATGGAAATGTGTAAACCTTTAAGGCTAGACTCGTGGCAAAGGGTTATACCCAGGTTGAAGGAGTTGACTATGAGGAAACTTTCTCACCTGTTGTCATGTTAAAGTCAATCTGGATTCTCCTGTCCATAGCCACATTTTATGATTATGAAATATGAAAAATGGACGTCAAGACTGCCTTTCTTAATGGTAATCTTGAGGAGACCATTTATATGACTTAACCAGAGGGGTTCGTAGTTCCAGATCAAGAGTAAAGAGTTTGCAAGCTTAATAAGTCCATTTATGGGCTGAAACAAGCATCTAGATCTTGGAACATCATATTTGACACTGCTGTCAAATCGTTTGGCTTTGACCATAACGTTGATGAGCCTTGTATTTACAAGAAGATCATCAACAGCTCAGTAGCTTTCCTGGTACTATATGTGGATGATATCCTACTCATTGGGAATTATGTAGGGTATTTGACTGACATTAAGAAGTGGCTAGCTACCCAATTCCAAATGAAATATTTGGGTGAGGCACAGTATGTTCTCGGGATCCAAATTATTTGGGATCGCAAGAACAACCGGTTAGCCCTATCTCAGGCATCGTACATTAATCAAATGTTGATTAGGTACAGGATGCAGGATTCCAAGAGGGGTTTGTTACCCTTCAGGCATGGAATCGTTCTGTCTAAGGATCAATGTCCTAAGACACCTTAAGAGGTTGAGGATATGAGATAGATTCACTATGCTTCTATTGTAGGAAGCTTGATGTATGCAATGTTGTGTACCAAACCCGACATTTGCTATGCAGTAGGGATTGTCAGTCGGTATCAGTCCAATCCAGGATTTGATCATGAACGGGGGACAAGACGATCCTCAAGTATCTTCGGAGAACGAGGGTCTACGTGCTTGTATATAGAGATAAGGATCTGTTCCTTACGGGATACAACGTTGTTGATTACTTTACAAAGTCCCTAACGGCTAAAGAGTTCAAGGGTCACCTAGAAAGTCTAGGTCTACGAGACATGCGACATCTTGTCTAAGACAAGTGGGAGATGATACTGGGGTATGCCCTAGTTTATTGTATATTGTATAGTTTTATATTGTATTGTACATTTGTCTCCCGAGTCATTAGGACAAGTGTAAGATTGTTGGGATTAGTGTCCTAATTCTCCTATAGTCTTGTTATTTTGTAAAGATACATATTGTTCAATGAATAAAATAAGTATTATTTAATTCTGGCATTTACTCATATCCAATAAACAAAGCTCATTGGTTATCTTATGTGAACTTAAGCATGTATATAAGATATACAAGTGGATCATGCCTTAGGTGATAACCTAAATAGGTCTGTAGTATAAGGATTAAGGTGGGATACTTGATCCTGGTGACACTACGGATACGGCCTGCTTTGTAGAGGTTTGCAAGTGTTGTAAACTACTACAGATGGTAAATCCTGACCATTCATGTGGAGACATGGAGCGGGGGTGTCCTATACAAAGAGTTTGTATAAGACCTGGACCACGAGATGACTAGACTCTGTATATAATGTCGTTGATACTAAAGACTTGCATCTCACCTAAACGACCATAGGTGACACGACCTCAATCCTGAGTATTTTGGGAACTCCTGCCTTTGAGGGCAGTCCTTTGATCAACATGCCTACCTTTTTGGGGACTTTTCTGATCTAGAAGCTGGGAACTCAATCCACAATATGACATTCACTCCTTTCCCGAAGCAGGGATAAGTAGAGAGATTGCTCCCTTAAGGGCTGATTCCGAGGCTTGAACATAGTGGCCACAACTTCTCTTTGAACGAGGGTCTACGTGATTTATGTTCATTAAAGGGATTAGTGGTACTTAAGGAGACAGTTGTAACTACAGAAGCATAACGGTTATTGGCCCAGCTGTATTTACGAGCGATCTGTGAAGGGTTATCGCACTGCTGATTGGTTAAGATGGACACATAATATATCTGTGGTAAGAAGAGTTCAGCTGTCGATCTTTAGTGGAGTGCATGGTAGTTAACAGATGGTGGATCCCGTGAATAAAGAGTTTAATCAGTTATTTACGTATCGTTGGAGCTTCGAGCTACAGGTTCATAAGGTCCCCTTGGTAGCTCAATGGATTTAATTGAGGATCCATTCTTGGTGTTGATTTGAAATGTTCAAATTGACAAGAGGTATTTTGATTATATATGAAATAATCGATTTGATGTATGAGATACATCTAATGGAGGATTGATGTAAATGAGATTTACATTAAGTACCATGGAATAGAAAAAGAACTATGGTTTACATGTTTCATGAGATAAAATATTAAAACTATAGGTTATAAATATAGTATGATGAATTGGTTATCATTTATGTTTATAATAATATTAATTATTGGATAATTAATTCTTTTTCTTTTAAATAACCAAAGTAGTGAGGGTTATTGAATCATGGTAACCGTGAGTTTAAAAGAAAAATGGTTTTCCTATTTTTTTTTTTTTAAAAAGAGGGTTTTAAAAACGATTGAAAAAGTTTTGAGTTTTCTCTCCGCGCAAAAGAAACTCACGTAGTCGTCAAGTAAATGCGGATTTACTAAACGATCGCATAATTTTGCTAAACGATCGCTGGCCCAAGGTAAACGATCGTGTAGAGTATATAGGCGACCGAGCTAAACGATGAGCTAAACGATCACTTAGCTTTTGTTAGACGATCGCATAGCTTTATCTAAACGATTGAGCATCGACCTATGTGATAGGTCTCCGCCATCTCCCACTTGCCTAGTCGTGTGCGCGATCGTTGTTTCCTCCTTCGTCTACCTCATACCAAGTCCGAACAGAGCCCCCCTCTGGATTCTCACACCGAAAATACCAAGGTCGCCTTGTTGGTGGTGTCAGACTCAACTCAACACCGTCGAGGTTTTCTGGAGGCTGTTCGTGGTGCTGTGGAGGCCGTTCGTGTTGTGGAGAAGTTCGTGATTGAGGCAATCGTTGAGGACGAGCACGAAGTGTTCATGCTATGTTCGTGCGGTGTTGCGGTCGTGTAGATCGGGCGTTCGAGGCTTCTGTTGTTTGAGCGTTCGCGCAACGAAGCGTAGAGACGCTTTTGCCTATGTGCGTAGAGTTTTTCTCATTGTTCATTTGAGATTTTCATGCTGTAATTTCTGTATGTTTTGCATAACTGCTTGTTTGAAGTCGACTGTAAATATATGTTCATTCATGATTGTAATTTGGAATAGTCTTGTTCCGCTGCTCATGGAAATCTCGAATTCGATTTCCTTCACTTTTAGATGCGGGGGAATGGTTGGTTCAATCACGAGGGGAGCAAGAACATCTTGGAAAAATTATAACATGAAGTGAAATTGCTCATGTTACCTCTGCGTCTGTTGGCGTATGAAGCTCCTAGTGACAGTCCATTGGTGTTGAACTGTCTAGACTTGGTGTTGGAAAAATTCTTTCAACTCGTTGCATTGGCTAATGAGCTCTTGTTGTTGCCGCATCAGGTCATTCAACTAACTTGCAATAGTGCTTTATTGCCGCGATAACTCATCAAGACCACCTAAGATTGGTTCTCGGAGGTCATCATGGAGGAATTTATACCACTCTCATAGTCTGGATCAGCTTTTTCCTCAAACGCGATAGGATTTTGGCTTTGGTTACTTTCACTAGCTAGATGCCCACTAGCCTCACCAATGTCGGATCCTCCACCTACTTCAAGGGTAGGAGTTGGTAGGCCTTGGTCATTAGCAGCGAGCAAGGTAGGTTAGATTCTTGAGACCTTAGGCTCCTTAAAAATCGAAACCTACCTTGTTTCTTTGGGGGAAGGTGAAGGGGTTGGTATTTTGGGTGTGATAGGCAAAATTAGGAGAAAGGGTTCTTCAAGAGAGATAGGGCGCTTATTTAGATCAACGCTGATAACAGGCAGAAATACATGTTATTAAAGTGCAAAGTTATAAAACAATGCAGGATTGCGATGGTAAAAATATACAATATTGCATCCAAAAGCATTAAGTTCACAACATTGCGATCGCATGCGTCCATCGCATTAAAACAGCTAACTTATGTATTTTTGTGCAGAAAATGCGTTGGCGCAAGGCGAAAATGCGATTTGAAGAAATTAACGTCCGAGCGCATTAAGAGATCGTGACCGCAAGGCTATGCGATCATTTACGCTTGTGAAAATCTGCTCAAGAAGGTGGCCGCATAGAGTTGGTGCATCAAGGTGGGATCATCTGGGTGAAAGCTTAATAAATCACGATGAGACAGAAAGCTAATGACGGTCGATTCCGAATTAAGTTGACAAGCCGTTAACAACCTACTGTAGGAAGTACACTCAACTTTTCGGTGACAATTATTCGACGCATCAGACAGAGAATTAATGTCATCCCATCAGTACAACCATAAGAGAGAAAAAAGCTTTTCACCCTGAAGCTCTATAAATACTGAAGGCCATCTTCATTGAAGGAGTTCGCTCAGTTTTATAGTTCACCATATAGACGATAGTTAACCTTGTTCTTAGTTTTTTTTATACTTAGAAGGCGGAAGCAAGAGAAGGGAAAAGATGTCAGAAGATTGTCCTGGTCAGCTCGAGAGAGTGCCAGGGAGCATGGAAAAACGGAGAGAGGGCCGACTCTTGTGAGAGCAAGAATATCTTTTGAGCAGAGTAGAGAAGAACAGTGTAAAAGCCTAAGGAAGCAAGAAATTGCTACCAGACTCTTTATTCTGATTTTGCATTGTCATTCTGTACTTCGATTATATATATATATAGAATGGAACTTGCATTTCTACATCTGATCACTCTCTGTAAAATACACATAAGTAGCTAAAATTGTCGAATGGGTTGAGAAGTATTTAGCTCACATGACCTAGGATTTTCATTGCATGCGATCATCTTGTCTTATGTTGCGCCCATCACCCTTTAGAGCTACTCGAGAGAGAGTCTAAAGAAAGAATCTAAGACTTGAGAGAGTTAGGTTAGAATCTAGACTCGAGAGAGCAAGATTAGATCTGCATAAGCAAGAGATAGAGACTTAGAGATAAGCTCTGTCTGCCAAAATGCATCGCATGTACCCTAGAAATAAGTCATGATAGTATGCGGTCGCCTTACGTATGTGTGTGTCATTCGTCATCACATAGACAAGCCATAGCATTTACATTGAGAGATGACTTGCTATTGTATGTGTGTAGCATGATCGCATAACATGAACGCATTCCTAGGAAGTGCAGCTAAATCCCTTCTCAACTCATTCCCCCACATACCCATCGCATCTTTCGTATTATTAACTCTTTTCTCAACTCCACCGCATAGATTTTATACTTTAAACAACCAACCAACCAATGCATTACTTTATTCGTCACCGCAAAGTGATCTAAAAATTACAATCGCATACTATTTTCCTTAGTCCCTGATTTTGACCCTGGGCTTACCAGGCAACTCAGTACGATTTATACTTGGATTTTTCTGAGAAAACTTGCATGCATAACGCATTTCCACCATCGCATTCTTACCATTATTTCATCACATAAAAACAATGCATCAAACACCTAACCTAAGGGACTCCCTATGTATAGATGATGCAATTGATTCTACACCAAAATCGTTTGATGCAAGGAGTGTCCGGTCTAGGCTTAGGCGATGAGGTTTTGCTTCAGTGGGGAGGAGACGTCTTCTCAACTTGAGGTGATGCGATCACCCTTTCTTCATTAGTGTTGGGCGTAATGACCACTTTTCTCTTCTTTTGTTGAGAAGGCTCAGGAGGAGATTAGGTTTTTTGTTGGGATCGCCACTTTACTGGTTACTTCGGCTGATTAACTTTGGCTTGGAGTGCTTGCAATTTCATGAGGCAGCGGAGAGAGTGATTTATGAGTGCTCCCCTCACTACCAACTCTTCTCCTTCTTCAAACAAACCTTGCGTTATGCACAGTCTCGTGGAAGAATAGTTGGCTCCTAGTTTCGAGAATGAAGTCCAAATCTAACCTGTGATAATGCGGCCAACGCAATCGAAATAAGCCGCATTATATAGTAAATAGCCATTACGCGTTCTTTCGAAACGGAAAGGTCATGCATTGTGGGGAACAGCTTCCTTTTGATGAAGTATAGCCACACTTAGATTCAGGCATCAGGCTGTGTGGCAATAAAGTCTTCATCCCCTTAGCAGATGTGATCCTTTTGGTCCCTGGCTTGGCAACCACTTCCAACGCTTCCCTCTCCTCCTTGACTATGGGCACTTTGTCCTTGTCCTCTTTTTTCAACGCCACTTTTCTTGGTGCCGCATCTTTCTTTCTGGCTCTTGCCACCTCTTTCTCTTACTGCTTCCTCTTGCCAGCTGCCTTTCTCTTTTTTTTTTTCTTCTCCCTCAACACTCGGTTTCCCTCTTGTATCTTCTTCAAGTTACGCTTAATGCTTTGAGCCTTCTCCCTGCGGGCTCTTCTTTCTTTGTCGCTCTCTTCCTTCCATTCCTTTTCAAATTCAAGTATGGCACACCCCGCACTATCCCCTGATCTTTTTGGCCTAGCTTTCGTTGTGGCCCCAACCTTCTCAATGTCCCCATCATGCGTTTCGTGATGACTCAGAATAAAAGACTTAAAATTTCTCCTAAAGAAAATGCTCATCTTTGGTACCTAAGATTAGGACACATAAATCTCAATAGGAATGAGAGACTGGTCAAGAATGGACTTCTTAGTGAGTTAGAAGAAAATTTTTCACCTGTGTGTGAGTCGTGCTTTAAAGGCAAAATTACTAAAAGATATTTTACTGGAAAAGGTCACAGGGCCAAAAACCCTTAGAAGTTGTACATTCAAACCTTTGTGGTTTAATGAATGCTAAGGCAAGATGAGGGTTTGAATATTTCATCAATTTTGTTGATGATTATTCTAGGTATGTGTATATTTATTTAATGCAACATAAGTCTGAAGCCCTTGAAAAGTTCAAGGAGTACAAGGCTGAAGTTGAAAATGCATTGAATAAAACCATTAAAACATTTCAATTTGATCGAGGTTGAGAGTATTTGGATCTCAAATTCCAAGACTATTTGATACAACATGGAATTGTATCCCAACTCCCGGCACCTGTACACCTCAGTATAATGATGTATCAAAAAGGACAAATCAAACCCTGTTGGACATGGTTCGGTCTATGATGAGTTATGCTTCCTTACTAGAAAAGTTTTGAGATTATGCAATACAGACTACAGCTGACATTTTGAACTGCGTTCCGTCCAAAAGTATTAATGTAACACCTTTGGAATCATGGAATGGTCGTAAAGGTAGTTTAGGTCATTTTATGATCTGAGGCTGCCTAGCACATATGCTTAAGGCAAATCCTAAGAAATTGGAACCTCATTCAAAATTGTGTCTATTTGTAGGTTACCCTAAAGAAAAGAAAGGTGGTTACTTCTACGATCCTAAGGATAATAAAGTGTTTGTGTCGACAAATGTTATCTTTTTAGAAGAGAACCACATAAGGGAACATAACCCCACAGTAAAATTATGTTGAATGAACTTTCCAATGAAACTACTAAACTTTCAACAAGAGTTGTTGAAGAACCCAATACCTCAACAAGAGATGTTGAAGTTAGTTCGTCTAGTAGGTCACATCTACCTCAAGTGTTGAGGGAACCTCGATATAGTGGGAGGGTTGCGAACCCACCTGTTCATTAAATGAGTTTAATAGAAACCCTAGCTATCGTAATTGATGGAGATGTTGAGGATCCATTGTTTTACAAGAAGGCAATGAAAGATGTTGACAAAGATGAGTGGATCAAAGCTATGGATCTCGAAATGAAGTTTATGTACTTCCTTCAATTCTGTTTGGGATCTTGTAGATCAACCTGATGGGGTCAAACCTATAAGTTGCAAGTGGATCAACAAGAATGATGGGAAGGTACAAAACTTCAAGGCTAGACTTGTGGCAAAGGGTTATACACAAGTTGAAGGAGTCGGCTATGAGGAGACTTTCTCGCCTGCTGCCATGTTTTAGTCTATCCGGATCCTTTTGTCCATTGTCTCATATTATGACTATGAGATTTGGCAAATGGACGTCAAGACTGCTTTTCTGAATGACAATCTTGAGAAGACCATTTATATGGAGCAATCTGAGGGATTCGTAACCTAAGGTCAAGAGCAAAAGGTTTGCAAGCTTAATCGGTTCATTTATGGATTGAAGCAAGTTTCTCGATCTTGGAATATAAGATTTGATCACAAATCTTATGGCTTTGATCAGAATGTTGACGAGCCTTGTGTTTACAAGAGAATCATTAATAGTTCAGTAGCTTTTCTAGTATTGTATGTAGACGATATCCTACTTATTAAGAATGATGTAGGTCTACTAACTGAAATTAAGAATTTGCTAGCGACTCAATTCCAAATGAAATATTTGGGAGAGGTGCAGTTTTTTCTGGGCATTTAGATCTTTAGAGATCGAAGGAACAAAACGATAGCCCTGTCTCAAGCATCGTACATTGACAAGATGCTTGTCAAGTTTTCGATGTAGAACTCCAATAGATGTTTACTCCCTTTTAGGCTTGGAGTTATATTGTCTAAGGAACAATGTCCTAAGACACCTAAAGAGGTCAAAGAAATGAGACGGATCCCCTATGCATCGACTGTTGATAGCCTGATGTATGCGATGTTATGTATTAGACTTGACATCTGCTATGCGATGGAGATAGTCAGTCTAATCCTGGACATCGGTTGTTGGTAGCCTGATGTATGCGATGTTATGTACTAGACTTGACATCTGCTATGTGATGGAGATAGTCAGTCTAATCCTGGACATCGGCTGTTGGTAGCCTGATGTATGCGATGTTATGTACTAGACTTGACATCTGCTATGCGGTGGAGATAGTCATTAGAGATCAGTCTAATCCTTGATTTGATCACTGGACCGCCATTAAGAACATCATCAAGTATCTACGGAGAACGAGGGACTACATGCTCGTATATGGTTCTAAGGATTTGATCCTTACGGGATACACGGACTTTGATTTCCAAACTAATAAGGATTTTAGGAAATCCACATCAGGATTAGTGTTTACTCTTAATGGAGGAGTAGTAGATTAGAGGAGCACCAAGTAAGGGTGCATTGCTGACTCCACTATGGAATCTGAGTACGTAACGGCTTGTGAAGCTGCTAAGAAAGTTGTGTGGCTTAGAAAATTTCTGACTGGTCTGGAAATGGTTCCAAACATGTCAAAGTCCATCACCCTTTATTGTGATAATAGTGGTGTTTTGGCTAATTCCCAAGAGCTTAGAAGTCACAAATGCGGGAAGCACATAGAGCAGAAGTATCATATCATCCGAGAGATTGTGCATCGAGGGAATATGATTATCACATAGATAGCTTCGAAGCATAACGTTGCTGATCCATTTACAAAGGCTCTCACGGCTAAAGTGTTTGAGGGTCACCTGTAGAATATGGGTTTACGGGGTAGGCCACATCTAGTCTAAGGCAAGTGGGAGATTTTATACTGGTCGCATATTATGCCTTAGTTTATTGTTTTGTGTACTTATATATTAGTATGACTTATATATTGTACACCTCACTAGCTTTAGGACAAGTGAGAGATTGTTGGGGTTGATGCCCTAAATCCTGTGGGTCCTATAGTTTGTAATTGTAATGTACAAAAAATTTATTTATTTAATAAAGTATGAGATATTTTATTTGATATTTAGTAGCATTAACCCATAAACCAATAAACTAACATCCATGGTTATCATCTATAACTTAAATATGTATGTAGAGACATACATGTGGATCATGTTTAAGTGATAACCTAAATGGTCTATAATAGATGGATAAGGTTAGATACCTTATCTTGGTGATACTACGAATACGATCTACTTTGTAGATGTTACAATTGTTGATGATCTGATCCTGATCATTCATGTAGAGACATGTCAGCGAGGATGTTTTATACAAAGAAGTTTGTATGAGACCAGGCCACAAAATGACTAGTCTCATTATATAACACCATTCATAATAGAGACTTACATTTCACCAGGATGACCATAAGTGACGTAACCTAAATCCTGATTGAGTTTTGAACTCTTGCCTATGAAGGTGGTCCTCTGGTTTGGGGATTCCTCTTATTGGGAAGTTGGGAACACAATTACACAAGATGGACTTCACTTCTTCCCCGATGTCGGGGTAAGTAGATAAATTGCTCCCTTAAGGACTGATTTTGAGACTTGAATAATGTGGTACCACATCCTCTCTTGGCCCGAGAGGGTTTGGTCATAGTTAAACTATAACTTATTATTCATTAGAGGGATCAATGGTACTTAAGGAGTTAGATGTAACTATAGGGGCAAAACGATAATTTTGGTTCAACTGTATTTAAGAGCAATTTGTGAAAGGTCATTACACGTTGACTGATTATATCCAATGGACATAGAAACATATATGTAGTACGAAGAGTGCAGCTGTCGGTCTTTAGTGGAGTGACCGACAGTTAATGGATGTTGAGTAATTTAATTAATTATTCAAATACTATTGCAGCTTTTCTACAGGTCCATAAGGTCCCATCTATAGCTCAACAAGGATTATTGAGAATTAATTTTGGGTTAATTTGAATTGTTCAAATTAATTTAGGGAAATTATATAAGACATAATTAATTTAAATTAATTATAAGTGATATAATTAATATAATGTATTTGATACATTATCATATAAAGTTTATTTTGAGAGGAATTAAATATTTGAATATGATTTAAATTATATGGATTGGATTCTTATAATTAAATTTAATATAAATATGATTTATATTAAATACCACAAATGATCGAGAGAAATAAAACTATATTTTATATTGTATTTGATACAATATTAAAACTATAGGTTATGTATCATATTTGACATAACATATAGTTTAATATATATTATATGATAAGATGGTTATTATATATATATAAATTTATTAAAATTATTTTATTAAATTATTTTGATTTTTTAATTAATTTTTAAATTAATTTGGGAGGGTTTTGTAACTCATTCCCCCTCTTTTCTCTCTGGTAGAAGACGTGGTGTAAGGGGTTGGTTTTAACGTATCTATCTTCTTAACAGAGGATATGGAATATGATTGATCTCTCTTGATTAACCAACACTCACACAAAATAAAATTTCCCCTCTCTAAATATTTCTTCCCTCTCCCAAAACTCAACTCTCAAACAACTCCTGAGAATTATCTTCCCTAAAGAGAATACAGAGGAAACTCTTGTAGCGGTGGCCATCTTCGATCATGATTGTTCGTGATTGGTTTTGGACAGGGGATTTCGTGAAGAAGGTTCCAATTCTTCAAGGGTAAGTCTTTCATAAACCCTAATTTATTTTTCCCTCTCTAACATGTTGTAATTTCTGAAATAATGCATATTTTGTGTTTTGTAAAATTTCTTTTTTGTGAAAATAGAATTTTGGGACTGATCCCCACTTCTACAGTGGACCTTAGGGTTTCTTCAGTCTTTATAGACTTCTCGCTCGGTTCTTCGTCTTGCTTCGCTAGCGTTGGAGGTTGGTGGTTAAATGCACTCGTACAGCGATGATGATTAATAAACGAGGGTTGTTGGTGATTTATGGAGGTAGTTCTGAGGAGGGTAGGGCTGAATGGTAGATGAGCCACCACATTTGATGGCGACTCGTAGATAGGCGTGGGAACGTCGGGAAAATATATGGCTAGATGCTTGCCGAAGACACTATTACTTCGGAGGAAGAAGTGGAAGTTGCCACAAAAGTGGATAAGATAGGGTTTTGGTGGGTCATTTGGATAAAAGGCAGAGAATGAGGTTGAAATGAGAGTTCAGTGAAGAAGAAAGGAGAGATGGTGAAGGTGACAATCGTTGGACAGAGGCTTCACCAGAAATCACAAGAGTTGAGCTATTTGAAAATGTAAGAAGAAATGAGGGGGGAAATGGGGTTTAAATAGGCGCGAGAAGGAAGAGGAAATGATTGGGTGCCCATTTCAAGAATTGATGTCATCGTGATGAACGCACATTAAATGAAAGTTTGATGTGAAAACGTGTCAGGCGGCGCCCATGATGGCGTCTTTTTAGTGATCCTTAGTGATCAAATTTTTTACGCTTAAGGTTTCCTCTCCTGCGATGAATTATGCTAGGGTGCGTTGAGTTGAGATTTCAATGCATTCCAAAACTCATCGCAACACTCAATGCCTTTAAACTCTATTATTAACTAATCCCAAATAAACCCAATCTTATAAAGCAATCATTTTTTTCATGAAAGTTCAAGTAAAGAAAGCGATCAATTAAGAAGTAAAAGTGAAATAAAAGAAAGCATAAAAGGATACACAAAAAAATGATATGATGCGTCCCTGAAAAGATAACTTTTTTAATGCATGGACTCTCTAATCAACATTATTTGGGTTTTCCTAGGTCAATGTAGGCTTTTTCACGTTCAATATTACCTTCAAAATATGGCTTGATCCTTTGGCCATTAACCTTAAATGCATTCAATCCATTCTCATGCATTTACTCCATCGCTCCATAAGGATAGATCTCTTTGATAACAAAAGGTCCTAACCATCACGATTTTCATTTTCCTAGAAACAAACGAAGACATGATTTAAATAACATAAATTTTTGCCCAATTTCAAAATTTTTCTTATTAATGCGTTGGTTATGCCAACGCTTCATACACTCTTTGTAAATTTTAGTATTCTCATACGCCCATAGTCTCCACTCATCCAGCTCGTGCAACTGCAACTTCCTTGCTTCTTTTGATGCTTCAATATTAAAGTTGAGCTTCTTGGTAGCCCAAAATGCCTTGTGTTCAAGTTCTAAGTGCAAGTGGCAAGTCTTACCAAATACAAGTGCATATGGGGACATTCCAATAGGTGTTTTATATACCATTAAGTAAGCCTATAATGCCTCTTCCAGCTTGTGTGTCCAATCCTTCCATGTTGAATTAACAACCTTCTCAAGTATGGATTTAATATCCATGATGGACATCTCAGCTTGTTTATTAGTTTGAGGGTGGTAGGTTGTTGCCATTTTGTGATATACGTTGTATTTGATCAGAAGCTTGCTAACAATGTAGTTAATGAAATGTGTGTCCTCGTCTCTTATGATGGCACGTGGTATGCCAAAGCGTGTGAAAATATTTTTCTGTAGGAACTTGGATATTGTTGCCACGTCATTTGTAGCACATGAAATTGCTTCGAGCCACTTTGAAACATAATCAACAGCTACTAAAATGTAGTTATGATCGTTGGAAGGCAGGAATGAACACATGAAGTCAATTCCCCGTACATCAAATAATTCAACGTCTGGATAATGTTCGATGACATTTCATTTCTTCTAGAAATATTCCCACTGTGTTAGCAGCTATGGCATTTCATCACGTAATCTCTGGCATCTTTGAAGAGCGTGGGCCAATAATATCCACTCTAAAGTACTTTTGTTGTTGTGTGCTGACCTCCAAAATGTCCACCGAATGGCGACTCATGGCATTGATGTAAGATGCGCTAAAATGTAGTTTTTGGAACGCACTACCTGAAAATATGATATGGGCCTTTTTTATAAAGATGTGGCTCATCCCAGTATAAACTTTGCATTCATGCATAAGCTTATTCTTTTGTTGCAAAGTGTACTCCTCTGGGAATTGCTTGCGGACCAGAAAATGGACAATGTCTGTATACTAAGGCAAGCACTCATCAACTTTTAATATCATTTCATCAGGAAAATGAGCGTTCACCTCTGACTAGAGGTGATCACGTTCACTATTCTTGAGACGCGATAGATGATCTGCTACCTTATTTTTTGATCCATTGCGATCAACAATTTTAGTGTCGAACTTCTGCAGCAGTAATACACATATGATCAAAAGTGGCTTCTTGTCCTTTTTGGTCATAAGATATTTAATCGTTGAATGATCTGTATGAATGATCACTTTTGATCCTAATAAGTATGGTATGAACTTCTCCACAACAAACACTATTGCAAGCAACTCTTTCTCTGTTGTCGTATAATTCTCCTGTGTGCTATCAAGAGTTTTGTTCGCATATGTGATTGGATGAAGAACTTTGTCTTTGCATTGGGCTAAGGCTGCACCCATCACATAGTCGCTTGCATCGCACATCAAATAGATGGATTTGACCAGTCCGGTGCAATCAAAATAGACATTGTGCCTAGCGCTTGCTTCAGTGTTCTCAAATGCTCTTAATTAGTTATGATTGAATTCAAAAGGTCTATTGACTTCCAGCAACAAGTTTAAAGGGCGTGTGATTTTAGAGAAATCTTTAACAAACCTGCAGTAGAACCCGACATGTCCAAGAAAGATTCGAAGTGTTTTCATGTTTGTAACCAGTGGTAATTTTTCTACTGCTTCAATTTTAGCTTTGTCAACCTCTAGCCCCTAGCTTAGACACCTTGTGCACAAGCACAATTCCTTCTGTCACCATGAATTGGCATTTTTCCCAATTCAAAAATAGATTGGTGTCTTCCTATCTCCTCAAATTTTTCTCAAGATTAGCTAGACATACTTCATATGTCTTACCGTATACTGAAAAATCATCCATAAAAAGTTCAATTGACTTTTCAAGGTAATCAGAGAAAATGGTCATCATGCACCTCTAAAAAGTGTTGGGGTCATTAGATAGCCTGAAAGGCATGCATTAGAAGGTAAATGTCCCATATGGGCAAGTGAAGGTTGTCTTTTATTAATCCTCGGGTGCAATCATGATTTGATTGTATCCTGTATAGCCGTCTAGAAAACAAAGAAGTCATTCCCTGCCAATCTGTCCAATATCTGATCTATAAAAGGCAAGAGAAAGTGGTCCTTCTTAGTCTCTGCATTGAGCTTCCTTTAGTCCATACATATTCTCTAACCTGTAACCGTACGCATCATAATGAGTTTGTTGTTTTGGTTAGAAACTATAGCCATACCACCTTTTTTAGGGAAGCATTACACGAGGTTGGTCCATGTACTGTATGAAATAGGAAAAATAATCCTCGTGTCCAACCACTTAATTTCTTTCTTAACAACTTCCTTCATTGCAAGATTGAGCCTGCGCTGATATTCAATAAAGCATTTCTTTCCATCCTCAAGTCGAATTGTGCATGCAATAGGATAGTTGATTCCCCTGATATCTGCTAGGGTCTACCCTGTCGCCTTAATGTATTTCTTTAAAACTTTCAAGAGAGCATCTTCCTTTTCTTAACAGAGTGTTGCTGAAATAATTACAGGTAAAGTATCGTTCTTACCAAGGAACATATACTTTAAGTGAGCAAGGAGCGCCTTTAAATCCAAAATTGGCGATTTCTCGAGCAAAGGTTTGATCTTGCCTTCTCGACTTTCTAAACCCAAAGGTTAAAAATTCCTCTAAATCTCTTTTATTCCATAGCAAGATTCAAGCGTTGTGTTCGCCTCATTCTTCAGCTCCTTCATTGCTTCATTAATTTCAAATTCAAGCCTACAAGGCCAATCCTCTTCCAATTCAACTGTATGGTATGTTTTGACCTCATTAGGATACTCTATTGCCTTAAGAATGTTAAATTCATCTTCTGGCCATTAACCTGTATGGTGATTTCACTTTTGTACACATCCATTTGGATTCTTCCTATGGATAAAATAATGGGTAAATATTTATCCACTTCGTAATTCAATATAATGAAATCAACTGGCAAGATAAATTTATCCACCTTCTTGAGCACATCTTATAGTTTTCCCTCTAGATGTACTAATGAACGGTCTGCCAGTTGCAAAGTAACCGTTGTGGGTACGAGTTCTCCTATTCCCAGTTGCTTAAAGATTGATAATGGCATGAGATTAATGCTAGCTCCAAGGTCGCATAGGGCTTGCCCTATGTAAACTCCTCCAATCGAACAGGGAATAGTAAAACTCCCTAGATCTCACATTTTTGGTGGAATACTTTCTTGTATAATGGCATTACATTCTTGCGTTAGTGCGATAGTATCATAGTTTCCCATCTTTCTTTTCTTTGAGATGATATTTTTTAAGAATTTAGCATAAGATGACATTTGCTCCAGTGCTTCGATGAGTAGAATGTTAATATGCAACTGCTTTAACACTTCAAGAAAGCATTGAAATTGACCTTCATCATTCTTCCTCATCAACCTTTATGGATATGGAGGGAGTTGCACCTCATTTGTTGTCTTCGAAGTTGAAGCTGTCATAGATGAATCTCTGTGTTCCTCTTCATTTTCATGCGACGGAGTTTGTGTAACTATAGTTTACATTGATTGTCTGTCAGTTGTTGATCTAAAGATTTTCCATGCACCTCATGGATAGATTTATTGATTGAATTTTCTCTTTTTTGATCTTCCTTCATTGCCCGACCGTTTCTTAATGTCACCTCATGACATTGTTCTTTACCTGAACTTCCCGCATTGTGAGGAACATCAGTGTGTGCTTGGTAGTGATCTTTGTGGTATGCTTTTCAATTCTTTGGTGATCTGTTCCATTTGAAGTTCAAGATTCTAAATGGAGGACACTTGACATTGCAGAACCGCCTCATTTTTCTGTATGTATTCTTTTAACATATTTTCTAGAGGTGAAGAAGTTGTTGTTTGTTATGATGAGCTTGACACCTGTTGGTGTCCATTCTATCCTTGATGGAACCCAGGTGGTCCATCTTTAGGGGCACCATGATGGTTAGTGTGTACTTGCTGGTTTCCACCCCAAGAGAAATTTAGGTAGTTTCGCCTACCAGGGTTGTAGGTGTTCAAAAATGGGTTATTCTTGACAAAAAAAGACAAGTTGCAGGTTATGTAGGCATATCTTAAGTGAAGTGAGTAAGCTTCTTCGCATAAAACGAAGATTTTGTTAGCCATTTGAGTAACCGCATTCACTTGCCCATTTCTGCCACCAGCTTTCGTCATTGCCATTGCATGCAACAAATTGGTCATCGCATTCATCTGCGTCTGTAATGATGCAATGGTATCATTACTATGTGAACTTTTTTTCCTTCCTCTATCACTCGATCTTAAGCCATGTTCATTCTCCTTCTAGTCTTCACGATTCCTTGAAATGTGATCAAGGATGTTTTTGGCTTCAATATAAGTTTTATCCAATAAACCGTCTGTTAAAGTAGCGTTTGTAGCAGTTTGAGATGCTTCAGTCAAGTCATCAAAAAAAGTATCCATTTGTAAACAGTCAGGGAGTCCATTATGTGGGTAGTTTCTCACTAGCCTTTTGAACCTCGCTCATGCGTCGCTCAATGTTTCTTTCTCTCCTTGTTGAAAATTTGAGACCGTCCTTCTCTTTTTTGCATTTTCTATAGGTGGGAAATATTTCTTCATAAATTTTTCCACAACTTTCTCCATGATGTGATTTCACCGAGTTCAAGTGAATAAGCCCACTTCCTGGCGTCTTCATATAGTGAAAATGGAAATAAGGTGAGCCTAACTTCTTCAGGAGTAATGATGGGAATACGAACGTGTTGCATATTTCGATGAAACTTCTCAATTGAGCATTAGGGTCTTTGTCTGGTCTCCCTCCAAATTGCTCAGTTGTCTGGATCATCTGAAGTATGACAAGTTTCATTTTAAACCTAGAACCATCTACTGCTGGACACATAATTCCAGATGAGAAATCATATAAGATAGACGAAGCATAATCTCTGATTGGTCTATTGCGATCATAGCTAGAAGAATGGGGTTGGCATGAGCAACCACATTGTCATTTCCATTGTCTCTTATATTGATTACTGCATTTGGCTTTTCAAGATTGTTTTATTGATCTGCCATCTTCTGAGCCTTGTTCCTTTGTCTTCTTTTCTTATTTGCTCTTTTTCTTCTATGAAATGTCCTTTCGATCTCTGGGTCGTATACTAGCTCAAGTGTTGAACCCTCGCTCATAAAACGTTTGTACCGCTTTCAGAGATTAGGGTACAATATACCAAAAATTGAGACCTATGAAAATAAAAAACAATAATCTTAGCACAACTTAGTTACCACAATCCCCGGCAACGACGCAAAAAATTTGATGCATTTTTGTCTATGCGATGAACTGAGTGTTGTGTGATACCTTATAAATGCATTATTTTATCTAATTAGACTCAAGTATAGATCTAACTAGAATTCTTATGAGTCCAAGGTTGAACTCAGGGATTGCGTTCTATTGATACAATGATAACGATTGTTTCGATCTTGACATGAATTGTTGATAAATATGTGATGAGTTGATGTTCTTATTCCATTGCTAATGCAAAAAAATAGTGGTGGATGTGATGAGAGTCACAATCGTAAGTAAAACAGCCTATCCAGAGAGATGTACATTTCTAATGAGTAAAATGGTTGAGAGAAATATTCATTAACAATTCCTAAGTAAATGCATAAATTGTGCATTCAAGTGAATTATTCAAAGGTCATAACCTACACTTCTCAATATATTTAGCCACAATGTCCTATTTCTAGGATGCATGCGATGAGACTTTGATGCAAAAGATGTCTCTTTATTCTTAAAGATAATCTTTTCTTGTTTTATAATGTCTAAGTCCTTTGCTTCTTCAAACATAGATTCATTCTATTTAGAACAATCTTTCGACTTATTCAAATAGTTTATAAATCATACACAAAATAAGTTGAACGCACGATTAAGTTTAACTTAGTTCATGTTAGTTGCAATGTTTCTCAACCCATAAAGAAACTAGTTGCTCATGGTAGAAGATGGAGAGATAGATAAACAATAAACTATGGATGCATTCATATTGATAAAAGGAGTTTTTCAACACTTTATACAATATAAACAGCAACAATACTAGAGAAAAAGAGATAGAGATAAAAAAAATCAAGTTGTGGGGCGCAATTTCTTGCTCCTTCCGGCGCTGTGGACGACTGGTTCACAAAGATTGTGCTAAAGGTGAAGCTTTCCCTTTGTTTTTAGGAAGAAATCTTAAGATTTCACGAGGGTTCGAAGGAATTGTTTTTTAAGTGAGGATTTATGCAGATTTTTCTCCAATGTCTTGGCTCTCTCTCTTTTTCTTGCATGAAAATTTCGTTGAGTATTTATAGGCGTCAAGGATCAACTTCTTCATCTCTCACTAAGGATTGTACTGATAAGATGCATTAATTTTCATACCTTATTGCATCGTCTGCTCTGCATCAGAAGTTTATTGGCTCTACCGTGAAACTTTCTTGACATCTATTGCCACCGCCCATGCATCTTGTCACCTTCTATTGCATGAGGCTATGCATTTCCAACTATGTGATTCCAATGTTAGCGTCAGGGATTTCTTCGCGGTTATATCTTGTGATTGCATAAATAGATTTTCTACATCCAAAAAATACGATTTTTATATCTTTCATGGATTGTGAGATTTTGTATGCATGTGATTGCATGATATAATTAATTTCATGATTTTCTTACCAAGCTGTCGCATTTTTCAAGATTTTTTCTAATTGTTTTAGATAAAAGAGGTAGATAACTTGTATTTCTACAAGTTATCACCCATGCAAACATCATCCGAAGGGAGACGCTCCCAAGGCACCTCAAGGCCAAGCATGAATCTCACGATGCGAACATTAAGGGAGAACGTGAATGGAAAATTGACTATCATATACATCTTTTTCCTCCCACAAAGTATTTTAAAAATTGGAGTTTATTACTTAGGTAAATCGACTAATAAATTTATCTAAGTGACTTGTTAAATTGACCCAATATAACTCTTATATTGGATAGTTTAACAATATATGATTATTGTGTATTACACACTTTAATAAACCTAATCATGTATTGCATGCGTAGAACATGTTGTCTAATTCACCTTCCAGGTCGGTTTCCAAGTAAGGGTGTTTCATTTTCGTCAGCATAAATACTCCAGCCTAGACAGAATCTTTCTTAGACAAAGGTCCCTTATAGACAATTGTGTTATAAATTTAATCTTTTATTAGTTCAATTAAACCATATTAGAAAGAAAGTAAAAGATTAATCATATTTCTAATCTCATTAGAAATATATTTTTAACATAGATCTAGATTAAATCAATTTTAAACCATTTAAAATTAATTTTAATCTATGTTTGTATGCAATTCTTGATTAAAATTAAATTCTAATTTCATTAACCTTATAACACTTATAAAACTTAATAAAACAAATAAAATCTAAACATGCATCTAATGACATACTTAAAATATAACAATTATATTTTCTAAAGGAATGTCATGTTTCATGCATTTCCATTTTCATTACATAATATAATACTTATATTATACATCATCCAATATAAGTTTTATATTAAAAATATGATGCATGGACATGTTACTATGCATGCAATCATATAATATAACATTTATATTAAATATGATGCATGAACGTGCTTAATTAAATCATGCAACCTGTTGGGTTTTATATCCTAAAAACTCGCAGTTTGTAAAATGATAAACATTTTCTATTATCAATATACTTGTTATTGATCTCATAAATTGTATGAAATTCTAAATCTAATAAACTAAGACCTATGACTATTGTATGAGTACTTGAACTTTATGTGGAGACATAAGAATGGATCGGGTTCGAGTAAATAGTCAAAATGATCTATGGTACATGAATGAGGTTGGGTATCTTATTCTGGTAATACCATTGGATGTGGCCTACTCTGTAGTTGTTACAAAGAGTTGTAAAGTGCTACATACGATGTAATCCTAACTCGTACATGTTATGACATGAGGAGTGGGGGCATTCTATGCAATGAGTTTGCATAAGATCAGGACCAAGAAACAAGTCACTCTTACTTTATAACGTTGTTTACTATTTAAGACTGACTATTTCACCTAGAAGACCTAGGTAACTCGATCTTAATCCTGAGCTAACTATGAACTCCTGTTTATTTGGGATTGCCCTTAGATTTGCATAGTTAAGGGTTGGCTCAACAGCGCTGGCTCAATAAGACTCCCATTTCAGGGGTAAGACCGGATAGATAGCTAGGGACATAGGGTGCAAGACGGAGTTCATACCTACCCGATTTAGGGATAAGAGAAAGGTTGTTCTCTGAAGTACTGAATCCAGGTCTTGAACAAAGAGTCCCACCCTCTCATTGGGCTAAGAGAGTTTGGTTTGGTGATTGGATCACAAACTAGTTATTCATTAGAGGATCAGTAGAGACTTGAGGAATAAGACGTAATGTCAGAGGTAAAATAGATATTTGACCCAGCCGTTATTATGAACAACCTATGAAGGGTCGACTTGCTGATTATGGTTAAATCATGTGGACATAATATATCTACAGTGAGGGGAGTGCAACTATGGGCTTTAGTGGAGTGACCCATTAGTTAACGAATGGAGATTAATTTGGTCTAATGAGTTTAGCCAATTAATCTCGGATCGTTGGAGCCCATGATTTGTAGGTCTGCGAGGTTCCTCTACTAGCTCGTAACGGACTAGCTCTAGAATAGCGTGATAAGTTAATTTGAAACGTTCAAATTAGAATTAAGGGAATTAGTAATTATATGAGATATAATTATGTTTAATTTTATAATTAAATAGAATAGGAGAATTTATATATTTAAATATGATTTAAATATATAAAGATGGATATGTGTTAAAATTAATTTAATATTTGATATTAAATTAATTAAGTTTTATTTAATAATTAATTTATGAAATTAATTAAAATTTTCATTTTTTAAAATCAAAATAGATTTTATAAAATCAAAATTTTATTTTTAGATAAAATTGAAAAATTGGAAAACTAAAACACAAAATGGAAAAATGGGTTTTTCCATCTTTGAAGTAGCTCACACCTGAAGCAACTTCTTGCCTTTGTCTTCTCCAAGCATGAACCGCAACTTATGTAACTCTTCTCTTTGCATGTTGATTTGCAATATAATGAAGAGATTGGAGTGAAAATCGAGCATGCAATCAAAAGAGTTTTGAGAGAAAATTCGGTTTGAAGAATGGTTTTTCAACAAGGGTTGCAGCAGTGAGCTTTTCTCCTTCGTCCCTTGATTCAAGCTTGTTTTAAGTCCCACAACTCAATCTAGAACACCAAGAGAATAGTGGGGAAGATCATGAGGTGGTCTACAACAAGATATGAAGAAGATTGTAGCTGGAAAAGGAGCTTTGAAGAAGTTCTACAAGAGGTATATTTTGAAACCTATTTTTCCTACAGAAGCATGCTTTATATTATGCCAAAATTAATAAATTTGACTGCTTAGATGATCCTTGTGCTTCCGCTGCTATTGATACAATCCTACACAACCATATAATATAACACTATATTAAAAATGATACATGATTTTATATTTATCCTATGGTGGGATTTTAATCTATACGACACGAAATATGCTATATAAATAATTAAATCATACATCACATGTATAAAGTAATAAATAGTAACAATGGACCAAAAATTGGCATCTTAAACAATTAATTAAATTAATAATATTACAAATTAATTCGAAAAAAATACAAAAACTGCTTTCAAAATAGCACCATATACTCAAATCCATAATCTACATACAACTGACGCGCGCGAATGGAACTCGGAGCGTAACGACACTCTTGTGCGATGTCGTTATGCTGACTTTTATGTTGTTGCAGCATAACGTTACATTGTCGGTAGCGTAGTTACGGTGGGCTAAATTTTGCCACAGTGTACCTTTATCCTTGAGGCAGCGTAACAACGTTGAGGCTTCTGTGTTTGAGCGTAAAGGGCAGCGTAATTATGCTGCGCGTTACGCTCTAACACAAAAGTGTTTTTCTGCTTTGATCCTTCATCGGTTTTGCTCTATTTTTGCTCCAAATTTCTCCAAATTGAAGTTTGATTCTTGGTAAACACTCCATCACGCGTGGCACGGACTTACAGACTAGCTTGTAAGAAAATAAATGCCCAAAAAACACCGGGCCCTTACAAATCGAATTGAATTAAAGCAGTAAACTATGTCAATTTTTTAAACATCCATGTGCAAAACCAACATACATTCACAATGCAATATTCATAATCCCACCAAAACTCTGATATCAAGTTAGAAAACGAAATTCAAAGACAATCTGACTCTGATACCAATTGAAGGGATTGAAAGTCCCACAGCGGAATCGTACAAACGTCGGTGTCTTAGAAATTCTTTTTATAGAAACTTAATTAAATCAAGGTGACGGAAACATATGATAAACATACACCCTTAAGCATGCATATAATGTGATTTTATAGAGGAAAAGGAAAGAAATTAATACTAACCCTTGAAGAACCCTTTTTCTCTCTTCCTCTCTGGTATGATCACGAACTATGGTGTCTACTCCCTTGAACAGAAAACTTCTCTCGAACGCAGCAACACGAACTCTTTAGACACCACCACAAAAGAGACTTTCTTGTTATTCTTAAGGTGAGAATCACAAGAGAGTTGAATGGGCTTCTGTGTTAATTTTGGTAAAAGGAATGAATTTTTGTTTGAGAGAAATTATGTTTCATCGTGCAAATCAAAGGACCGCCCTCATAGGTAGGAGTTCACGACTCACTCAGGATTAAGGTCAAATCATCTATGGTCATCCTAGTGAAATGTAAGTCTCTTCAAGTAACAGTGTTAAAAAGAAAGACTAATCGAGTCGTGGTCCGGTCTTATACAAACTCTTTGTATAGGATACCTCCACTCACATGTCTCCACATGAATGATCAGGATCATATCATTTGTAACACTTTACAATAATTGTAATAAATACAAAGTGAATTGTATCCGTAGTGTCACCAAGATAAGGCACCCAACCTTATCTATATACTACAGACCATTTAGGTTATTACTTAAACATGATCCACCTATATGTCCCACATACATATTTAAGCTACATAAAATAACCAAGGATCTTAGTTTATTGGATTGAGTTAATGCATATAAACTAACAGTTATTTTATTAATAACAATTTGTTTATACAAATTTACAAACTACGAGAATATAAGAGATTTAGGATACCAATTCCACCACTTTGTCCATTGTAAGTCCATCTGATTTCCCTACCTCTGAATCCGTAAACTTTATTACAAATAAAGAATTTTATGAATTGTTTGGTTTTGATGAGAATGGGCAAAGATGTAAGCCCTCGATTTCTTTTCCTTCCACTTAGGTTTAATCACTAAATAATCACTATGATGGAGTTGACAATCAACAAACGGAAGCTATTACAGATCTAAGCACTCTAAGTACATCAATTTTAAAGGAAAAACATGCATGTTTAACAAAAAACCAGAAATAGGATTTAGAAAATACAACCTTTGTAGAATCCATTAATTAGCTTGATTCTTCACCAATTTCTTCTCCAATCTTAGTAGTAGACCACCACCAAAGTCTTCTCTACTATCTTCAGTGAAGGAAATCTAAACATAGAGATCCAGTAAGCGGAAGCGGATCGTTTCAAATCCCATTATTAAAGAACATAAACAATTACAGTCTAAACGGAAACGATAATGCATATACTATAAATTACAACATGCTTCTTATAAATGAACAAACAATGGATAGAGTATGCAAATCTTTGAAGAACCTTTATTCAAATATCCCTCGATTGTTCAGCAACTAGATCAATAGCAAGAACACGAATGTAATGGTCAGAACACGATCTCAATGAATGTCTGGATGAACCTCGATCACAATCGAGTTCAACTCGATCCTTGAACCTCGAATGAAATAGAACACCACCACAAATGTTACCTTGATATTCTCGGTGTGAGAATCCAGGAGTTGTGGGTTCTGTATGACTCTGGATAGAGGAAAGGAGGAGATAAATGATCGAGTAAGTGGGAGATGGATGAAGGTTATCGTATAGACTAGATACTCAATCGTTTAGTAAAAGGAAGCCTATCATATAGACTTTGCTACTTGATCGTTTAGCAACGAGTAAACGGGTAACTATCGTATAGTAAACTCGGTACTCAATCGTGTATGCTCTTTATGCTATTAGTAAAATGCTTTTACTTGATAGCCTTTTTGTGAGATCTATCCGAATGAATTATCAAATTGTTTTTTGGAAAACCAAATTCCTTTTATCTCACAGTTACCGTAACTATTTTAAAAACCTCCCACTCAATTCGGTTTTTAAAGAAAAAAGATAATTAATATAGAATTAATCTATCATAAATAAATATGATAACCAACTTGTCATATTATATTTATAACATATAGTTTTAATATTTAATCATATGAAACATATAAACCATAATTCTTTTTCTATGTTATAGTATTTAATATAAATCATATTTATATTAATTCCTCCAATTAATGTATATAATACATTATATTAATTATATCATATATAATTGAATTAATTTAATTATATCATATATAATTGAATTAATTTAATTATATCACATATAATTAAATTTTCTCTTGTTAATTTGAACACTTCAAACTAACCCAAAATCTGATTATCAACTTGAATCCATTGAGTTACGAAAGGGACCTTATAGACCTGTAGCTTGAAGCTCCAACGGTACGTGAATAACTGGCTAAACTCTTTAATTACGAGATCCACTATCCGTTAACTGTTAGTCACTCCACTAAAGACCGACAGTTGCACTCTTCGCACTACAAATATGTTTTTGTGTCCATTAGCTATAACCAGTCAACAGCGTGATGATCCTTCACAAATCGCTCGTAAGTATGGCTGGGCCAATTTACCGTTTTTCTCATGTAATTACATCTAATTCCTTAAGTACCATTGATTCCTCTAATGAACAATAATTCATAGTCCTACTATGACTGAGTCCTCTCTTCCCAAGAGAGGGCGTGGCCACTATGTTTAAGACCCGGAATCAGTCCTTAAGGGAGCAATTTATCTACTTACCCCTACTTCGGGGAATGAGTGAATTCCGTCTTGTGTAGCTGAGTTTCCAGATCCCAATCAGACAAATCCCCAAAATGGTAGGCTTATTGAGTTGCCAATCTGGTCATTCTCACCCATAAAAATCAAAGGACCGCTCTCATGAGCAGGAGTTCCCAACTCACTCAGGATAAGGTCATGTCATCTATGGTCATCCTAGTAAAATGTAAGTCTCAATTATCAACGGCTTTATATAAAGAGACTAATCATTTCGTGGTCCGGTCTTATACAAACTCTTTGTATAGGATACCCCCGCTCGCATGTCTCCACATGAATGGTCAGGATCAAATCATTTGTAGCACTTTACAATACTTGTAACATCTACAAAGCGGATTGTATCCGTAGTGTCACCAGGATAAGGTATCCCCCCTTTGTCCTTATACTACAGACCATTTAGGTTATTACTTAAGGCATGATCCACTTGCATGTCTCCACATACATGCTTAAGTTACATAAAATAACCTCGGATCTTATAAAATAACACTTATTTTATTAATAACAATATGTTTACAAGGTGTTTACAAACTACAAGACTACCAAGAGAATTAGGACACCAATCCCAACACTCAGGCTTTAGATTGAAGTGTGGACTTCAAACTAAAGAGAATTTGGAGTTGTTTTGAGAGTTTGAATGGGGAAGAATTTTTTGGATTTGGAACTTCAGAATAATGGATGCCTAAAACTTCATTTGATCTTCAACCCTCATTATAAAGCCTCAATCCATGCAGATTGAACTGAATTTGATGTTGCCACTTTAAATTCCAATTAACTTGGTGGCATGAGGTAGATTTCAAAGTGGGAAAATCCCAATTTGTCCATTTTGCATTTTGAACCCAATTTTAACTTCTTAATTTGATTAATTGAAACGACTCAATAAAAACTGAATATCAAATTCAATTTAAATTAAAAAAGTTTTATAATTTTGAATTTCCAAATTCAAAATTCAATTAATCAATTTATTGATTTTAAATATAAATTCAAAATTGAAATTGGATAATTTATTAAACTAGTTTAATTAATTTAATTTAATGTCAAATATTAAATTAACATAACACCTTATCTAATATTTAAATCATATTTAAATATTATCAACTCTCTAAAACTGAAATGTTTAATTCTTAATTAAATATTAATTATATCACCACATACATGCTTAAGTTACAACGACAATCAGGGATCTTAGTTTATTGGTTTGTGGTAAAGCAAATAAAACATCTCATGTTTCATAGACGACAGTGAAGAAAATATCATATATTATTACATCACTAGCATTTGTTCAATACAGTGTTTACAAATTACAGGACCCAGCGAGAGTTTAGGGCATCATCCCCAACACTAGTAGGGACATATTGGATGCATAGTGGGTGAAGGATTAGGTTATGCATGCATTAGTTGGACCAAATTTCTAAAGAGGAGGTGGCCAACTCTGAGGTGGACACCTTAACAAATTAAGTGGCAGCATATCATGAAGTTGACTAAGTGTCAAAGCTTGAGGTGGTACCCTAGGAAGTTAAGTAACAGCATAACATGAATTTGACTAAGTGTCGAAGCTGGAGGTGGCAAGGTGAAGTTTCACCTTAGTTGGACACTTAAACATTTGAAGGTGGAGCTGAGAGCATGCATGGAGATGTGTGTTGGCTCATGCATGATGAGGCCACTTGGTGTCTAGGTGTCATGCTTGGAGGAAGAGTTGGAATGATAAATATGATCCTTGAAGCCTATAAATAGGATGTTGGAACAAAGGGAATCACACACCTATTTGGTGATAAGTAATATTTGCTAAGTAAATTTAGAGGAAAGGAAGAGTTGTGCTCATAGGTGACACTCAAGCACCCTCAAGTGTCCAATTAAAGGTACATGCATCCAATGTGAGAGTTCATGCATCCAACTGAGGGTTCAAACATCCAACTTAAGCAGGTTAGGTGCCCAAAACTTTGGTCAGGCGTTGGCCATACTGTTTAGGCGTTGAGAAGAGTTACTAGGCAGCCAACTGGTGTTGTGGAAGTGTTGTGGAAGATTCCCTGTGTCCATAATTGTTCTGAGTTGTTTCGAGGCCTACTTTCATGTTTGTTAGAGTTGGTAAGCTAAAATTAGGGCCATGAAGGTAGTCTAAGGTTATTCTCCTTAAACATGAGATTCTAAGTTAATTTGGGTCAATATAGGCTCGAGATCCAAGAAGGAATCAGGGAGCTAGAAGGCTTGGAAAGAGAGGAATTCTTACTGACAAACAGTGAGTGTTACTTCTTTTAGATATTGTTGTGAAATTCCATACATGTACATATCTGTAGCTTGTATGGTGGTAAAGATGCACCGCATAGGATGGTCAGAGGATTTGTAGATCCAGAATCTGAGCCTGTGGTGGAACTTCACACAGGATAGTTAGAAGACATATGGATTTAGATTCATAGCTTGTGGCAAAACTTTCACATGATGTGTTGGGGTTTGTGCCCTAAAGTCTCGTGTCCTGTAGTTTGTAAACAACTTTGTAAGAACGCTTGTGATGTATAATATATAAGACATTTACTTCACTTCTTGACTTTGCACATTTAGATTTTTTATTTTACCACAAACCAATAAACTTAATATCCCTGGTTGTCTTTATGTAACTTAAGCATGTATGTAGTGACATACAAGTGGATCATGACAACCAAAATAGTTTGTAGTATATGGATATAGGAGGGAAACCTTATCTTGGTAACACTACGGACGCGACCCACTATGTGGAATTGTTACAAGTGTTGTGACTTGTCATAGATGATCTGATCTCGATCATTCGTGTAGCGGACATGCGAGCAGTGGCGTCCTATACAAAGAGTTTGTATAAGACCTGACCTCGAAGTGTCAACGTCTCGTCATATAACTCCGTTCATGACTGAGACTTCACTTCACTAGGATGACCATAGGTAACATGACTTCAATCCTGAGTGAGTTGGGAACTCCTGCCATTGAGGGCGGTCCTTTGATTTGCATGGGTACGAGTGACCAGAGCGTTGATTCAAACCTACCACTTTGGGAATTCGTCTGATTTAGGAGTTGGGAACTCAACTTCACAAGATGGAGTTCACTCCTTCCCAAAAGTAGGGGTAAGTAAATAAATTGCTCTCTTAAGGGCTGATCTTGGGGCTTGAACGATGTGGCGCCACACACCTTCTCATGGCTCGAGAGGTGTTCACACATAGTAGGACTATGTTGTATTGTTCATTAAAGAGACTAGTGGTACTTAAGGAGTAAGATGTAACTATAGGGGCAAAACGATAAAATTGACCTGCTGTAATTACGAGCATCTATGAAGGGTCATCGTACTGATGATTGGTTATATCCAATGGACATAAAAATATATCTATGGTAAGAAGAGTTCAACTGTCGGTCTTTAGTAGAATGCCTGACAGTTAACGGATGGTGGATATCGTGGCTAAAGAGTTTATTCGGCTATTCACATACCGGTGGAGCTTCGAGCCATAGGTCCATAAGGTCCTCTTGGTAGCTTGGATACAAGTTGAGAATCAGTTTTTGGGTCAGTTTGAAATGTTCAAATTGACAAGAGAGAGTTAGATTATATATGATATAATTAAACTAGTTAATTATATATGATATAATTAAATATATGTATGAGATACATTAATTTGGAGGAAATTGGATATAAATATGATTTATATCTAGTGGAGGGAAAATACTATGATTAGTATATGATATTAATTCATAAGTTATGAATACGATATTAATTCATAATTAATGAATATGATGTGATCATATTTATTGTCTATTAATTGGACGGTTAAAAGGGTAATGAGACGGCGTCTCTTCTGTTTTAATAACAAATGAGTAAGTTGAAAGATCACTTTGAGATGCATAAATGGCTCACAGTGTGTTAAGCATGGTATGCGTGGACAATGTGTTGAAGTGTGTCATTGCTTAGAAAATTTGTGCCTGTACGATAGTGCCTGAACGATCACTTACCTATACGACAGTGCTAAGCGATCACTTAACGATTACACCTGCGCACACTATTTACTAAACGATCGTTTACCTTTTCCTAAGCGATCGTTTAACGCCCGATATTTACTAAACGATCGTATAGACGATCGCTTAGTTTTTTTACACGATCGTTTAGACGATCACTTACCTTTTTCCTATACGATCGTATACTTCACCTAAACGATCAAGAATTTTGTCTATATGATAGATGAGCCTATTTCCCACTTGCTTGATCGTTGTATACAATCTCTCTTCCTCTTTCCTTCTACCAAATTCGAACAAAAGCCTACCCCTTGGATTCTCACTCCAAGAATACTGAGGGCTCTGAGTGGTGGTGTCATCTCCGTTTTCTTCTATTCGTGTGGAGACTGTTTGAGGTAGACGATTGGGTTTTGCTAAGCAATAGCTTACCATCTCAACAAAAGTGAGATTTTCTGTGAAGAAGAAGTCTTCAACTGGTATGATCTCTCGATCTCTTATTTACTATTCTTTTGAGCATGTCAATATTTTAGCATTGTGAATACATTTTAGTATGTTTGAATGTATATGTGGAAATTCTATTACAATGAACTGGAAAGATCCACTTCCACTCGTAGGTACTCTTGAATAAGAGTTCCTTCATGATGGTCAAGGCGTCAAAGGACCTAATTCCTGAGCCTGTGGGTGGGATCTTTTGTGGGGTGGTCAAAGGATCGACGGGTCTGGGTTTTGAGCCCACAAGAGGTAGATCTATGTACATATAGAAAGAGACAAAGAGAGATATGATTAACTATCTATTGTGTGAGTAGGATTAATGGAAAACAGATGCGAGCAAGATTGAGGTTCGAGAAAGAACCTTGTTGCATTTTATTGATGCACTGTTATTGAACCATTTATTATTAGGGGTTGTAAGAGACCTTGTAAGATGTTTACCACTCACTCGACTTTTAGCTCGTTTTTTTCTTTTATGTTTTCTTTCGCAAGTAGTAGAAAGAGTTCTGGTTGTTGTTGAAGTCGAGGTTTTCCACAGGCTTACTTCGTTTTCGTAGGGGCATGATTAACTTGGGGCGACTATGACACTCGTAGTTTCCTTTTAAGCTAAAGTGCTCTTGATAAATGAGTAATTTAGGCACCTTTAAAGGAACTCAACCTGTAATGTCTTTCACGTGACCCGTGTGGGCAAGTCAAAACGAAGCAGTTTCTTTGGAAAAGGTTTCTTCTCCATTTGCTAAGAAAATAAAATGGATAATAAGAAATGAGGCTAGTTTTCCTTTTTTCCATGTTATTGCCACTTTGAATCTAGGAAGTTTAATTTTTTACCACTCGAGCTAGAGTGGGGGAAAATGGATTAAGAGCCTTATAAATCTATTATGAGTCTTGCTTAGGCTTAGATAGGAGGGTTTATAACTCACTTATGCATGAATAGATTTGAAGAACTTTAAAAAAAAAAAAAAAATTACTTAATTTGATTGTTTGTTTTTGGATTACATTGTTGATGGCATGCGTGATCTTATTAGACTATTAAAACGAGAATAACGAGCTGTACAATCAAACAAACATATTTTGTGCATGATTGTGTGTTTCTGCCTTGCTTTGGACGATCAAGAATTAAGTTGGGGGTGTTTGATAACACCATAAAAGTGCTATTTTCCTAGCTTAATTCGGGCTCGTTCAAGGATTTTATCTATTTATTATGCTATTTTGTAGGCATTGAGCAACTAAACAGTAGAACAGACCATCGGAGCCAAAATAGGACAAAATGAGCCAAAACAGAGCTCCGTAGCATCAATTGTGAAGAAAGGAAGAAAATTACCATATTGCCCATATAGAGCGTATCAACCCTACCCCTTACGCTGTGCTTTATGCTTGAAGGATGAGAGCAGCTTTTCATGGAGTGTAGCTGCGCTCTGGAATTTGACAGACATAGAAAGAAACACGCGTGCGCCTGAGCACAACGTACAACACTGCGACACTCGAGGGCTACACTGTGACAACAAAAAGCTAGTGTAGCTATGCTACTCTTTAGCGTAGTGATGCTTGGCCATTTATATAAAAGATTTATTTCTCAATTTAGGTCATTCTATGCTTGATTTTTCAGCCACCAACTTCATTCTCTCTGTATTTTCCCCTTCCCATACTTTATTTCTTTTAGTTTTCCATTTATTTACATTAGGAACTTCAACTTGGCACATGAGTGGCTAAGGTAAGTGCTTCTAGCTTAGGATTAAGTTGGAACTCATTTTGATTTAGTTGTGAGAACTTGTAATTAATGGTTTGGTGCTGTTTTCTATGAATTCTTGATGTATTTTCATATTTATGCTTAGAATTTATTTTACCTTGATCACCCATGGCATTTTCTTTGCTTTGCTAGAGAGAAAATATGTCTATGTATTAGTCTCAATTATGGCACAAATTAGAACATGCTTGTGAATAATTTGTAGGTTATTTATGATAATCTATTTGCTACATTGCATGACTAATTGTTCAAGAATCACATCATTAGTAATTTGAGGCCTTTCCTATTGCTAATGACCTTGGCTAGATTACCTAGGCTTAATGTGGTGTTTTAATTGATCAGATCTCTAATGAAATCGATTAATTAATCATCTAGACTAATTAAGGAATTGTTAGTTCATTAGCATGTTGGGTTTGATCATTAGTCTAGCCAACGAGCCAAGAATAGTTGAGCATGCAAACAATCTCTTGAGTTCGACGAACAACCAAACTAATGAGTGGATTCCAAATTTGATTAGTGAGGGTTTGTGGGTGACGACGAATTTTCTCACTATCAAGAGTGCATAATCAAATCAAGTATGAATCAATTGATTGAAGAGAGGTTCGTTTATGCCTCTTGTATCTTGATATATACAATGATTATGTTTCTCATATGGAATAATGATGTGTATGATATATATACTCATATACTCCAATTTGAGTATTGATTTACATCACATAATGATAAATATATAACGTGCATTGTATTATCCTACATTGGCAATAGATACATAAATATATACTCGTATTTATCAATATATGCACATTTGGATATAGTTGTACTATATTATATAATAATGCTAGGGAAATTATTTTAAATGACAAAACTGCTAAAAATATTTATAAATAATAGTAAAATATCACAGTATATTTGCGATAAACCACGATAGACTACTATCTATGTCTATTACAGTCTATCGCAAATAAATAGTGAAATTTTGCTACATTTGTAAATATTTTAGTTAATTTTCCTAAATTTGAAAACAACCCTATTATCTATTACATTTTCTATTCTATGCATATATTTAAATTTCTTACACTACTGTATTAGTTAGTTATATACATATAATTTAAAATAATTTAACTAATATTTATCTGCCTTTTTGGATTAAATATAATAAGAACGTTAAATATTTTTTAAAATTAGTTAACCGAACAACAATAATACAGGTTTTAATATAAAATTATTTGCAATATTAATAAAAATAACTAACAAATAATAAATAAATGGGAATTTCTCCTTTGAGACTCGATCTCCAAACAGAAATTCCTCGATCTTGACTTCAATCTCTCGAAACGGAAAATAGGGCGGTGCAGGGGTGGGAAGTGCATTCCCGACCCCACCTTGTCTCACTGTGATTCCTATATCATACTTTTTGGCACTTGAGAATTTGGATAAACTTTCAATTAAGTTTTCAATAAGTAGTTGTTATTGGTGAGTTTAGATTGACCAAATTTTAACTTGAAATATTAAATTTTAATAACTGATAAGTTGCAAAGTAATTTTAGTGGCCACATATATAAACTTACGTTTATTTCGAGCTACAATAAGCAAAATCATTGATAGAGCTAAAATTTGATGGAATAAAGAAAACCATCGACAAAGTTGAAAATCTTATATAATAGGAAAGTTAGTATAAATTGAGTCGTTAAATAGTCTATACATGTAGTTCCCCTTCATAACATTTCTCTCTAATTATAATCCTAATAACAAGTTTTTGTTTAGCTTTTTTTTCTTTAGGACAAACCCTGACATGGTATAACTTTTTTTTTTTTGAGTAAAAAGGAATTTTATTAAATCTCAAGTGTATAAATTAAGATATGGTCATTTACAGGTAGATTTTGAATCCACGTGGGATAGAAATCTATCCAAATTTCATCAATTCCTAATCTTCTAGCTTTTTTTTTTAACAATAATATTAGTTAAACTATTTATATTTCTGGAGATTTAAGTAAAAATTTCCACGACATGATATAACTAGAGTATTAACTTTCCCACATTTTTACGTATTTGAGTCCTACACCAATATAAAAAAGTGAATAATTTTTTTTATTATATCGTAAAAAATATATCCACGTAACATAAAAAAAATGTCATTATCATAAATAGACATAAGTAATAAACATTTTATCTTACCTAAAAAGGGTTAAATGTTAGTTTATTAGTTAATTTTTTTTAATCAATATCCACATTTTATTGATATTTTTCATGACATTTTTGTAAAAGGAAGGCATCGTCGTCCCAATCAACGTTTTAAACCTAGGTTAATATTTTAATATACGGACGATTACAATTGGTTAATGGCATAAACGGCAGGGTATTTTGGTAAATCAACTCGCAGCTAAAGGCCCACCAAGAAAAAACCCTAATTCTCCCTTCATATAAATTTTGGCCGACAGTCATTTACCCTTCTCCTTGCACGAAGGATTTCAGCAGGCGGCAAAATCTCGCTAGAGCTCCACAAAGCGGAAACTACTTCGCTCATCTTTTCGTAAACATGGTGAGTAGATCTAATCTGTTTCTAGCTTCCTGGTTGGTTTCTTCATTTGCGTTTCTTGGTTTTTTCAATTACCAAAGTCAATGGTGGTTGTTCTAGTGTTGATTTGTGAAGAACTGTTACCTTGAATGTTATATTGAGATTTTCCCACCTCGGTTCCAGAATTTGACGCAAATAGAGAAGTATGAAATCCAAAATATGAGTATCGTCCTCATTATCCAGGATTAAGCTACGTTGTTTGGTTTGCCTGAAGACTGTTCTACTTGTTTTGAAATCTAGGGCTCCAGTCAGTGGTTGGATTTAGTAGGTTGGGAGTAAATTCGAGCTTTTAAGCTGTTTGCTTTGCAGTCTCTTGTTTATAATGTGTACTTCTACTTTGTTTGTTCGGCAGAGTCAGAGAAGACCTATAATTATTTCTGGGTTTTTGTTTATTTGCGTTTTTTGCTATATGGTTCTTCTTAACGTTAAGTGGTTACCTAGTGGCTTGCGTGAAGTTAGAAAGTTATCAGCATATTATAATCTCTTGAATATAGGAATCTTTACTTTGCTTTTGTTTTTGTTCTGGATTCCATAGTCTGGCTCAAGGAGGAAGACCAGGGAACCCAAGGAAGAAACTGTGACTCTTGGTCCTTCAGTGAGGGAAGGCGAGCATGTGTTTGGGGTGGCTCATATTTTTGCTTCATTTAACGATACATTTATTGTAAGTGGGAAGATGTATATAATTTTGGTTGCTCGTTCGGTAACAGATTGATGACTTTGTTGTTTCAATCGCAGCATGTGACGGATCTTTCTGGGAGGGAAACTCTTGTCCGCATTACAGGTGAATCAATTTAATATGTTTCTGCCTTTTTTTTTTGGTACTTGTAAATTGAAATGCTTGAAACTGTAAATCTGGGATTTCTTCTTCTCCATTTCTTGGTTTTTGTTCCTACCACATGTATTTTCATTGATCAATCAACCTAAGTAAACATTAGTAAAAAACTGTTGAGAACCGTTAATTCAAGGTCTAGCAGCTTAGTACTTCAACCTTCATCTGCACGATGAAGTAGGAAGAGCTTTTGCATTAATTAATATGATGTATGGTATTAGATTGTTTATAACTGTCTGTCCTGCTCACTTCAGGACTCTCTAATGGAGTGGAGGTTGTAGATTTTTTTTTTGGGGGGGGGGTGGGGGGTGGGGGGAGTCAGTGCTCCTTTTTATGTCTCCTTTGTCATGTATATCAGGGTTTGGAAGTGGACCTTTATTGAAAATAGTGTTATGCTATATTTTGTCGTCTTCTTCTTCTTCTACTACTTATTATTAGTTTTTTTTTGGAAAGTGTAATTCCGTTTTTTAATGAATGTAGGTGGTATGAAGGTGAAAGCTGACAGGGATGAGTCCTCCCCATACGCAGCTATGCTTGCAGCACAGGATGTTTCTCAGAGATGCAAGGTTATATTCCCTTTTAATATCATTTCTTAATCACCCTTTCCCTCATTTTTATGGATCGTAATCTTTTATGCTTGACTGACTCTGAAGGTTTCCTTTGGAACTTATAAAATCCCATTTTCCTTATTTCATTTGTCCTGTCCGTCAGTTTTTTTTACATATCGTCACTGAACATTACTTCTACGTGGCCATATTTCTCACAAAACAGGAACTCGGTATTACTGCCCTTCATATTAAACTTCGTGCTACTGGAGGAAACAAGACCAAAACACCTGGCCCAGGTGCCCAGTCTGCACTTCGTGCTCTTGCTCGTTCTGGAATGAGAATTGGACGCATAGGTGATTCGCTTTTCCCTCTAGCGTCGATGAATTCAGATCAAATACACCCACACACAATACATAAACGCTGCACATTCATTACTTAACTTTTAAACTGCATCTAACCGCATGCTCTCGTAGATGTCAATCTAATTCTTGTCCACCTTTTTTGATATGTGTTCCAGAGGATGTGACTCCAATTCCAACAGATAGCACTCGCAGAAAGGGTGGAAGAAGAGGAAGAAGGCTGTAATCTTGCTCCTGGATTCCTCCTGTTATGGGCTATGTCAGTGGTTTCTCTATGGTTCTGATGCTCCTTAAGCTTTGCTGCCTTAGTTTTTCAGAACTCCAACTTGGTTTTTATTATTGTTTTGTCAGGGATGTTTCGTCTTCGATTTTGTTTTATGTAGAACCGAGACTATGAAAGAGGAATTTTTGGCTTTAGTTTAACAAATCAATACATTATTATTGAAAGAATGGTGGTCCGATGTTGCAAATCCCATGAAAATATTTATTTAACGTATTGTGTCGAGTTGATTTGGCTGATGGCTATATCAAGTTGAATTCAAAATCTGATGTGTTTTGTTGTGTGGGACAGCTATGATTATGGGTGGACCGTAATTTCACGATTATAGTAACAAGAGCTTTTCATTTATTTACTTATTACTCATTTATTAATGATTAGTTTTCGGGTACTAACTAAAGAAGTAAAATTATATAGCATATCTGATGAATGTTGATTTTTTTTCCCATTATCAAATTTGTTCATATTTTCATATGCTTTATATATATTTTTTTGCAACTTTTATATGCCAATATTTCTACCCTTCTTATTTCTACTAAATAAATTGTCAACAGCTTACTTTACTTTCAACAGAAAAAGTTTAGATTTGGTAATTATTTTGTTTTTGGTTTTTGAAAACTGTTCTTTTCATTTTCTTATCATGATTTGTAACAAACAATCTTAGCAAAGTTACATTTTAGTCAAATTTTAAATTTAATATATATATATATATATATATATATATATTTAAGATTTTGAATTTTGACTTGGTTTCTAGAAACATGGGTGAAATATTGAAATAAGAGATTTAATGGTGAAAGAAGCATTTATAGGTTTAATTTTTAAAAATAAAAATAAAATGGTTACCAAATAGGGTTTTTGTATTCAACGGTTTTGTAGTTTTAAAATTTTCATGAGTTAAAAACTTAAACTTAGGTTGGTTTTACAATTTTCACATGATTTTATATGGATATGTCCAAGGATTAAAATATTGATGAGGATATTGAGATTTCAATTTTACGAAAATTATTATCAAACTAAGTTATAGGTGGTGTTAGTAGTATTTCTATTCATATTTGATTAAATAGCTGATATTTTTATATTTTATGAGTATTTATATTGAACCTTTCAATTTATAGATATACATAATTGGATATATCATTCTCAACTTTTGATTTCATCAAATAAATTTAGATAAATTTTTGCAATCTTAATCTTACAATTTAAAAATCCTTGCAGCTTTATTTCTTAGAACAAAACTAACAAGATACCAAATTATTAGACACCGAATTATGTGAAATTGTAGCCATGTTAGTACTTCACTTCTAATATTAAAGAGGTTATCTTATGTGTTCGATAAATGATAAATTATGAAACGTAATGATATAAAAATGAATATTTTGCAAAAAATTGGCATTAGAACTAAGGTATTTGTTTTAAATGGTAAATTGCTTAAAATATTTCAAGTGTAGCAAAATGTCACATTTTGTTATATTTGAAAAAAAGTTGACTCATTTTCTTTATTTGGAAACAACCTGAATAACTAAGGTGTCATTTGTAACCATTTGATTTTTCGTTTTTATTTTTAAAAATTATGCCTATAGACACTACTTCCACCTCCAAATTTCTTCATTTTTTACCTACATTTTACCAATGATTTAAAAAACTAAGCCAAATTTTAAAAAATTAAAAAATTAGTTTTTAAAAACTTGTTTTTGATTTTAGAATTTGGCTAAGAATTCAACCATTCTACTTGAAAAAGATATAAATTATTATAAGAAATGAGAAGAAAATAGATTTAATTTTAAAAACTAAATATAAAAAAGGAAATGATACCAAATGGGCCTTAAATAGAAATTTATGTTTTTTTTTTTTTTTTTTTTTAAAAATTCATTCATGTTGGAAAATTTTGATTTTTTGGTAAGACAATAAGACAAGACCAATAATTTCATTGTAATAAAAAGGGGAAAAAAAATCTTCAATTCACCAAAATCAGAACACCACCGCCTCATTATAAACCAGAGACACCCATTCTCTTTCCGCCGAGCTCCGTCGCTCCCAAATTTCCCGACGAAATCGCAGAGGAAGAATTGCAAAGTGACGGGACCCTCGCCGTTGCCTCGATTTTCAATAAACCTTCTCTAATTCTTTTCTGCAAATAATATGAGTGGCGACGGGAAAAGCAGCGCGGTATTCGGCGATCCACAGAGTCAGTACCATTACGGTACATTTCAAGGTGTTGCAAACTATTATTCTTCTGCCCCACAGGCACAACCCCAATCTTTCGTCGGTTTCCCTCAGCCGGTTACGCCGTCCGGAGTTTCTGGTCACCATCCTTGTTACCATGGACATTTGGGTTACCAAGCCGTTCCTGGTAAATAGTTCCACTTGTCGATGTTCTCTTTATCATGTTCATGAATTTGGAGGATTTCGTTATGGTGTGATTTTTTGTAGATTGATTAGGAATTCATAATCTAAAGATCAATATCGTGGTTCCTCCTGGGAGTCCGTGCATAATTTTTGCTTAAATATTATTGTTTGAAGGGCATATACGAATTGTTTGCTCTATTTGGGGATTGGCGATTTTGCTAATGATCATGACCGTTTTGCTTTTTAATTTCTTTGCACATATTAGTATCCATTGGTTTGATAACTATTAAATGTGTCTATGGTGTTCATTATGGTTTATAATTGATTTGCTTTATCTGTTGTTTCGGCTGAGTTATTGATTCACTGGTAAGAATATATTGATAATATCCCGATGTTTACTTTGAATATTTCCTTCGAGTAATGTCTAGGGACGTGAGAAAAAGGTTGAAAATTATGTTCGGGATTAATGGGGACTTCTTTCTAGATTGCCAATTGGGACTGTTGACATAATTTGCCTAAGTAAGAAACACAGTCGGAGGTGAAGTCGAATGCTTCAATAGATAACTTATTCAACTAACGACAAGCTAGCCAACTATTGGATGAGATTTTAATCCTGAGTTTCTGCCTAGCACGGGGTCATAACAATTTCTTGGGTATCAAGAAACATTTTTTATTGCTTGATGATGTGCAAGAGAGAAAGGAGGAGAGTGTTAGGTATCTGACTCCTGCACTTAGTAAAACCCAACACAACTAGGACAAAGAACAGAGCTTGCTCTGATGTAGATATATTGATATAGGAAAAAAAGGTAGTAATGCCAGTACAAATGGAAAATAAAACAGTATGTGATCCACAATCAATGACTTAGATCAATGTAGAAAGAAATGAAAGAAAACAAAGATACCCAGCCAATTCGAGAAGGCTGTCAGTCTCTCATTCCAAAAGCTGCTACAACCTTTACAAAAAACGTCCTCTCCTTTGCAATCTTCCTCATTTAGTTATATACACCATGGTGGTCTCCTCCTCACGGTTATTTCCCCATTCCACTATTATTCCCTCCTTCATTTAGGATCCTATGCACAATTCCTCTTCTACCATTTCTCTTATATGTATTAATAATTGGGGGTCTAACAATACCACCCGCCTCAAATTGCACCTTGTCCTCAAGGTGGAGATTGGGGAATTGTTCTGATATCAAATGTACTGCTTCCCATGTAGCCTCACTCTCCGGTAGGCTCTTCCACTTCACTAACCATTCCTTTATGGCCAACTTCCCATTCCAACGTACCCCAATAATAGTTTCAGGCAACACTGCAACTGAAATTCTTCTGTTAAGGTAAGGTTGGGGGATGGTGTTGAATCCGAGTGCTCTGTCCCAACTTCTTTTTCATCTGAAAACATGGAAGACATTGTGTATGCTAGCCTTCGGAGGAAGGTCTATTTTGTAAGCTACCATCCCAATCTTTTCTAAAATTTTATAAGGTCCATAATACTTGGGAGCTAATTTCTCACACCTCTTTCTTACTAATAATTTCTGTTAGTACATACGTAGCTTTAGAAAAACCTCCTCCCCTACTTCAAAACGTAGCTCTCATCGATGGAGATCTACTTGTTTCTTCATGCAATTTTGAGCCACAACTAATTGTTCCTTCAAAGCACTTAGGGTTGCATCTCTAGCCATCAATTGTTGTTCCACCATATCATTAGTTGTTTTCTTCTCACCACAAGATAACAAAAGGGGTGGCTTCCTTCCAAAAACAGCTTGGTACAGAGTGATTTTGATCGAGGTGTGAAAGGTGGTGTTGTACCATATTTCAACCCATGGGATCCACTTGCTCCATTTTGAGGGTTGCTCATTGCAAAAACATCGTAAGTAGGTCTCAAGACATCTATTAACTTTTTCAGTTTGTTCATCAGTTTGGGGATGGAATGAGGTGCTTCTTTTTAAGATAGTGCCCATCATGGAAAACAGTTCCTTCCAAAAATGATTGAGGAAGATTGTCTCTATATGTGATTATTGATTTAGGTACCCCATGATACTTGATCACCTCTTGGATGAATATCTCAGCCACTTGTTTTGCTGAAAATGGATGTTTCAATCTAATGAAATGGGCATACTTGCTTAGTCGATCCACAACTATCATAATGGAATTGTATCCTTCGGATGTAAGCAACCCTTTTATAGAATCCATTGTCAAATCATCCTATATATGTTCTGGAATTGGTAGTGGTTGTAGCAGGCCTGTCCGATTCAAAGCTTTTGTTTTATTCTGCTGACATATCTCACATTGTTCAACATATCTTTTCACATTTGACTTCATACATTGCCAAAAAAATTCCTCTGACATTCTCTTGTATGTTCGAAGGAACTCTGAGTGACCTGCTAGGATAGAGTTATGAAAAGTATGTAGGAGTGAAGGGATGGAGGTTGATTTCTTGGAGATCACCAACCTTCCTTTATATGATAATCTCCCATGCTCCCATTGATACTTCGACTTTGCCAGGATCTTATTTTAGTATAGCAATAATCTTATGCAATTCTTCATCTTCCTTTACCTTTTTTAAGACCATTTCCACCTCTAACAATGCTGGAGAAGTCGTCATGAACATTTCTACCTCGAGTGGTAAATGGGTAGTGCATCCGCAGCCTTATTTTGCAGTCCAGGTTGATATAATATCTCAAAATTGTAGCCCATCAATTTTGTCAACCATCTTTGGAATTGTGGTTGTACCTCCCTTTGTTCCAATAAGAATTTCAATGCCTTTTAATCCGAGATAATAGTAAACTTATTTCCTAAGAGGTAATGGCGCCATTTCTGCACGGCCAAACCCACAACCATTAGTTCAGTTCGTAAATCGATTTCTCTTAAGCTCGGGCAGATAACTTCTTATTGAAGTAAGCTATTGGTCTAAAGTCCTGACTTAACATGACTCCCAACCCAAATCCGGACGCATCAGTCTCGGTCACAAATGGAAGAGAACAATCAGGTAGAGCTAATATCGAGATTGTCCTCATTGCCCCTTTCAAGTCCTCAAAAGCTTGAGTAGCTTGCTCATTCCAACAAAATCCGTTCTTTTGAAGAAGCTTAGTTAAAAGAAGTTGCAATTTGTCTATAATTTTGGACAAATCTTCTATAGTATCCTGTGAGACCAAGAAATCCCATTAGCTCTGTGACATTCTTTGGTTGAGGCCATTGGATCATAGCTCGTACCTTTTCATCGTCAGCCTCCACGCCCTCTTGAGATACCCAATGTCCTAAGTACTGGATTCGGGTTTGACAGGATGAACATTTCTTCTTATTAGCAAACAATCTGTGATCTCACAAGACATTAAAAACGACGGTCAAATGTGTTCCGTGAGTTGAAATGTCAGGACTATAAATTAGAATATCATCAAAGAATACTAACACAAACCTTCGTAGAAAAGGTCGGCATATGCGATTCATCAAAGATTGGAAGGTGGATGGGGTGTTGGTTAATCCGAAATGCATTACCAGATATTCATAATGTCCTTCATGAGTTCAAAAGTTGTTTTTACCACATCTTTCTCGTTCATTTTAATTTGATGGTACCCTGATTTAGATCCAATTTGAAGTAAACCACGGAGCCATGGAGTTCGTCGAGCAACTCTTCTATAACCGGGATGGGAAATTTGTCTGCTATTGTAATTTGATTCAGTTTTCTATAATCTACACAAGATCTCCATCTCCCACCTTTTTTCTTGACCAACAATAAGGGACTCGAGTAAGGACTTTTGCTCGGTCTAATAATTCTTGCTTGTAACATTTCTTCCACAAGCCGTTCAATCTCTTCTTTTTTATGGTGATGGTGACCATATTTATATGGTCTGACATTAACCAAAGTCCGTCCTTCTTGTGTTCTAATATGATGATCAATGGTGTGCTTTGAAGGAAGTTCAGTGGGCCTTTTAAAGATGTCTTCATTCTCCTGGAGCAACGTTTGAATCATAACCGATAATATTTCCTCTTGTTTATTCTCCCCGTCTGCCTGATGTCCTACATCATCATTGATTTCTAGATTCTGAAAATCAATTAGGAATCCCTAATCCTTTTCTTCCCATTCCTTAGCCAAGACTTTTAAAGAAATTTCCGTTCTAGTCAAATATGGGTCTCCCTATAACATCACCATCCTTTCCCCGTCTTTGAAACATTTTTTCAGAGAAGGCCAATCAACTCTCATGAACCCCATGGTAAATAACCATTGCATTCCCAAAACCGCGTCCATTTTTCCTAATTCAACCGGGGAAGGAAATCGGCTATAACCATTAATTCTTGTAGCTTGAGTACCACTACCTTATAGATTCCATTCCCTTTTACTGCTACCCCGTTATCAATGACAATTCCGTACTCTCTAGTTTTTGTGACCAGTAGTTTTAGCTCATTGATCAATTTTTGATTGAAAAATTGTGGGTTGCTCCACAATCAATCAGTACAACCACTTCTTTCCCCTCGATCGTTCCCTTCAATTTCATCGTTCCTTGGTTTGGAACTCCCATCATTGAACGTAAGGAAATTTATGCATCTTCCACCATCTCAATCGACTTCAACTTCAACATCTCCTCTATTTCGATTTCTTCCATTTCTTTTTCTTTGAATTCCTCGTCTTCATTTGTAATGAATAACATAAGTTCCCGATTCTTCCTTACCTTACAACAACGGCCTTCCAAATATTTATCATTGCAATGGAAGCACAGTTGCTTCTCCAAGCATATTCACTGTCCGACAATCGCTTTATCGGCAGATCCTTCTTCATAAAACTCCCCCTGATTGGAATTGAGATTTTTCTTGTCGCTCCCATATTCGACCCTTTAGGGCTAATTTTTGCTGTAGACGAATTTGTCTTGTTCACGCTTTGGGCTTGGGCTTCACCTTTCGAAGGCCAATAATTCCTAAGTCGCTCAGAGCCAACTTAAGGGTTATGTTACAGTTGTTAACCAATTGGACTTCTCTCATACATTCATCTAGGCCCATAGGATGTCTGCTAATGACCTCGACCTGCAGAGAGGGTTTGAGCCCATTCAAAAACACATCGGTCTGGACATTCTCTACCATCTTTGACAATGCGTCACGAATTGCTTCACGTAATCTGCATAACTCCCCTTTTGTTTGATTTGGAGCAGCCTGGCCCCCAAACTTCCTTTGCCCGTCGGTTGATAACGCTCAAACATCTGCTTCTTCAATGTCTCCCAAGTTGATATTGGACGCCGATTGTGGCTCCATAAAAACCAGTCGACCTCGTCAGGAGCGAAGCTTACTATTGCCACCTTCACTTATTCAGCATCGTTCAACTCATGTATCTAGAAATAGTGCTCAACCCTATACACCTAGGACTCGGGATTTTCCTCGAGAAGATCGGCATTTCCAGGCATTTATATTTACTCATATCTGATCCCCCATTCCTTGACTCTGGTCTAAATCCACTTCATCCATCTTCTCCTTCATCTTAAGCCAAGATCCATCTCTCGCGCCAGACTCACTATTTTTTCGGATCGAACTACTCTCCTTAACTTCTTCGGTGAGTTTTTCTATATTTTTACAAAGGCCTCATAACATATCCTTCATACCAGAAATCTCTTTCTCGTTTGCCTTCATTCTTTCCTCCATTTGCTTCTGCACCATCTGCCTTGTTCGCCTCAGGTTTTATGGCTCTGATACAACTATGTTAGGTATCTGACTCCTGTACTCAGTAAAACCCAACAAAACTAGGAAAAAGAACGTGCTCTGATGTAGATATATTGATTATGATATAGGAAAAAAGGGTAGCAATGTCAGTACAATTGGAAAATAGAACAGTACGTGATCCACAAACAATGACTTAGATCAATGTAGAAAGAAATGAAAAAAAACAAAGATACCCAGCCAATTTGAGAGAGCTGTCAGGCTCTCCTTCCAAAAGCTGCTTCAGCCAACATCCTCCCCCTCGCAATCTTCCTCATTCAGTTTTATACACCATGGTGGTCTCCTCCCTACGTTATTTCGCCATTCCACTATTATTCCCTCCTTCATTTAGGATCCTAGGCATAATTCCTCTTCTACTCTTTCTCTTACATGTATTAATAATTGGGGGTCTAACAGAGAGAGATTGAGAATGCTACCCTCTTTGTCATGGTCATTGCAAAAAGAAATTTTCTGATAGACTTGAATTTAATAGAACTATTGCAGAACTCTCTAATTTAAAAATATTAAAATTACCTCTACCATCTAGCTTCGAAAACCTGAGTGCTTTCTTATCTAAAAATGGTTCGGACTTAATTGTTTTAATGGTCTGTTTCATTCTACATCTTAATTCGTCCATATTATGGATAGCATGAAATTGTTCCGAGAATTTGGAGAAGGGTGGCCTCTTGAGCATGCATAATTGCTTATTTTCTGTGTCTAAGGTGTCTAGGGAAGTGTTATAAGAGATAGGGAAGAGAGTCTAAGGAGATTTTTGAAGGTTTGTCCTTGGATGGTGGCTCGCATCTAATTAATTGGAAGGCAGTGTATCTTCAGCTGGATGTTACTAGAGCCATTTAATGTGATGATTGTTAGAGAGAGTGGAAGAGCCTTTTTAATTGAGGAAATAATTGTAGGAAAATTGTGTTTTTGTTTCCTTCTCATGTAGCACTTTGCATAAGGTCTTTTGGAATTATTCTCTTTACATGGTTGGTGCCAATGGTTGGTACTAACCACTTAATCTTCTTTGGAACCACCGTGATTTCAAAAGCCTTGTGGTCATCACCCCAACGAGATTACAACACTGTTGAAATGCCTTGAATCTGTTTGCTGGCGCCTTGAATCTGTTTATATAGAGTAGGGCGCTATATAAACTCTCTAATTCTAGAGGCGCCATTTTTTATGTAATTTTGGAAAATATTCTCTCAAATAATATTGTTCTCCCTCTGCCCGTGGACGTAGCTAACACACTGCTAGTGAACCACATATATCTGTGTGTTGATCTTCCCTACTTTATGTTCTCTTTTTGTGTTCTTTAATTGTCGATTTCGCAACAAGCACAGACATACCAAACTCGTTTTTAAAGGTTTGCTTAGAATGTGTTTATCATGATTTCGTGAAAGAAATCATCGTGGTATTTCTTTGAAGACTGTAGTTGCGTAATGCTCCCAAAGATTGTAATTTGTAGTTGTGCAATGCTCCCAATTTAAACAGCGTATAAATTACCACATCCAATTTTATCTTTGGTACAACTGACTACCGAGATTAAATCATGTAACAACTCCTGTTCACCTCAAAAGTGAAAGAGATATCACTTGCTAGATATTTCTATCTTGATGTTTTGCTAGTGAGATGTAGCACCCAGCACCTTGCCCATTGCAAGTATTCACCAAATCAGTGACGATAAGATTCTGTAATTCAGTTGCTTAATATTATTGTGGGGCGTTGAAAGTTGAATGCTTGGAACATTTTCAATCATTTTATTTAAAGGTAGACCCATTAGCCAGCATTCAACTTCCGTTTGAAAAGTGGCAGTTATGGACCGTGTTTTGGCATGTCAATTAGGCAGGATGTCTATCGTGTCACCTAATGATTTTGTTAGCTCATGTAAACTCTTTGCAAGCGTCCATTTTAACCTGTGGGCAAATTCCATATGTAAAGTGATAGTTATGGACTGTGTTATGAACTTGTGAATATGGTTGAGGCATGTCAATTAGAAAGGATGTCTGCTCAATAATCTATTTCTTATGCTTCCAGGAAGCGATGCACACTGCATGATTTGGTTTGCTTATGTTAAAACTATGCAAGCATCTACTTTTAATCCTAACGAAATAACTTTTGAAAAGACAAAAAAATTTAAGGAAAGTTACCTTTTTAGTCCTCAAGTGTTTTTTAAAACAGGTGCATTTGGTCTCTAAGGTTTCAATTTGGCCAATTTAGTCACTTAGTTTTGAAGAGTACCTTTAAAAGCTCCTATTATTATTTTCTACATTAATTATATATTTGTACTATTATTTTGAATACTAAAAATGACATTTTAAACTAAAAGAATGAAAATTAGTTTCTCATTCATCTCTCTACTTTCCTCCGTCCACCATCCTTTCTTCATCTTCTTCTCTCACAACGAGAGCATTCCGTTCTTGAGGAACAATGGGCATCCCCACCTGGAAAACAAACAGTAGAGTCAGGCGAAGGACCTAACACTTTTGTAACCTCTTTCTACACGTCATCGATATCAACAATTACCTTCACTAACTCCAACAATTCCTTCTTCTCCCTCATTGTGGCGGTCCAAAAATTTTTTATGGTGAGAAAGTAGGTATTACCATATCTTAGTTTTGATTTGAAGAGAGTGGGACTCAAGGCAGTTGACAGAAGGCGAAGATCGAGGGTGGAAAGAGGCGTCATCGGATCAGAGGGGTCTTGAGTTGAGAAGAGTTCATGTATATCAATCGAACCAAATAAGGCCTCCAGGTCTGAATCCATTGGACGTTGAAAGAAGCAGTCACCTAAAATTTGAATAATTGTGGTGCCGGAACTGGCTGCTGGAGCCTGAATGACATTTCGAAAACTGGGATGCAGATTGTGGAAAGTTAGATGCAGACTCAAGGAGAAAGGACTTGTCGGTTCAGATCAAAATGATGTGTCGTATTTAGGGGATGGAAGAATAGAAGAGGAAGATGAAGAAGGATGGTTGGTGGAGGGAGGAGAGTAGAGAGAGGAGTGGGAAACTGTTTTTTATTGTTTCAATTTAAAAATATCATTTTCAGTAGTTAAAATAGTCATAAAAATATATAATTAAGGTAGAAACTAACGATAAAGAGATTTTAAACCTATCCTTCAAAGCTCAGGACTAAATTGACCAAATTGAAATCTTAGGGACAAAATGCACATATAATAAAAAATTTAAGGACTAAAAAGATTTTTTTTTCCACCATGCATGTGTTAATTGTGGCTTATAGGTTGATGAATTTTATTTTTTATGCAGTTATGCTCAATGGTAGGGATGCCTTTATCTATCATCCGCTTTAATGCTTTTATTTCTTGTAGTTCAAGGTTATGCTATTATTGAGAGAAGACCTTTTGAAGAAGCCCGTCTTCCTTGCTGTGGCATTGGGATGGGCTGGTTCTTGTAAGTTAATATTTGTGACTCCCCATCTCTCTACACGCATTCCCTACATCTCGATGCTTAAGAAAAATAATTGTTTTTCCAGGTTTATGATTGGTTTCTTTCTTGGTGGCATTCCCTGGTATGTTGGAGCTTTTATCGTACTCTTTGTACGGGTGGATTACAGAGAGAAGCCCGGATATGTTGCATGTGCAATTGCTGTAAGTAGCTATCGTACGAATATGATTTATCATAGACTACCCTTGAAAGTATGATTCCTCACCTATCTTCAATAATGATAATAATGATAATAATGATAATGATAATGATACTCCAAGTGGTTCTTAAAATGATGAAGATTTGGGATGTTTTGAGACCTTCTCTATAGTATTAGGTTCAAGGAAAATTGGTCAACTGTTTTTTCTTAGAGTTGATCCAAGAATTAGTGGAAGTGGGCAATGAGCATATAAGTGAGGAGTTGAGCATCCAACACTTTGCTTCAAGTTAATAAAGACAAATATCAATTTATACTCCTAAATTTTAGGTATTGTATCAATTTAAACCTTGAATTTTGTATCAATTTAGACGTTGAACTTTTGTAGATGTATCAATTTATAGCCTCTATTACATTCCGTTAGAAAAAACTTGGTGTGGAACTTATAATTCAATTAAACCCCTACACTTTTATAAATGAATCAATTTAGACTCTTAGACAAAATTTCCTTTGAAAGTCGTCCATGTATTTATTCAAATCATCAATTTTATTAAACCAATATTTGAAGAAGTTTACACGCATTTGAGAATTAATGCATGAATGATTTTAAAGGAAATCATAATGAAGGGGCTAAAAAATTTAGGAGTTTAATTGATTCAAATTATAAATTTCATACGATATTGGTCAAACGAAATCTACATGAGAGTGTAAATTGTTACACTTATGAAAGTTCAAGGTTTAAGATGATACAATTATATTAGTTCAGGATTTTAATGGATACAACTTCCAACCAAAGAGTTAAGAGGTCATGGGTTCAATCCATAGTAGTCACCTACATAGGATTTAATATTCTACGAGTTTCTTTGACACCAAAATGGTGTAGGGTTAGGTGGGTTGTCCCGTGAGATTAGTCGAAGTGCGCGTAAGCTGATTCCAGACATTTACGGATATAAAAAAAAATTAATACAACTTCCAAAATTTAGGGGTATAATGATATAAATTATATTTGCCCAATTAAATAATAATGAAAAACCTGAAAATGGACCCAAATTTTATCCTGAGCTCCAAGTTTTAGGCTCCCTTTCTACCTGCTGTTTCCTTTTCTTGGACTTGATTGTGTGGTGTAGGATGATATAATTTCCACCTACTAATTTTGAAATTGTGCTTCATTTTTGCTTGCTCAGTCAGTTCTTGCCGTCATTGCTATAACATTTGGTATCACCAACGGAGTTGAGCCCTGGTGAAGGAGACATATGCAGAACAGTTTGGCCTACCATGTCGACCCCCTGCATCGACGAAAACAACTGGTGGGATACTGTAATTAGCTTTGAAATTGTTATTCTTTCAGTGTCTATTTGTCAACTTATTGGTTTCCTTTACCATATACTGAAATCTTCCTGACTTGCCATATATGAAATGAAATGTTAATAGATTGAAGAAGAAATTATTAGCATTATTGGAAGGTTTTTTCTTCCCTCTCCCCTAGGAGTGTTTGTATGTTGGGTTGGGTTGGGTTGAAGAACTTTTTGGACCCAACCCAATTATTCGGGTTGTTAATTTCTTCAACCCAAATAACCATTCTTAAAAGATTTGTTTCGGGTTGATCGAGTTATTTTGGTTCTAAAAGAAAATAAATTGTTAATATGTAAAAATTTGATTTAGTTATTTTCATATATTGAATTAAGATTAACAACTCAATTTCAATTTATATAATGAATATTTTTTTTCCAAAGTGCTAAAAAAATTGTTTTTAGGAGTTGTTGGAAAATAAATTATCCAAAAAAAAGATAAAATTTAAATAAATATATGTATATATGATTGTATCATAAGTAAAAAATATACATTGTAAAGTTACTAATAAGTTCGGGTTGGTTTGGGTCATTTTAGGTAAACCCATGAACCAATTCAATCCACACAAATTTCATTTATTTGAACCCAACCCAATCCAAATGAGTTGATATGGGTTGGGTTGGGTTGATTGGTTTTTTCGGGTCATCGGGTTTTTGAACACTCCTACCTCTCCCCTCCTTTTATTATAAATAGCTATAAGTGTCCGGGTCAGTTTGCACATATCTTGATCATTCTACAATCCCTTGATTCTAATATATTTGGTTGTCAAGGACCTATGTTTTGAACCTATTTCCTCTCAATAATGGCCAATAGACTTTATTTGGCCATCTACTCACATCAACTCAATTTATTATCATGCATTTTCATGGAAGTTGCAGGGAGAACTATTTTTTTTCAGTTATGTTTTCAATTCACGTACTTATGAAGTTTTGTTAACTGTTTTCTTTTAGGTTTTTACCTCAAAATTTATGTTACCATAGTCACTAAATTATTATTTTATTAATATATTTCAACATGTAAGCATGTTACATCATATATGAACATGTCAATGGAAGTTACTAATTTGTGAGTTGGTTTTGTTGTTTGAAGGTTTGAATTTTTTTTGTCAAGTAATATTGATATGGTTCAAATATGTTAATAAAATGGTATTGTAATAATTTATCAAATTATTATTATTGTTGTCAAGGTGATAATTGGTATGATCTTCTTTCTTCGAGGTCAAAGGTTCAATTTTCATCATTGAAATTGTTGTGCTAAAAAATAATAATAATAATAATAATTATTATTATTTGAAATGAATGATTTATTGAGTAATTGTCAACAGATTTTAATAATTTTTGTGTTGTAAATTTGTATTACGCTAAGGTTAAAATTGGAAATCAAAAGTGAACTTAGAAATGGCTTTGTTCTTTAGATAATTATTTTGTTTGTATATTATTTTTTCTTTCTAAAATTATATTTGTTCTTTTCCTATTCCTTTTGTTAAGTTTTCACTGTCATTCCTAAGTCAAATTTCAAAATCAAAATCGAGGTTATAAATACTATTTTTTAGTTCGCAAATTATGACTCAATAGTTTAAAATGTTTTCAATAGGTGAAATCGGTGAAAGTAAAGTTTGTAAATTTAAATTTTAAAAATAAAATAGTTATTAAATGAAGCATTGTAAAAGTTTAAGCTTAGTTTGTAGAAGACCATTCTTTGCAACAAGTTGACAACGACAGACTATTAAAAACTATGTTTGATCACATTTTCTTAAAAGTGTTTTTGTGCACATATTTGTTTTATTTTCTTTATGTACAAAATAATTTTACAAATAATAAATTATTGAAGGATGACTATTTAAACACTATGAATTAATAACTTCACATTTGTATTTAAAATACTATGACAATCGTTGGTCGTTAGTGAAGTAGTTACTGATGGCTGGCGGTAGCAATTGTTGGCAGCATTGAGATGGTGGTGAGATACAAGTTGTAAGGAGTGAGTTCCGTAAGACTAGATAACTGACTCACTCGCCTCCCAACGAGGGTCTTTAAAGTGAAGTCATTTTCTCAGCTAAGAAAGATAAATCTTCTTATTTTACGATAACTCAAGCAACAGTTTCATGAGTCCGTTAAGGACCAGTTGATTCTTGGGTCCCAATATTCCTCACATGAGCTTGAACCTTCATACCATGAATATATCAAAGGATTTGAATTTCATTATCGATTATGAAGTCAAGATCGTTGTCTTAATCATAGTTTCGATTTCTCTTTTAAACTTGATAAAGTTAGATTCTTGAAGTAAAAAACTACTTGGTATTACTGATTTCCAAATTAGTACTTTCTTAGTCGTAGGTGATTGCACAAAGAATGAGCGGCATTGTTTGATTGTCGACAACTGTCTACTTATAGTAGATAATGGACACTAGCACAATCATGATAGAAATAAAAGGTGGAAAGTTTGAGAGGTCAATTTCATAATATATGAAAATTTTGGGGGAAATTCACAATTTAACACTTAAAAAACTCTTTCGCTAAAATTTGATCTTAAGCGTTTCACCCAAAAATATCTTTTCGTCAGTCATTTTTTCAAAAGTGATTTTTAAATGTTTATCAAATATTACAAATCAGCTTATAATTTCTATAAAATATAAATAAAAAAACATTAAAATGTCAACTCCGATTCCTAAACACAGACTTAACAAAAGTTGGTGTCCTTCTTTGCCTACATCTTCAAGCTGCAACCTGACAAATTTTGAGATGTTATTAAACCATAGGTTGTGTCTAAGATTATTTTTACGAGTCTTACCGAAATAAATTAGGATTTTTTTAAATATAAAAAAATAAATCAAAATTTTATAATGCAGTAAAATTTGATTGTATATCATAATGTTTGTAAATGTAGTAACATTTTACTCACGGTGATATTTTATTAATATTTATAAATATTTTTAATAGTTTTATCATTTAAAATAATTTTTAATAAATTATAAATTAATTTTACAATATTTTTATTGAATAATCAATAAAAATTTAGATAAGCACATGTGAAACTGTGCCATCAATTAGTATTGTCGGTCTTTTTCTTTTTCATTTTTGTAAAAAAACATTATGTATGTCACCAACGGGATAAATAAACAGAGTTTACAATTATCATTATTAAATTACAAACATTGGTTTTATTCTTAGCATTTCTTTTTTCATAAAATTCAAAGAGTCGCTTTTGTGTCACAAGTTTCAGTTCTTGTATCAGTCTTGGTGCGTTTTTCTTTTCTTGGTTCAAGGTAATTTTTCACATATAAATTCGTTATTGACATGAAAAGTGCCAACCAACATTTCTGAAAAGTTAACAAAAATATCAATAAAATATTATTCATGTGAATTAATATTTTTGAAAAGGAGATATAAATGTATTTTAAAATAGTAAAAGCTTTGTCTATTAATTTAAATATGTTTTATGAATTTTTTATACTTAATATTTTCTCTAGACATATATCTATAGATATCGTCATTTTAATTATTAATATTTCATAAAGTTGAGACCTCAATATTTTCATAAACTTGATAAAATAGTTTGAGAATATAATATTATCGATAAAAAAAAAGGTGTATATACATTTTATCAACTATTTTTTTAAAAATACTTATTGGCACTAACAAACATTTGTTTTAAAAGACATGCTAGAAAAAATATTCAATGAATCTGTTCCAATGGTCCTTAATAACCACTAGATGTGGATTTGAAAATTTGAGAATATTTTTTCGTATAAGACACCTTATATAACACTACAAGAAAACACCACTTTTCCGACACGTGAAATTGCTGAAAGATAGTACAAAATGCGTTGGGAGATCAAGTCCCAACGACCAAATAGTCCTTGGGAGTTTGGTCGGGATATACCCATTGAGAGATCATCTCTTGATGCCCAAATACACACCGTTGGAAGTTAAGGATAATTCTCGACGCTTAGTATACAACATTAGAGACTCCTGACGAATGTATAAACGCTGTTGGGAGTTCTATGATCTCCCGACGATGCCAAGGCCGTCAGGAGTTTGATTCAGAAACTCAATTTTTGAAATTGAACTCTCGAGAATTTACCAGCCGTTGAGAGATAGTAGAACTTCTGATGCCCTTTTCGGAAAATAGTGCACTATCCAAGATTTTTAATTTTTTTTTATAATAAATTTTGATATGAAGAACCTAAAATCTAGAACATTATTAAAAAGATCAAATATATTTACATAAGGATCAAAACAAACAAACAAAATCGATAGTAGTATTCTTTATTATACAAAAGAAAGAAAAGTTGACAAGATAGTCTACAAAACAAATGTCTTGAGAAATACATAGAAGGAAGTGTGATGATATCTCAAAACGGCATCTTCAACAAGATTTCCAAACAACATCTCCAAAACAGTAGTTTACCTATAATTACATTAATTAGAGCACATTATTATATATATCAAGAAGAAATGTAAGAAGAACTCTCTCAACCCTGTTGGGTTGATGCCCTAAACTCACGTTGAGTCCTGTAGTTTGTAAACACATGTTTGAACAAATGTTTGTGATGTAATAATATGAGATATTTTATTCACTGTTGTCTATGAAACATGAGATGTTTTATTTGCTTTACCACAAACCAATAAACTAAGATCCCTGATTATCGTTGTAACTTACGCAAGTATGTGGAGATATACAAGTGGATCATGCCTTAATTGATAATCAAAATGGTCTGTAGTATATGAATATAGGAGGGAAACCTTATCTTGGTGACACTATGGATGCGATCCGCTTTGTAGATTGTTACAAGTGTTGTGTTGTGCTACAGATGGTCTGATCCTGATCATTCATATGGAGACATACGAGCAGAGGTGTCCTATAAAAAGGAGTTTGTATAAGATCGGACCACGAAGTGCATAGTCTCGTTATATAACGCCGTTCATGACAGAGACTTCACTTCACTAGGATGACTATAGGTAACATGACCTTAATTCTGAGTGAGTTGGGAACTCCTTCCTTTGAGGGCGATCTTTTGATCTGCATGGGTGCGAGTGGCTAGATTGTCGACTCAAACCTACCACTTTGAGGATTCCTTTGATTGGAGAGCTGGGAACTCAACTATATAAGGTGGAATTCACTCCTTTCCCGAAGCAAGGGTAAGTAGATAGATTACTCCCTTAAGGGCTGATTCTGGGGCTTGAACGATGTGGCGCCACACACCTTCTCATGGCTCAAAAGGTGTCCACTCATAGTAGGACTATGATGTATTGTTCATTAGAGGGATCAGTCATACTTAAGGAGTTAGATGTAACTACAGGGGCAAAACGGTAAAATGGCTTAGTTGTACTTACGAACATCTGTGAAGGGTTATCGTACTGTTGACTGGTTATATCCGATGGATACAGAAATATATCTGTGGTGAGAAGAGTGCAGTTATCGGTCTTGAAGGAACTCTTAACGAAGAGCATCCATGAGCATGTTCGGATCTTTCCGATTTCATTGTGACCGAAATACAACACATACATTCTAATAGATAGTTATGCAAATGAACACTAACTAACAACATGCTTTGATAAATAAAACACAAGGGAATGAGTTCTCATACTAGTTGAAGACTCTCTTCAAACGTCGAACTTAAAGCAGCGGAAGAAACTCTACACGAACACTATCGCCCAACAAAACAGTTGGCTGCGACAGCACGAACGTCTACACGAATGGCAGCAACACGAATAGTCACAACAAGTAAGAAATGGGGACGACACCACCAATTGGAGCTCTTGGTATTCTCGGAGTGAGAATCTAAAGTGTGATCTTTGGTGAATTTGGTAGAGGTAGGAGGAAAAGCTGATCGTGTAAACGATAAGCAAGTAGGAGAGAAAGGGCTATCGTATAGCAGGAATGCTTATAGTTTAAATAAAGCTACATGATCGTGTAGGTTTTACTAAGCAATCGTCTAGTAAAATGTATACGATCGTTTAGAAAACACGGCACGCTATGCGATCATTTAGGGAAAGGCGTGTGATCATTTAGATGCTGGTGTACGATCATTTAGACGATGAGACTCTATCGTATAGGCTCTCAAGCTAGGTGATCGTTTATGTTTTCACATCGATTGGAAATTTTCGAACCCTTTTACCAAATGAAACAAAATTTCATTTTATTTATTGATTACCATACCGAATGCAGCTGCTCCAACTAACGCATGATTGGGGAGAGTAATTCGGTCAATTATCTCATAATTAACCAATTTAATAATAAATAAATATAATCGTATTATATTCTTACCCTATAGTTTGATATCACATATCTACTATAGTAATTTCTCCTCCACTTGATATAAATCATATTTATATCTAATTTTCTCCAAAATAATGTATCTTATACATTTAGCCAATTATATCATATATAATTAACCAGTTCAATTACATCATATATAATCGAACTCCCTCTTATCAATTTGAACATTTCAAACTAACCCAAACACTGATTCTCGACTTTATCCAAGCTACCTAGGGAACCAAATGGACCTATGGCTCGAAGCTCTAATGGTACGTGAATAGTTGACCAAACTGTTTAGCCACGAGATCCACCATCCGTTAACTATCAAGCATTCCACTAAAGACCAACAACTAAACTCTTCTTACCAAAAATATATTTCTGTGTCCATCGGATATAACCAATCATGAGTACGATGACCCTTCACAGATGCTCGTAAGTACAGTTGGGCTAATTTACCATTTTACCCCTGTAGTTACATCTCACTCCTTAAGTACCACTGATTCCTCTAATGAACAATACAACATAGTCCAACTATCTGTGAACACCTCTCGAGCCAAGAGAAGGTGTGTGGCACCACATCGTTCAAGTCCTGGAATTAACCTTTAAGGGAACTATCTATCTACTTACCCCTGCCTAGGGGAATGAGTGAATTCCATCTTGTGTAGCTGAGTTCCTAGCTCCCAAATCAGACAAATCCCCAAAATGGTAGGTTTGAATTGGTGACCTAGCCACTCGCACCCATATAAATCATTAGACTGCCCTCAATGGAAAGAGTTTCCAACTCACTCAGAATGAGGTCATGTTACCTATGGTCATCCTAGTGAAGTGAAGTCTCTGTCATGAACGGTGTTATATAACGAGACGTTGACACTTCGTGGTCAGGTCTTATACAAACTCTTTGTATAGGACGCCCCTGCTCGCATGTCCCCCACACGAATGATCAGGATCAGATCATCTGTGACAAGTTACAACATTTGTGATCATTCCACAAAGCGGGCAACATCCATAACGTTACCAGGATAAGGTTTTCCTCCTATATTCATATACTACAGACTATTTTGGTTATCACTCAAGACATGATCCACTTGTATGTCACCACATACATGCTTAAGTTACATACAGATAACCAGGGATTTTATGTTTATTGGTTTGTGGTAAAGCAAATAAAATATACAATTGAGCAAAATCAAGATGTGAAGTAAATATCATATACTATACAACACAAGCATTCGTACAAACTGCTTACAAATTATAGGACACGAGACTTTAGGGCATAAACTCCAACAATCTCCCACTTGTTCGAAAGCGAAGTGGGGGTGTACATAAAACTAGTACAAAATAATAAACTAGGGCATAAAAGCCCAGTACAAGAAAATTGTGAGGAGAAATTACTATAGTAAATATGTGATATCAAACTATAGGGTAAGAATATAAGATGATTATATTAATTTATTATTAAATTGGTTAATTATGAGATAATTGACCGAATTACTCTCCTCAATCGTGCGTTAGTGGGAACAGCCACATTCGCTTATGGTAACCGATGAATAAAATGAAAATTTATTTCATTTGGAAAAAGGGTTCAAAAATTTGCAATCGGTGTGAAAATGTAAACGATCGCCTAGCTCGAGAAACTATACGATAGAGTCTCATCATCTAAACGATTGCACACCAGCGTCTAAATGATCACATGCCTTTCCCTAAACGATCGCTTAGCTTTCCTAAACGACCGCATAGCGTGCCACATTTTCTAAACGATCGTATACATTTTACTAGACGATCACTTAGTAAAACCTACACGATTGTGTAGTTTTGTCTAAACGATAAGCATCTCTGCTATACGATAGCCCTTTCTCTCCCACTTGCTTATCATCTATACGACCTACTTTTCCTCTTACTTCTACCAAATTCACCAAAGACCACACTTTGGATTCTCACTCCGCAAATACCAAGGGCTCCAACTGGTGGTGTCATCCCCGCTTCTTACTTATTCGTGACTGTTCATGTTGTTGCCGTTCATGTAGACATTCGTGCTGCCACAGCCAACTATTTTGTTGGGCGATAGTGTTCGTGTAGAGGTTCTTTCGCTGCTTTGAGTTCGACGTTTGAAGAGAGTCTTCAATTGGTATGAGAACTCATTCCCTTGTGTTTTATCAAAGCATGCCATTAATTAGTGTTAATTTGCATAACTATCTGTTAGAATGTATGTGTTGTATTTCGGTCACAATGAAATCGAAAAGATCCAAACGCGCTCATAGATGCTCTTCGTTAAGAGTTCCTTTAATTGGTATCAGAGCCAGGTTATGATATTCCAATTTCATTGTTGCAACGAATTACATATACATTCTTGGTGGGTGCATGTCTGCTCTGTTTAATTGTTAAATTGTTGTGGATGTGCGGATTAATGGAGTTTTCGGAGATGTTAGCCTCGGTTTGATTTAATTCTTTTACATTTTTGGTTGATTGTAAAGGCCTCTGCGTTTTTGGGCATTAATAATCGTTATTGAGTTTGTAATTCAAAGTCAGTTTGAGTCTTGAGTCGTTCGTGAAGAAGATCGGAGCAAGGGTTGTAGTTCTTCGAGGAATGAGACGATCAAGGGTTGATCGGGTCATGTAAATGATGGGGTAAGCGATCGCTAGGTATCGAGTCGTGTAGACAATGGGATGCTCACGTATCGTTTAACACGCGTGCGTACTAGATGATTGTTTAGCTTAGCAAGCTTCATCGCTTAGTAACTGACTAAACGATCGCTTAGCAACGCACAGTAAATCGTTTACTTTTCGCCGCATTAAGCGATCGCCTAGACATGGAGTCCTCCTGGCAGTTCAAGACCCGGTTCACTCGATGAAAAATGTAATAGATAGGTTATTTCATTCCGATTTTTTGTAAAGGCTCATCCCGGTCCATTAATCCTTGATTTAATACATGTGATGTATGTTTTTTATATGTCATATGGTATGCATATATAGTAAATCCCACCTTAGGTTATGCATTGGTCATGCATCATCTCTTTATTGTAATTATGTAAGAGCATACTCATGCATCATATAATATAAGAGTTATATTTATGCATGCATAGAAAGCATTGATATGCATCATCTTTATATTATAATTGTTATAGTATAAGGGTGAATGGAAAGCATGTTTTGCTTGTTATTGCGCGTATATATAAAAGTTAGGTATAGTAATGACGAGACATTGCATGAAGCATGACACATAGGTTACTTTATAAATGTTATAAACACCTTGTTGTGCGCAATGATTTTTTTTTAGTTGTTTCTTTTTAAAGAATAAAGAGAAATTAGAACTAAAAGAAATAAGAAAGACATGCATGCTCACTTAGGTTTAATTCATGTTTTAAAATGTTTAAAACTTGGATCACATAGACCTAAGATCACGGTTCTAATATGATTAGCAACCCTAAGGCTTTAATATTTTACTCAGTTTAATAGGATTAAATTGACTAATAAAAGGTTCAAGTGTAGCAAATCTATCTATAAGGGACATTTTATCTAAGGCGGGTTCTGTCTCGACTGAGGTATTTAAGTTAACAGAAACGTAACACCTCTACCTGGGAACTTACCTGCAAAGGTGAATTAGATAGATTTGATGCACGCATGCAAGTTAAAGACAGTCCATTAAAGTGTTTAAATGTGACTACTTGAACTTGTTCATATTTCATAGACAAACGTTGTTTATGAGCGAGAATTAAAAAGGCGACTTAGACTAAAATCAGTAGCTGGATTGTCTAGGTTAATGAACCCCTAGGTAGAACATTCAGTGGGAGGTACTTGGGGCATAAGATGCTTCACTTAAAACTTTCACGTTTCTCCTAAATAGTCCACACCGTGAGATCTACCCTCGGCCTCGAGGCACTTTTGGCGTGTCTCCTTAAAGGATGGTGTTTGGGTAGGTCAATGTCAAGATGGATGGAGAGAGTGTTCATAGTAAGTGGGAGCGGAAATTGCAACAACATATCCCTCGGTCTCCTCGTTGGATTGAATAAAGTTACTGCGCATCGCCTTGAGGCACCCTGAGAGTGTGCCCCTAAAGGATGGCAATTTTGCGCTTTTCTTTATTTGATCTCATGTAAGAGGATAAGGAACTTAGTCTCTTGTCTAATTTGCTTCTTCCTTATGGTGGGCTCATTAGGGGGGGACTCTGGCACCGAAAGCGAGGGTCATACTTACGTGGAATTGTTAAAGGTTAACAGTTCTGGACCGAAAAATGGTGGCTGTTAGGTTCAGTTTCAAGAGTTAGTTCTGCCTAATGGTTGAGAATGTCTCACCCCAACGAAGGGGCATTTGATCACCCTACCAGTGACGTTTATCCTGCCTCACTGGGGCATCATTGAGAAATAGAAGTTTTTAACTTAGGGTACTTGACACTGTTTTGCAAAACTAATTGGTTAAAAGTGGTTTAGCAAAATCTAATAAAGTTTTGTTCGTATTTTCAGCAAAAAATTTTCAAAATGGCAACATCCACATTAGCTTTGCTTAGCGCTGAAAAATTAACTAGCGACAATTTTTTGACGTGGAAACACATGATCACGACGATACTAATCATCGAGGATTTCATGTTCACTCTTATGGAGGTCTGTCCTCTTATTCTAGCTCCAAATGTCGCCAAAATGTTCGGGAGGCATACGAGCGATGGACACGGGCGAATGAGAAGGACCGAGCCTACATCTTGGCAAGTCTTTCTGAAGTCTTGACCAAGAAACATGAGCCTATGGTTTCAGCATGTGAGATCATGGAGTCCCTGCGAGGAATGTTTGGACAACCATCTGAACAACTTATGCATGAGGCTCTTAAGTATATATTCAACTCAAAAATGGAAGAAGGCACCTCTGTCCGTGAACATGTGCTTAACATGATGGTCCACTTTAATGTGGCGGAGTTGAATGGGTCTACCATCGATAAGGGCAGTCAGGTTAACATAATCCTGCATTCTTTGGCGGAGAGCTTTCTGCACTGTGTCAGGAATGTGATTCTCAACAAAGTGAAATATAACCTTACAACTCTCCTCAACGAGTTGCAGACCTACCAATCTTTACTAAAAAATAAGGAGAGGAAGAAAGGTGAGGAAAATGTTGCTTCATCCTCCAGGATGTTCCATAGAGGTTCGACCTTAGGGACGAAGTCTGCACCTTCTACTTTTAACTCTGTAAAGGGGAAGAAGAAGAAGGGTGGTAAGGGAAAAGGGAAGGCGCCTGCTAACCCGCCACCTGTCGCCTCAAGAAGGCGTTCGCCGATTGAAAAGGGAAAGTATTTCCACTGCAATCAAGATGGACACTGGAAGAGGAACTGTCCTCGCTATCTGAAAGAGAGGAAGGCCGCCAAGGCTAAAGCTAAGGCAGATAAAGGTAAATATGATTTACTTGTACTTGAAACTTGTTTAATGGAGAGTGATAATTCTGGCTGGATAATTGATTCAAGTGCCACTAATCACGTTTGTTCTTCTTTTCAGGGGATTTGATCCTGGCGACAGTTGGAGGCTGGCGAGATGATGATGCGAGTAGGCACCAGCACGTCGTCTCAACTGTGGCAGTGGGAGGACTCCAATTAGCTTTACAGAATAGGTTTCTAGTTTGAATGATGTATATATTATTCCCAAACTTAAGAGGAACCTCATTTTTGTAAAGTATTTGTTGCACCGTAAATACATTATTTCTTTCAATGTGGATAAAGCATTTATTCATAAAGATGATGTTACTGTTTGTACAGCAAATCTGAAAAGTAATTTATATGTGCTAAGGCCGTTAGCCATTAATTCCCTCCATAACACAGAATTGTTTAAAACTTTCGTAACTCAACCAAAACATCGATGTATTTCTCCAAAATAAAATGCCCATCTTTGGCATCTTCGTTTAGGACACATCAATCTCAATAAGATTGAGAGATTTGTGAAGAATGGACTTGTAAATGAGTTAGAAGAAAATTCTTTACCGGTGTGCGAATCTTGCCTTGAGGGTAAGATGACTAAATGACCTTTTACTGGAAAAGGTTATAGAGCCAAGGAGCCTCTTGAGTTAGTACATTCTGACCTTTGTGGTCTTATGAATGTGTGAGCCCGAGGTGGCTATGAGTATTTTATCAGTTTTACTGATGATTACTCCAGGTACAGGTATGTTTATCTTATGCAACGGAAGTTTGAATCCTTTAAAAAGTTCAAAGAGTTCAAGGCTGAAGTTGAAAACGCATTGGATAGACGGATTAAAACACTTATATCGGATTGAGGTAGAGAGTTTTTGGACTCCGCATTCCAAGACTATTTGATACAACATGGAATCATTTCCCAACTCTCAACACCGGGTACACCTCAACAAAATGGTGTAGCGGATAGGAGAAATAAGACTTTGTTAGACATGGTTCGCTCGATGATGAGTTACGCTTCCTTACCGGACACGTTTTGGGGTTTCGCAGTGGAGACTGCGGTATACATACTAACTATGTTCCCTCCAAGAGTGTTGCGAGAACACCTCTGGAGTTGTGGAACAGGCGTAAAGCTAATTTACGTCACTTTCGCATTTGGGGTTGCCCTACACATGTGCTTGAGGCTAATCCAAAGAAGTTGGAACCATGGTTGAGGTTATGCCTTTTTATAGGCTACCCTAAAGGTACACGAAGGGGTTATTTTTATGATCTGACGGAAAATAGGGTGTTTGTTTCAACAATGCTACTTTCTTGAAAGAGGATCATATAAGGGAGCACAGTCCACGAAGTAAGGTCGTGTTGCGTGAGCTTTCCAATGAAAATACTAAAACTTCAACAAGAGTTGTTGAAGAGGCTACTACATCAGTAAGAGTTGTTGATGAGAGTTCATCTAGTAGGTCGGTTCCACCTCAAGAGTTGAGGGAACCTCGCTGTAGTGGGAGGGTTGCGAAACCGCCCATTCGCTATCTAGGTTTCACGAAAATCCTTGCTATGGTAGCAGATGGTGACGTTGTCTTATCAAAAGGAAATGAAGGATGTTGACCGGATGAATGGGTCAAAGTCATGGATCTCGAGATGGAGTCGATGTACTTCAACTCAATATGGGATCTTGTAGATCAGCCTGATGGGGTAAGACTTATAGGTTGTAAATAGATCTACAAGCACAAACGGGGTGTTGATGGGAAGGTACAGACCTTCAAGGCTCGAGTTGTGGCAAAAGGTTATACCCAGGTAGAGGCAGTCGACTATGAGGAGACTTTCTCGTCTGTTGCCATGTTAAAGTCGATCCGCATCCTCCTATCCATTGCAGCTTATTATAACTATGAGATCTCGCAAATGGACATCAAGACGACCTTTCTGAATGGTAATCTTGAGGAGACCATTTATATGGTGCAACTCGAGGGATTCATTTCCCAAGGTCAAGAGCAAAAGGTTTGCAAGTTGAATCGATCCATTTATGGGCTGAAACAGGCGTCTCGATCTTGGAACATACGGTTTGATACTACGATCAAATCGTATGGCTTTGACCAAAACGTTGATAAACCTTGTGTCTACAAAAAGATCATCAACGCTTCAATAGTCTTCTATGTGTTGTATGTAGACGATATAATACTCATTGAGAATAATGTAAGTCTACTGACTGCACTTAAGAATTGGCTAGTGACCCAATTCCAAATGAAAGATTTAGGAGAGGTTCAGTTTGTTCTGAGTATACAGATCTTTTGGGATTGTAAGAACAAAGTGCTAACACTGTCTCAAGCATCGTACATTGACAAGATGTTGCTCAAGTACTAGATGCAGGACGCCAAGAGGGGCCTACTACTGTTCAGGCATGGAGTCACTTTGTTTAAGAACATGTGTCCTAAGACACATCAAGAGGTTGTGGAGATGAGACGGGTCCCATATGCATCTGTCGTTGGCAGTTTGATGTACGCGATGCTCTATACTCGCCCAGACATCTGCTACACTGTGGGCATAGTTAGTAGGTATCAGTTTAACCCAAGTTAGGTCACTGGACCATAGTGAAGAACATCTTTAAGTATCTTTGGAGAACGAGGTACTACATGCTTATATATGGATCTAGGGATTTGTTCCTTACTGGATACATGGATTCTGACTTTCAGAATGATAAGGACTCTTGAAAGTCCACAACAGGGTCAATCTTTACTCTTAACGGAGGGGTTGTAGTGTGACAAAGTTCTAAGCAGGGGTGCATCGTCGACTCCACTATGGAGGCGAAGTACGTAGCGGATTGCGAAGCTGCTAAAGAGGCCGTCTGGCTCAAGAAGTTCTTGACAGAACTGGATGTTGTTCCATATATGTCTAGGCTCATTACCCTCTATTGTGATAATAGTGGGGCAGTGGCGAACTCCGAGGAGTCGAGGAGTCACAGGCGCAACAAACACATAGAGCGGAAGTATCATTTGATCTGCAAGATAGTGCATCGAGGGGTCGTGATCGTCACGAAGATCGATTCGGAGCTCAATGTTGCTGACCTGTTTACGAAGGCTCTCACGGCTATAGTGTTTGAGAGTCACCTATGGAGTATGGGTCTATAGGATCGCTTGCAGCTGGACTAGGGCAAGTGGGAGATTTTCTTGTACTGGGCTTTTATGCCCTAGTTTATTATTTTGTACTAGTTTTATATACACCCCACTTCACTTTCGAACAAGTGGGAGATTGTTGGGGTTTATGCCCTAAAGTCTCGTGTCTTGTAGTTTGTAAACAGTTTGTACGAACGCTTGTGTTGTATAATATATGATATTTACTTCACATATTGATTTTTCTCAGTAGTATGTTTTATTTGCTTTACCACAAACCAATAAACATAAAATCCCTGGTTATCTGTATGTAACTTAAGCATGTATGTGGTGACATACAAGTGGATCATGTCTTGAGTGATAATCAAAATGGTATGTAGTATATAGATATAGGAGGGAAACCTATCCTGGTAACGTTACGGATGCGGCCCGCTTTGTGGAATGGTCACAGGTCTTTAGTGGAGTACCTGATAATTAATGGATGGTGGATCTCGTTGCTTAAGAGTTTAGTCAACTATTCACATACTGTTGGAGCTTCAAGCTACAAGTCCATAAGGTCTTCTTGGTAGCTCAATGGATTCAAGTTGATAATCAATTTTTGGTCAGTTTGAAGTGTTCAAATAGACAAGAGGGAGTTTAATTATATATGATACAATTAAACTTGTTCAATTATATATGATATAGTTGGCATGATGTATGAGATACATTAATTGGAGGAAAATGATGTAAATATGATTTATATCAAGTAAAGGAGAAAAGGACTATGGTTTAAATGTTGTATATGATGTGATATTAAAACTATAGGTTATAAATATAATATGATAAGTTAGTTATTATATTTATTTATAATTAAAACAATTATGAGATAATTGTTGGTGGTTTTCTCCTTAACCGTGCGTGAAAGTGGGAGGTTGCATTCAGTTTTCATAACTGAAAGGATAAAATGAAAAAAGTTTTCATTTTGGATGTGAATCGTAGTATAGCTTCATTGGTTGTATACCTGCCTATCGTTTAGCTCACGAGAGCCTACACGACAACTTCAAGTGTTGACTAAATGATCGTGTACACATGCATCTGTCTAAATGATCATATAGATTTTACTAAGCGATCGCGTGCCTGAGTGGGATTCACTAAACAACCGTCTATACGATCAGACCTATTTTACTAAACGATCGTGCACCTTTTCTAAACGATAAAGCATCAATCTATACGATAGACACAAACCTCTCCCATTTGCTTGGTCGTTGAGTGTGGTCGTTCTTTCCTCCTTCCCTCTACCAAATCCAATAGAGCCCACACCTCATAGATTCTCATTCCAAGAATACTAAGGTCACTGAGTGGTGGTGTCCTAGTTGCTACCTATTCATGGAGAAAACTATTCATTTGTTGAGCGACAACGAGAGATTTGGGTAGACGATTATAGCGACAGCGAGAAGTGCTGGTTCCAGTTCTTGATGAGAAAGAGATAAACAGAGGAAGAGTTCTTCAAAGGTGAGTCTTTCGTTCCTTTGTTTTTAATTTATGAAAGCATGTTGTAATGTGATCTGAAATGTATAACTTGTTTGTATGTTTGAATTTGGAACGATCTTGCTTCCATTCATAGGTTCTCTTTGATAAGAGTTCCTTAAAACTCCTCATTTGAAACTAATCTCAACCCACCCCACACAATATTCAAAATTCATAAACTTCCACAAACAAACAAAAACCATTAGGTGAATCCTACAATCCTACAAAACAAAAAAAATCAACAATTTTCAAGGCTACATGTTCTAAACCTTAAACCTCCACAAACACATAAAAACCACAGTTGAACTCTAAAAGAAAGATAAATAATCTCAACCCACCCCACACAACATTTAAACTTCATAAACTTCCACAAACACACGAACTCCACAAACACACAAGTCACGAGTTGATCTCGAAAACAAAGTAGACGACCCATTTTAATGAACCCTACAAAACAAAGAACATCAACATACTTCGAAGGCTACATGTTCTCAACCTTAAACCTCCATAAACACATAAAAGCCCACAAATTGAACTCCAAAAGAAAGATAATTAATCTCAACCCATCCCACACAACATTCTAACTTCATAAACCTCCACAAACATACAAACTCCACAAACATGCAAGTCATAAGTTGAACTTGAAAACAAAGTAGACGACCACTTTAATGAATCCTAAAAAACAAAGAACATCAATACACTTCCAATATTACATATTCTTAACCTTAAACGTCTACAAACACACAAAAGTAACAAGTTGAACTCTAAAACAAAGATAACTAATCTCAACCCACCCCACACAATATTCTAACTTCATAAACCTCCACAAGACACAAACTCCACAAACACATAAGTCACAAGTTGAACTCGAAAATAAAGTAGACAACCACTTTAATGAATCATAAAAAACAAAGAACATCCAAGGCTACATGTTCTCAACCTTAAACATCCACAAACACACAAAATTCACAAGGTGAACTCCAAAACAAAGATAACTAATCTCAACCCACCCCACACAACATTTTAACTTCAGGATAAACCATTACAAACACACAAAACCCCCCCACAAATACACAAAAGCCACAAGTTGAACTCGAAAACAAAGTAGACAATCATTTTAATGAATATTACAAAACAAAGAAAATCAAACACACAAAAAATCCACAAACACACGAAAATCCAGTTATTTGGCTACCATAACTGCATGATAGCAAACAATTCATTATCATAAAGCTAATAGTAAGATATAACTACATTGCTACCACTACAAGAAAAAAGCTTTTTTTATAGCCTTTGAGGATGATCTTTTTAAAAATAGGCTATGAAATGAAAAGGAAAAAGAAGAGGGAAATCTAAATGAAAAAAAAGGGAAATAAAAATATTTTTCGCGTGCACGGGCTAGGGAGGGGAAAATTTGAGAGGCATCATTCCCTCCAATCTTCTCTCTTAGTCTTTCCTTCTTTCTCCAAAGTGTTGTCTCACTTTTCTCTAGTCAATTTCTTCCTCCGATTTTCATTTTCTCAACTCCAAAAGTTAGGGTTCCTCATATTTTCCCTTTAGCCAGATTCTTCCTTTTGTTTTCTTAGCCTCGATACCTCATGTAATAATTTCTCCCAAAACAGTAGATTGAAGCTTCCAGATTCACAAAGTTTAATCAGATAGTTTCTCCAAAAAACTGAAGGATATTGTTCGTTGCTATCGTGATTTGTTCTAGGAGTGTATTATATAAAATAAATTGGAGAAATAAAGTATAAATGATGTGTTTATACTTCGATGCGTTTAAATAATTGTAACGCGTCGGGCGTTAGATATATGCACATAACGCATACAACCCCTTCTAATGACGTTCAAGTTTTCCTAAACTAAACCCAAGTATAAATCTAATTTAGGTTCCTGGTAAGTCCAAGGTCGAACTCAGGGATTTAGTTAACCAAACACAGATCTTGCGTTGTATTTACTGTAGGGGTTTTCCTAAATAAATGTAAGAAATGTGTTATTTACACTAAATTGCTATGTCTGTGCAAGAGATGCAAAAGAGTTGAGTAATTAGTGATGGATCATGTGAGAATGGAGTTTAATGTAAGTGGACGTATCGGTCTAAGATGAATGTACACAAACTAGGATGTAATATGGATGAGATTGAGTGATTTGCTTATCTTTTGTTCATGCGTTAGACTTCATTCAACATTTTTCAATGCGAATAACATACAAAACCTATCTCTAGGATGCATGCATCTAACACAAAATGCAATAAACACCAGTAAGTCTATCTCTAGCTGTACTAGGTGTCCTACTTGATGCAGCTTAGTTATTCTTCCGAACAATCTAAGTTAAAGACGCTTTTTACTAATTTTCAAGTTGGCTTGAGCGTTGGAATGAAGTTTGGCATAAAGTATTAATGCGTTCAACATAAACAAGAAATAAACAATGGCAAGTATGATAGATCAAACATATGAATTTTATAAAGAAACAGAGAGTCTTTACAAAAGAAATATTTAATCAAATGGAATGAAAGTGATAAATGAGAAGAAGGAAACTGAGTCAAGCCAAAGAATACAATCTCTTGTATTTCTTTGGCTCAATCTCGTTGTGTACAATCACTTGTTTAGGAATTGGATGAAGTAGCTTTCTCAAGATTAGCTTCCTCCACTCCCTGAACGGCGGTGGTGGTGGTTCTCAACCCTTCTGATCGTTTAGCACCACAGCACAACCTCTACAGAACTAGAATTATGACTACAATATACAGAGAGTACGGATCTTTATAATTTTCGAACTTCTTAACTCTGGAGGGACTTCATCTATTTATAGGCGTTGGTCACGTCCACTTGGTGAATGGGTAACATTAAAGTCCATGCCCTGGTTAGCTGCCTGACTCTTAGAAACTTTTCAAATGCCGCCTGCTGCAGGTACCCATACTTGCAAGTGGTGATGTGACACAATCAGCCTGGATCAATGTATCTTCTCTGCGTTGAACTCCCTCTGACGCATGGCTCATGCGTTAGGACTTTTCCTGCGGCACTTGTCTAATGCGTTAGCGTTAATTCTCACGTTGAAATCTTCAATACAATGCGTTAGTGCTGCGATTTTTAGTAATAAAACTTCTTTTGTATGAGTTTGCTAATGTTTGAATAAATCCATGCGTTTCTTCTAAAAATGAAGAGAATCTATCATTAAAAACCTTAGTTGTTCCAACTTAAGAGCAAAAATAACTTGTATTTCTACAAGTTATCAGATATTCGTGTGACCCCGAGTTTCTCATCCATTTTGTCTTCACGTAAGGCTAATAGGTAACTTTTGTCTTCAAAAGCTTTTTGTGTTCTAAAAATTTTAAAAAGTTTATATTTTGAAGATTATTTTGCTTCTTTTTTGTTTGAGGGAAGAATAGTCGTATTGCCCATCCAAAGAGGCAATTAAGGATCAATTTCGAACATTCTTTTCCTGCATACCAACTGTTTGACAAAATTTCTATACTAAGATTGCATTTGAGTAACTTGAAGAAGGGTTTTAGCTAAGTGAATAGCAATATCACTACCACTACCATTACACCCTATTACAAATAGATTATAGCTCTTGATGTCACTTCTCATTGAATACTTGATGATTATGGTGGACAGGAAAGGAGAAGGGTAAAAGCCACTGCAATTAACAAAAAGGATAAATTATTGTAATCTTTTTCCATTTTGTTTAATGTAGTTGTCTCTTGATTTTCATATTGAATTTGACTTGTCAGTTGATAAGAACATAATATACATTTGATCTTAGCCAAAAGACCAAGAAATCTATTATATATAAAAATTATTTTTTTATGATTGTCTTGCTATAATTAAACCTATGAATTTGTTCATGTTCCTCGTGATGCGAACTTAAGAGTATATTGTGTGAAGAAAGTAGAAAAATATGGTGCAAGTGAAAGTATGAGTGATGTGTTGATGAGCGCTAGTGATGCGTGCAAGGATGTGTGACACTCCTCTTTATGCGTTCAAGTTTTCCTGAATTGGATCCAAGTATAAATCTAATTCAGGTTTCTGGTAAGTCTAGGGTCAAACTTAGGGATTTAGGTCAAAGCTAATGCAAGGTTTGCATTGTAGCTAATGTAGAAGGATCCTAAGTAAATGCTAAATGAGTTTTATTTACTTTAAGTTTACTATGTGCGTACAAGAAGATGCAAAAGGTCAAGTAGAAGACAGGGATTTATGTAAAAATGGTGCTCAATGAAAGTGGTATGCATTGATCTAAGTGAGATGTACACGTGCGAAAATGTGGTGTGGATGGAAATGAAATTTACTTGCTTATAATTCAAGTATGTGTAGGTGCGTTAGGTTTCTGCTTAATTTTTATTCAGCGCTTCTCAATGAGAATGCCACACAAATTCCTATCTATAGGATGCATGCGTTAATCACATAAAGCAATGAAACACTAATGTCTATATCTCTAGATGTACCAGGCGTTTTGACTTAATGCTTACTTGCTTATTCTCTCGAATAATTCAAGCTAAAATAACTTTAACCAAGTAATTATATTGGCTTAAGCGTTTAGAAATTGAACTTGCGTGAAGTCATAAATGCATCTAAGTGAGAAATGAACAATAGCAAAGTGTAGTTGATCAAATATATGAATTCATAAAGAACCAGATTGTCTTTACAATATCAATACTTAATCGAATGAGATGAGGAGAATGGAATTGAGATGAAAAGAAAAGAACCAAGCCGCAAAGTACAATCTCTTGTCCTCTTTGGCTTAATTCGTGTACAACCAACTTGTGGAAGAAATGGAGGAGAATTCTCTCTCGAGTAGGTCTCCTTCATTCCTTGATCAACGATGGAGATGATTCTTTTCCCTTTGTGTTCTTTTTGTAGCAGCAACAAAACTCTAAGTCTTTCTGGTTTTTGGAATTATATATAATGAGTTGATTACCCTTCTTCTTGTGGGATTTCATCTATTTATAGGTGTTGCTCTTCACCAGCTTATGATGAGGCAGCATTAAATTCCATACCCTGGTCAGCCGCCTGACATTCAGACACTTTTCAGACACCGCCAGTCAGCTACCCATGGTTGTAAGTGGTGATTTGACATAAACAGCCTAAGTCAATGAATCTTTGCTGCGTTGAAATCCCTCCGACGCATGTCCACGTGTTAACTTCGCCTGCGACACTTAGAATCTTTGTATAAATCCTGCAATAATATACGTTAGTGACGCAACTTTTAGCAATAAACATCATTTCGTACAAGTTTAGTAGTGTTTGAGTAATTCCATGCGTTTCCTCTAAGAATGATGAGATTTTATCATTAAAAATCCTAATTGTTCCAACTTTTGAGAGACAACAACTTGTAATTCTACAAGTTATCAGGTTTGTTGTGCTTATCTCTACTGTAAATAATGTGTATTTCTAAAAAAATTCTCTGTGACTGATTTTTGTGTGTATGAGTAGAATTGTAATGTTTGGTTCTCTTTAAAATTTAAATTTATAAGTGACACTTTAATGAAAACAAATATCATTTATAACTGCATCCAGTAGGCGTAAATTGTAGGAAGAAAAAGTGTAATACTCAAGTGTCTCTCCTATTTGGTTGATACTAACAAATTGAGTAACTATTCATTCTCAATTATTTACTTTTAAGTTGGATTGACACCTTCTTTGAACCTTTGTTATAGTTTGGCATGCATGGTATAGTGGTATAGTTAATTATGAAAGTTTCTAAAGATTAACTTTTTGTTTTTTGTTTTTTCTCAACCACTACTACATAGAAGTGAGAAAAGTTTTGTGGTTTGTTAAGATTCTATCTTGGTTTCCAGTGGGTACACTGCAATTTTCTTTTGTTATCCTTTTTGGTTGTAGTTCCGCTGGTTGAGTTATGGTGTTGGGGTATATTGTCCAAAATTTGTTTCTTAATTTCTTTTAATAGTCTGGAACTCTGGTACACTTATTCTAAATTTTCACAATTTGATCCGTTTGAGTGAAATTACTTTTTTTTTTTCTTTTGCTATGTTGCTTTCTCTGTCTAATTTTTCGAATATCATTTCTTCTTAAAAGATTATTTTCAAGTTGTTCTTAGTTTTTTTTCAAGTATGAAGATTGAGTGATCCGTTTGAGTGAAAAGGTATTTTTGTATAAAAATTATGCACGAAATATACTCTACTAATCTTGAATTGGAAACTTGGGTTTGTTGAATGATGGAAGTTGATTAATTCCTTTGTTTGTTTTGGTCATTTTAATAGACTTAGAACGTCTTTCAAGTGGGTAATTGAAGACAACTTTTGAGCTTTACAGAATTCTAATGATGGCATGTTTAGGTGAGTTTTATTTTATGGATGTGATTCTTGTGAACTTTGATTGAGTTTTGTATTCTTGCATGGACTAAATCATGGGTTCAAAATTTTTCTTGCTCGATTATCAACCAAGCTATTTGACTGTTTCCTTGGATAGATTGTTGTTTTTTCTTCCAAGATTCTTAAGTCTCTAAATACTTGTCATTAATGATGTATGTAGAAAGGAAGAACAAGATACCCACGATGAATTACAGAGTAGGAATATTAATGATGAGTTAGAAGATCGTGAAAGGGGGCATTTTTCATCAAAGAACAAGTCATATGGTAATGACTTCCATTCTTTAGAAAAATATAGAGTGAATTTGGTTTTCATTTAAGTTGTTATGGTTTTATTCAACATTCTGTTTTCCATATTGTGTTTTATGGCGTATTTTCAGTGAATATATCAAGTTTTACTTAACTGTTTGTACTAGTTGTTATTTATACTTTTAGGTGGGAAGACAGGTATTTATACTTTTATAATTCAATTCCTTGACCCAAGACTTGGCAATCTAGTTTGTTTAGCCATATGCAAATATAAAAGGAACGTGCTGAATTTTTCTTGTGAATTTAGTAAATTGATAGGGAATCCTATCAAGTAGTTGAAGCTTTTAAAAGAAACTTCATTGGTCATTAGTATAAATCTATGAACATTTACAAATTGTGACAACATACAGTTGGTGTTCATATCTTTAATTTGTTTGTCCTTGATGTTGGTTGGACCATGTTTTTTGTGCTTGTTTCTTTTTAAGAAAGAAAATCGTTCTTAATTACAGAAACATAGTTCAAGAATTGTTTGAAGAGGAATTTTTCTAACAACCCCTTATTTTCTTAGATTGTTTAAGATAATTTTTTAGTTTTGTTATCTAAACAAGTTATTGTATTATGATCATTTGTCAAACCTTTTTCAAATTTATCCTTCCTACAAAACTCGGATGGTTTAGATGACTTTGATCCTTTTGAACATTTTGATTCAATAAGCTTTTAGTTTATAACTTTGATGAGTGAAGAAATTCATGCTTGTTTTTTTTTAATTGTTTTTGTAGGTAGATGGAATGGGCTTTGCATATGATAGACACAACGCTTCAATTTGGTCCTTGAATTTTGTACTCGGTACTTTAATTTTCAAAACTTAGTGAATCTTGTATTTTGTCTACTCACTTTGTAGGAATTACTTCGTGACTTTCTTTCATTGTATTAGACACTACTTAAATGTGTTATGTAATGAATGACAAAATTTCAATTATGAGATAAGACTTCCTAAATTTTAAGTATCATGATATATATAATATGTATATAACTCATGTGTGCTTTGTAGCTATCATTTAGATTTTGTAAGAAAAGAAACTAATTGGTAATAAATGATTGACAATAAAAGGCTATAAAAACTTTTAGTAACATGAAGAAAAAAAATATAAAAATCTCATAATATTACATACAAATGACATAAAAAAAACTTATAATAGCCTCAAGAAAATGTTATTACAAAGTTATAATAGATCTTTTTATTAGTTAAAGAAACTTATTATAGCTTGGATAAGTAATGCTATGATATATTTCTATAGCAAGGTAAATATGCTATATTTTTAAGGTATTTAATGATATTTAATATAGTATAACTAACAAAAAAGGCTATAAAAAACCCTGAACTTTTAATAACATAGACTGATAGGACTTTCGAAAAAGACTATAAAAAGCTATAAAAGGTCTATTATAGCCTTTTTAGTTAGCTATCATTTACATTATTTCTTGTATTGTCGTAACTGCATGATAGCAATACATTGAATTCATACAATTATTGTATGGGCATCTTGTCTGTCTAGAATCATTGCCACATCTAAAAATTGGGATACTCTTTCTTTATATTCCATCGACAACTTATTTCTAAGTTTTATCAATTCTTTATTCATCTTTAAAAACAAATCTTTTCTGACCCAACTTGTAGTCCAAAACAAATTATAAGATGTATTATTTAGATAATGAATGGTGGTTAACTTATGACCAATAAATATACAAAAATTATTAGAGACTTATATATGCTTTAACTTTGAGTCTTTTTTAAGTCACATTGTCACTTGACTTAAAAATATAAACTTAATTAATTAAGTAGTTAGGTTGTACTGGAGATACTTTATAACCATGACAAATATGCTTTCAAAACTTTATAATTATATTTTAGAAAAGATAAAGACTTCTCAATGAAGTAATTCATAAATAGGAATGGTCCCTTTTTTTTAATATTAATGATTTTTTCATTAATGGAATTAATTTGGTGGAAGTCATAAATAATAAATCTATGCAAAGTCACATCTATTGATTCATCCTACTGTTTTTAGTTTTTAAACCATTCAATTCTATTTTGTCAAATAAAAAACAATTGCTAACAACTTTTCAATTTAGATGTATTATGAGAAAAAATAAAAAAATCCTCAAATGCTCAAATGAACAAACAAATTCTCAAATGCTCAAATGAACAAACGAATCCTCAAATGCTCAGATGACCATAGATCAAACACAAGAATCATAAAAACATCATTAAAAAACATTAAATAGGAAGAGAAGACGAACAAACAAAGTTGGCCAGTGAATCGAACAGACGACAAAGACAGACTAATGGTGACAACAGATAGAATCGGCTAGCGATAGACGATTTATGCAATCGACTGACGATCGTTGAGGATAGGCGCATCAACGAGGAAGATAACAGAGATCAGGTGCGGCGATGAGAAGGAAGAGAATCCTAAAATGTTGAAATTGATTTGCAGATCTGGATTCTAAAATTTATGGGGTATCTCCCGATGGGCTATCCAACGTCGGGAGTGACAATGAACTCCTAATGGACTAATTATTCCTGATAGCTATTTTAAACGTCGGAGGATCATCTTTGCCTTGTAGTGATAATTTCTCTCTTATTCTTTTAAGAATATAATTTCTATCTTGTTGAGTAGAGTTAAAAGTATTAAATTATAATATACACATATTGAATTATAATTATTTACACATATTTAAATTACTATTTTTTTTCCTTGGAAAGGGAATTCATTGAACAACTAGATCAAATCGAAACAACATAGCCCTCATATACAATGTTCAACAACCATCGGAGAAAATCCAAAAAGCCCCCAAAGTCTTTCGAAATGGATGGAAGAACAATGCTGCAGAAAAGAATCCTCAAATCTAGTCGTAGCATGGGTAATGGCAATCTCCTGGGCTTCCAAGAATTTTGTCACCCACTTGCGGGTAACTTCCTTATAACCCGCATAAATTGAGAAACCAAGAGAGTCAAGAACCATCCAATCAAGCCTGCCGCGAGACAACTTTGAGTTCCATGAGGCGTCCACATTTAATTTCCAAGTGCCCCACTTAAGAGGAGTTTAGGCACCATGACTCTTCGGATTCTACATAAGGGGAGAATGCAACTTAGAGCTTACACCAACACCATCATCGTTGATGTAAGTGTTGACTTTCCTTGAATATGATCGATAGAACCCTTTTCCCCACTCAAATTAATAGTATTTTGGTAATTTCACAAGATCTAGAGAGTTGTAATGGCGTCTCCAAGCATATCGGACTCAAAAAGACTGAACCATCCAACGCGCTCCACCCAGCCCTGCAACCTCAGAAATGGTCAAAAGCCAAGTTTTCTTAACAAAAGAGCAAATTCCCATTGTCTCATCAAATTTCCTGCATAAAGGGCACAGGGGGTTACTCATAATTTCCGTTAATAATGATATTCATTTTTTAAAACAAAATATCCTTAAAAACTTCCACAATCCCAAATTCTTCTCACACTTCCACCACTTTATTTCAACCCTTTATTATGACATTATATTTAAATAATATTATATTATAATTTATACATGATAATAAATAAATAAATAAACAGAAATCTCAAATCTGCATGAGATTTGCTTTAAAGACAAGTAACAAGTTACCCTAAATTCACGTGCCTCCGTGTTTCTTTAAACAAAGCCTTTCAATATTTTATTTCCAATAATTAATTAATTAGTTTTTTATTTGTGCAGCAACAAGAAGAAAAAAAAACCAAGAAAAATTAACAGACAAATTAATCATATTAAATACAACAACATGCAAATGTCTCCTCTCGCTGTCCCCATTATAACCCACTTCCTCACCGTCCGATCCCGATCTCGTTGGCGTAGTATACGATCCAACGGTGGAACGACATACAATCAAACTAATATCGTAGAAGGCGCCGCAGCGGATCATAGATCTCTCTGTAGTGATTTGTCATTTGTCTGTGAAAGCCATGGCAGTGAGAAGCTCCATAGAGTGGAAGATCAGTGTGTGAAAAAAGCAGAGAGACGAAAAATTCTGTGTTATGGGTTTCACAATGGGCTTGAATTTGCTTCTTCTTGTTGCCATGGTGGCCACCAATATTCTTTCTCTTTACCATCTCTCCTCAACGCTTCAATCCACAAAATCCCCTGTTTCACAGCCGGTTCCAGATCATCTAATCCGGCAGCTTCAGACCATTCGCGCCACCATCAACCACCTCACGCGCCTCCATCCAACGGCGGCGGCTTCCACATCGAAAACCAAACTCTCTATTCCTTCAGATCTCGTTCTGTACTCTCAATTTTCCCCAATTGCTTCATCCTGTCATAGTAACCCTGAGCTTCTTCATAAGTTTATGAATTACACTCCATTTTCGAGTTGCCCTTCTGATTCTGATGTTGCTGAGGCTTTGATTCTTCGTGGGTGTCATCCACTTCCTCGTCGGCGGTGCTTTGCCAAAACCCCACAAAAACCCTCTTCTTCTTTGCCTCAAAATCCCTTCGCTTCTTCACTTCCGGAATCCAATATTATTTGGGGGAAATATTCTTGTAAGGGTTTTGGCTGTTTGAATCGATTGAATCCGAATCTAGGGTTCGATCCTTCTCATGAAATCACCAAGTTTATGACCTTCAAGACGGAATTGGACCTTCCAATCCCTCAATTACTGCAGATTGCGAAGGCGGCTAACTCTATTGTTCGTCTTGGACTTGATATTGGCGGTGGAACCGCCACTTTTGCTGCTAGAATGAAGCTCTACAATGTTACTATGGTCACTACGACTATGAACCTTGGTGCGCCGTACAATGAGGTTGCGGCGCTTAGGGGATTGGTGCCTTTGCACGTGCCGCTGCAGCAACGATTGCCAATTTTTGATGGGGTGATGGATCTGGTTCGGTGTGGCCATGCTGTGAACCGGTGGATTCCTGTGAAATCAATGGAGTTTTTGTTCTATGATGTGGATAGAGTGTTGAGAGTTGGGGGTTACCTTTGGTTTGATCATTTCTTCAGCAAAGGGCTGGATCTTGATAAAGTTTACTCTCCTTTGATTACCAAATTGGGGTACCGGAAGGTCAAGTGGGCAACGGCGAATAAGACCGACTCTGGTGGGTTGAAGAATGGAGAGGTTTACTTGACGGCATTGCTGCAGAAGCCAGTGCCAACATGAGGTAATGTTGCTTTAGGGATGTTCTTTGTTGTTCTGCATTCTTTTTTACTGAAATGAATAAGACATGGTTTGATTTCATAGCCTGCTGAGGAAGTGGTTCTCTGTTGTGTTGTGAATCATGTCAATGAATTTGGGAATATGGTACTTGAGAGTAGTGGAAGAAATGAGGTAGATCTTGATTAAACATCTTAGGGAAACTTAATATATGATAAAAAAAGTTTAATGATCTATTATAATCAATTCAGTTCTAGCAATGTTTATTCATGTCATAGCATCTCTTGGAGCTTGATGTAGGTCAAACTCGGAGAAACTTGTTTGAAGTTTTAAGTATCGCCATTGTTGGTAGTGCTAAAACCACCATTTTAGGAGCAGGGTTTAGGCTGATACTGTTTTCTCAGTTGCATTCCTATATTTGTTTGTTTTGGTCGTGTTCTGGCTTGCGTTTGAGTTTCCAAATAGAGTAATGGCATAGGGAAACTGTTAGTTTCCTTCATCCATTCTCGTGATCGCCTTGATGGATAACCAGATATTGAATTGGGAAGCCACGAATCTCTTAGTTTTCTTTGGGAAGCTGGAGTTTGTGCCTTGTTATGGGTTTTGTGGGGAGAGAGGAATAATTGAATGTTTAGAGGGTTGGAGGGGGACCTAGTGATGTGTGGTCCTTGATAAAGTTTTGTCTCCTTTTGGGCTTTGATTTCAAAGACCTTTTGTAACTACTCTTTAGGCAACATTTTAGTTAGTTGGACCCTGTTTCTTTGAGGGGGTTTTCAGGCTTGGTTTCTTGTATGTCTTTGTATTCTTTCAAAAGTTATGATTTCTAGTTTTTTAAAAAATATCTATTTTCTGCCTTTAGTCAAGATAAAAATACCCCTGCCTTTTTCTCTTTTTCATGGTGCCTTGGCAAGATTATCTTGTAAGACTTAGGATGATGCACAGGGAGACCCGATCCATAATGTTTTCATTCCATGTTTCTTATTTTACTAAAATATGTTTCTTATTTTATTAAAACACACTGTTATTTTTAGGCTAAATTATAAAAAACACCCCTTGGCTTTGCCAATTTTTTCAAAAAATACCTCTATTGTTTTAGAAGTTGCAATATTTCTGTCGACTTTATAGGAAGGTTTCAAAACTACCTTTGAACTAGAAATCCTTCCAAATTTTCTATCGAAATCAGGACTTGTGCTAGTGTGGCAATCCGACTTTCCGTTCTAAGTCACACTGTTTCATGTCCCAATTTTTGTTTGAAATTCTCAAATTTATATTTTAAGAGTAGTTTTGAAACGTTTATGAAACATCAAGCTTTAAGAGTGATTTTGAAACATTTGTGAAACGTCAATAGTATTATTGTAACTTTTGATAGAATAGAAGTATTTTTTTAAAAAAACAAATGGCAAATAATCTTGGATTGACCTAGTGATAAATAAGAGAACATCCCCTTAAGAGATTAGGGTTTAATTCATGGTGGCTACCTACCTAGGATTTATAGCCTACGAGTTTTCTTAACATCCAAATATCGTAAGGATCAGTCGAGGTGCGCGTAAGCTGGCCTGGACACTCATGGATATCAAAAAAAAAAAAAAAAAAACAACAACAACAACAAAACAAGCCTTAAGCTAATTGATTCTTGGGTTGACTCTCTTTTGAGTTCAAAGTATCTTAATTAGGGAAGAAATTAGTAGCTCAAGTGGTTTCTTCTCACTTATTTGTTGCTATGAGATGAGAACATATTTGATTATTTTAATGCTTTTGATCTCATAAATTGACATAGAACCATAAATTTTCAAATCATTGACACAGCCAGTAAGCAGAGAACCTGCGGCTTGGATTATACGGGGAAGCAATTATTGAAGGAAATAATCAAATTCTTCTGTGAGAAGATGAGATTTTACATCAAAACTCAAATATTTATCCACCCACCATGGACTGCTCATCTGGCAAAGCTACTGAGTGTTTGAACAAAAATGAAACAAAATGGTGGTTGAAGATAGGCAACCAGAGGGAGTTTGTGGAAATTTATGTTTGAAATAGAAGTTTTTACAGACACATATGGTTGCTTTATTTATTGTAGGTTCTTGGATTTATATATGGTTTTGTTTTGATTCTCTTGAAAATTGTTGGTTGTATTGTAGAAGTTAGGACTGACTATGCAAAATTGTAATAATGGTCGAAGTTCAGAAACAGAAGTTGTGATTAGATTTCTTGTTCTAGCATTACATTCCTTTTTTTGGGTAGAATTTGTTATACTATAAATTCATATTTCAGTAAATTATATTTGAATTTAGAACATGTAGCTTTTGAATTTATGAGGATTCCCCCCCCCCCCCCCCCCTCTTTCTTTGGCAAAGTCTCCAAAGATTTGGACTAATCATCAATGGTGAAAGCTAAGGTAAATCTCTCAAAGATGTGTTTTGAGTATGTGAATTTGTGAATTTAAGATGTGGAAGTGACCATTTTTTCTAATCCGTAGGGTGAAAAGATTTAACCTCAAATTTCAATGTTAATAATACAAGTTTATTCTTGGTGAGCTAATTAATAAGGGGAAATATTACTGTAGTATAATTTTTTTCTTGAACTATGAGAGTTACTCATTTCCTTTATTGTTTGTCGCGTAAAAATGAGTTTGGAACAAGTATTCTCTTTATCCTTAGATTATTTTTGTTTGACTGTATGATTTTTTTTTTTCATATTACATTTATTCATTGTTTATCACAATCCTAACAAAATGAAACAATATGTAACTTTATCGTAAATAGAAATGATGGATCTTATCATAGACTTGTGTATTAGAAATGCTCACACTTTTTGAGTGACTATATATATATATATATATTTCACTTCCATCAGTTGGTCGAGAATAAGAAAAATCTTCATCCATCTTAGGGATAAAGAATTAAAAGTTTTTTTTTTCAAATAATTCTAAATGATGTGGCATTTTAATTAATTTTATAATTGAGGTGATGAAAATAATTATTTTCACAACATAATATATATGTTGAGTTTCTTTCGTTAGCTATTTTGGAGTGAGATCAAATCAAAGAAATACTATGTAATTTTCTCCTCTTAGCATTTTGCCTCTTTGCCCTTTCTCTTCATCATCGGATCGTTGCTCTCTGCAACAAATAATTTGAACATAGTTTAATTGGTTAAAACATTATATTTTTTATTTGAAAGGTTGCAAGTCATTATCCATACATGTAATTGAATTAAAAAAAATATTACAACATATAAATTTAGATATACATTTTTTCATCTTTTTTTTCTTACTCTGGTCAGCTTAAGCTTAAAGTAAAGGAAAGGCCTTGTTCCAATATTGGAGGAACATGACATAGATGAAAGAGTTAACAACGTGCATGTGGAAGCAATTAGGATCTTAAGCATCCTAATTACATTAATTTTGAGGATCAAGCATGCATGTTCAAAGAAAAAAAATTAGGGTTTGAGGTTACAACCTTTGTAGAACTCAAAATTTCAGCAATTCCTTGCCAATTTCTGATCAGGAATTCGTCGTGGACCACTGCTAGAGTCTTCATCGCTATTCTCTGGTTTTAGAATGGATTGTGGAGTCCAAATTGCAGTGAAAATGAAAAGAATCTAGAGGGTTTAAGTGTTTTGGTGCAAAACATGTGAATAACAAATTCTGCTTCAAATAGGCAAGTTGCATGAATCCATTTCAGCCGAATTTTTCTCTATTTAAAAAGGATATTCATGCATGAAAAATTCACACCAAAACACGTTAATAAAATGAGTGGGATTGGAGGTGGATACTAAGTGCAAAAAGTGGGAAAACCCCATCTTCCAAATTTCTTTTCCTTTTAAATTAATTTCCATAAAATCAATTTAAAATGAATTTTGATTTTTAATTTTGAATTTCATAAATTCAGACTTAATTCTAAATAAAATTAAAATTAATTCAAATAATTAATTAAACAATTTAACTAGTTAAATTAATTTAATATCAATTATTAAATTAATAAAATATCTATTCTTAACATGAATCGTCATTCATGTGCATAATATTTAAATATATTTTCAACTCTTCAATTTGTTTAATTTGACAGTTTAACGTCAATTATATCGCATATAATTAACAATATTTCCCTAAACTAAAGTTGAACGTTTCAAATTCTCTCATCACATTGTTCTAAGGTTTAGTCCGTTATGAGTTAGCAATGGGACCTAATGAACCTACGGATCATGAGCTTCAATGATCCAAGATTAAACGGCTAAACTCTTTATCCTAATTAACTAACATCCGTTAACTACCAGAATACTACACTAAAGCCCACTAGTTGCACTCTCCTTACTGAGTCCCTCTCAGGTCAAAGAGGATGGGCTCCTTATTCAAGACCCAGAGAACAACCGATCTATTAACCCTAGAATCGGGTGGGAGTGAATTTCATCTTGCAGAACTATGTCCCCAGCTATCTACCCGGTCTTACCCCTAAAATGGAGGGCTTATTGAGTTGGCGATGTTGAGTCACTCTCACCCATGCAGATTAAAGGATAATCCCAAATAAACAGGAGTTCATAGTTAGCTCAGGATTAAGATCGAGTTACCTATGTCATCAAATCGAAATAGTCAGACTGATTAGTAAACGACGTTATAAAGTAAAAATGACTATTTAGTGGTATGATCTTATGCAAACTCATTGCATAAGATGCCTCCACTTGCATGTCTTCATATGAACAATTCAGGATCACACCGTTTGTATCAAATACAAAGTGGACCGCATCCGATAGTCTCCCCAAGTTAAGGTACCCATCCTTATGAAAGAACTCTTAAACAAGAGAACCGTTGAGTGGAAGCAAGATCGTTCCAAACCCATTGTGAAAGAACAAAGCATTTACAAACAAACAACCACAGTTATGCTGTTGGGATTGGTATCCAACTCTTCCGGAGACTCGTAGTTTGTAAACAGTTTTTACATATTGTTAATAATAAAATAAATATTATTTTATTTGCATTTATTCATATATCCATGGTTATTTCATGTAAACTTAAGCATGTATGTGAGACATACAAGTGGATCATGTCTTAAGTAATAACCTAAATGGTTTTTAGTATAAGGATAAAGAAGGGATACCTTATCCTGATGACACTACGGATACGACCCACTTTGTAGATATTTATAAGTGTTGTAAAGTACTACAAATGGTTTGATCTTGACCATTCATGTAGAGACATGCAAGCAGGGGAGTCCTATACAAAGAGTTTGTATAAGACCGGACCACGAGATGATTAGTCTCTTTATATAACACTGTTGATAATTGAGACTTACATTTCACTTAAATGACTATAGGTGACATGATCTTAATCCTAAGTGTTTTAGGAACTCTCGCCTATAAAGGCGGTCCTTTGATTAGTATGAGTGAGAGTGGCCAGATTGCCAACTCAACAAGCCTACCTTTTTGGGGATTTGTCTGATTGGGGAGCTGGGAACTCAATTATACAAGATGAAATTCACTCCTTCCCTGATGCAGGGCTAAGTAGATAAATTGCTCCCTTAAGGCCTGATTCCAGGTCTTGAACATAGTAGGCACACCCTCTCTTTGGAAGAGAGGACTCAGTCATAGTAGGACTATGACTTATTGTTCATTAGACGAATCAGTGGTACATAAGAAGTTAGATGTAACTACAGGGGTAAAACGGTAAATTGACCCAGCTGTACTTACGAGCGATTGCTACATGATCGAGTAGTAAAGTCTATGCGATAGGCTTCATTTTACTAGACAATCGAGTACATCGTCTATGTGATAGACAGTATTCTTATTTCCCACTTAAACGATCGTCTACTCGATCATAAACCTCCTCTCTTCCTCAAGCCAAGATCATATGAGCCCACAACTTCTAGATTCTCACATCGAGAATACCAAGGTAACACTTGTGATGGTGTCTTTACTCAGTTCGTGAATCGAGTTGGACTCGATTGGGTTCGAGGAGCATTCAGAAGTTTGTTGTGTTCGTGGTCGTGTTGTTCCGGTCGTTGCATTCGTGTGCTAGTTTTGGACGCATTGGACTTCGTTCGAGGGATTCTTGAAGAATGGTTCTTCAAAGGTACATATACTCTATCCCTTGAATCTATTATAGCATGCTGTAATTTCTATTGATGCATAACTTGTTAGTTTCCGGTTAGAATGTAATTGTTTGTATTCATTCGAGTGAAATTTGGAACGATCCACTTTTGCTGCTCACGGAGATCTCTGTTTATGATTTCCTTCATATGCATCATCGAGTAAATTACAGCATGCTTTCAAGTTAAATACAAATGGAATCGAGTGACATACCTTTGAAAAACTCTTCTTCGAGTATTCTTCCGATCAACACTAGTCCAGCGTCCAAGCAAACTCGATCAAGTGCAATGAACAACCAGTGAATCACACAAACTATCTGATACTCAAACACAATCGAGTAAAACTTGATCCTTGACCCTCGAACAGTAACTTGACACTACCAAAAGGCTACCTTGGTATTCTCGGTGTGAGAGTCCAGGACCAGGAGCTGTAGGCTCTATATGTATTTGGTTGGGGGAAGGAGGAATTGAACGATCGGTAAATGATCGAGTAAGTGGGAGAATGGCTAAATCCATTATATAGACTAGGTACTCAATCGTTGGGTAAGTAAGGAGTTGTCGTCTATCAAACTCGATGCTTGATGTTTGATCATACACTCTCTCAAAGGCTATCATATAGTTTTTCTTTTCTTCAACCAATCGATATATGTTGCAATAATGAAAAATGAAAACTATTTTCACTTTTATCCATCAGTAATTAAAACTAATAATAACTTCCCACTCTAAACAGTTAAAGGAGAAATTAACCACCAACAATTATCTTATAATTTTTTTATTATAAATAAATATAATAACTAATTTATCATATTATATTTATAACCTATAGTTTTAATATCACATCATATATAATACTTAAACCATAGTTCTTTTTCTCCTTTATGACATTTAATATAAATCATATTTATATTAATTCCTCCAATTGATGTATCTAATACATCGAATCAATTATATTATATATAATCAAATTCCCTCTCATTAATTTGAACACTTTATACTAACCCAAAAACTGATTCTCAACTTGAATCCATTGAGCTACCAAGGGAACCTTATAGACCTGTAGCTTGAAGCTCCAACAATATGTGAATAACTGACTAAACTCTTTAATCACAATATCCACCATCCGTTAACTGTCGAGCACTCTACTAAAGACCGACAGCTGCACTCTTCGCACTACAAATATATTTCTATGTCCATTGGATATAACCAATCAACAGAACGATGACCCTTCACAAATCACTTGTAAGTACACTTGGGCCAATTTACCGTTTTGCCTCTATAGTTACATCTAACTTCTTAAGTACCACTGATTCCTCTAATGAACAATACATCATAGTCCCACTTGAAGAAAATCAAGCACAAGGATTTCCATGAGCAGTGGAAGGGATCGTTCTAAATTCCATTCAAGTGAACACAATCAATTATAGTCTAAGAATGAAAACTAATAGGTCATGCAAAACTAGAAATTATAGCATGCTTAGATAGAACTCAAGGGATAGAGTATGCGTACCTTTGAAGAAACATTCTTCAAGAATCCCTTGGAACAGTCTCCAAGCGTCCAAGAACAGCAGTGCTCGAACGCAATGACCGGAACAACACGACCAACAACACGAACATAACGAACGACCAATAGCTCCTCAAAACCAATCGAGTCACACTCGATTCACGAATTGAGTGAGGACACTACCACAATAGTTACCTTGGTATTCTCGATGCGAGAATCTAGGAGTTGTGGGCTCTGTATGATCTTGGCTTGAGGAAGAGGCTAGAGGACTACGATTGAGTAGACGATCGAGCAAGTAAGAGATAAGCAACTTGTCTATCGTATAGACGATGTGCTTAATCGCTTAGTTAATGGCAGCCTATCGTATGGACTATGTCACTCGATAGCTTAGCTATAATCAATGGAATGACTATCGTATAATCAAAGCTGCACGATCGTTTAGTTTTTGTCAGCTATCGCTTAGTGAAACTCTCTCACTTGATAGCTTCTCTCTGTGAGTTCTTACCGAATGAGGCAACTTCTTAATTTTTACGAAAACCATTTTCCTTTTTATCTCATGGTTACTATAAAACCACCATTAACCTCCCACTCAATCGGTTATTAGAGAAAAAGAAATTAATTATCATATAATTAATATATTATAAATAAATATGATAACCAACTTACCATATTATATTTATAACTTAAAGTCTTAATATTTCATCTCATGAAACATACAAACCATAGTTCTTTTTCTATTTTATGGTACTTAATGTAAATCATATTTACATTAATTCCTCCACTTGATGTATCTCATACACCACACCAATTATATCATATACAATTGAATTTCCTCTTGTTAATTCGAACACTTTAAACTAACCCCAAAAACTGATTCTCAACTTGAATCCATTGAGCTACCAAGGGGACCTTATGGATCTGTAGCTAGAAGCTCCAACGGTACCTTTATAACTGACTAAATTCTTTAATCATGGGATCCACCATCCGTTAACTGTCGGACACTCCACTAAAGACCGATAGCTGCACTCTTCTCGCTATAGATATATTTCTGTGTTCATACTAATCAAAGGACCACCCTCATAGGCAAGAGTTCCCAAAACACTCAGGATTAAGGTCATGTCACCTATGGTAGTTTTAGTGAGATGTAAGTCTCAAGTGTCAATGACGTTATATAAAGAGACTAACCATCTCGTGGTCCGGTCTTATACAAACTCTTTGTATAAGACACCCCCGCTCGCATGTCTCCACATGAAAGGTCAGGATCAGACCATCTGTAGTAGTTCACAACACTTGAAAATCTCTACAAAGCGGTCCGTATCTGTAGTGTCACCAGGATAAGATATCCCTCCTTAATCCGTATACTACAGACCTTTTAGGTTATTACTTAAGGCATGATCCACTTGTATATCTCATATACATGCTTAAGTTGACATACAATAACCATGTATCTTTGTTTATTGGATTTGAGTAAATGCAAATAAAATAAATTTTATTTTATTAATAACAATATGTACAATGTTTACAAACTACGAGAGGACACCAATCCCAACAATCTCCCACTTGTTCTAATGCCTCGGGAGACTAACGTATAATACATGAAAAACAAGTACAATACACAATAAACTAGGGCATACTCTATACCCCAGTATCATCTCCCCTTTTCCCTAGACAAGATGCCACGTGTCCCGTAGACCCAGACTTTCCAGATGACCCTCGAACACTTTAGTCGTGAGAGTCTTTATAAAGGATCAGCAACGTTGTGCTCCGGCACGATCTTCGTGACTATCATATCATCACGATGCACAATCTCCCTGATCAAATGATATTTCTGTTCGATATGCTTGCCTCGACGATGACTCCAAGGTTCCTTTGAATTTGCCATAACCCCGCTGTTATCACAATAGAGTGTGATCGGCAAAGACATATTTGGAACAACTTCCAAATCTTTAAAGAACTTCCTAAGCCAAACAGCCTTCTTAGCAGCTTTATAAGCGGCTACGTATTTGGCTTCCATAGTGGAGTCTACGATGCATCCTTGCTTGATGTTTCGTTAAACTATAGCCCCTTCATTCAGAGTGAACACTGACCCTGATGTCGATTTCCGAGAATCTCTATCAGTCTGAAAGTTAGAGTCTATGTATCTTGTAAGGGTTAAATCCTTATGTCCATACACAAACATGTAGTCCCTCATTCTCCGAAGATACTTGAGGATCGTTTTGACCGTCGTCCAGTGATCTAATCCTGGATTGAACTGATAACGATTGATAATCCCTACTGCATAGCAAATGTCAGGTCTGGTACATAACATTGTATACATTAAGCTTCCAACAGTCGAAGCATAGGGAATCCGTCTCATCTCCTCAACTTCTTGAGGTGTCTTAGAACATTGCTTCTTAAACAAAACAATTCCATGCCTGAAGGGTAATAAACCCCTCTTGGAATCCTGCATCCTATACCTGATCAATATTTGATCAATGTATGATGCCTGATACAAGGCCAACCTCTTGTTCTTACGATCCCAAATAATTTGGATCCCTAGAACATACTGTGCCTCTCCCAAACCTTTCACTTAGAATTGGGAGGCTAGACAATTTTTAATGTCAGTCAGAAAGCCTATTCATTCCCAATGAGTAATATATCATCCACATATATTACCAGGAAAGCTACTGAGTTGTTAATGATTTTCTTGTAAACAAAAGGCTCATCAATGTTTTGATCAAAGCCAGACGATTTGATCGCATTGTCAAATCTAATGTTCCATGATCTAGACACTTGTTTCATCCTATAAATGGACCTATTAAGCTTGCAAACTCTTTGCTCTTGATCTGGAACTATGAACCCCTCTAGTTGAGCCATGTAGATGATCTTTTCAAGGTTACCATTAAAAAAGGCAATCTTGACGTCCATTTTCCATATCTCATAATCATAAAATGTGGCTATGGACAGGAGTATCCTGATAGACTTCAACATAACAACAAGTGAGAAAGTTTCCTCATGGTCCACTCCCTCGACCTGGGTATAATCCTTTGCCATGAGTCTAGCCTTAAAGGTCTGCACATTTCCATCTACACCTCGTTTTCGTTTGTAGATCCACTTACACCCTAAAGGTTTTACCCCATCAGGCTAATCCATAAGTTCATAGACATTATTGAAGTACATAGACTCCATTTCCTGGTTCATAGCTTTAATCCACTCATCTTTGTCAACATCCTCCATTGCTTACTTATAAGACAATGGATTCTCGACCCCATCATTAGATATGATGTTTTGGGCTTCAGGCAAACCCATGTAGCGATTCGATATGTTCATAACCCTCCCACTACGTCGAGGCAGTCTCAACTCTTGAGATGATTGACTAGATGAACCGATGACAACTACTCTTATCGATCTATCAGTCTGTTTAATAACTCTTGTTGAACCCTCAGTAAACTCACTAGAAATCTCATATAAAACAAGCTTGCTTTGTGGTTTATGATCCTGATGTGGTCTTCTTCCAAGAAGATAGCATTTGTCGACATAAACACCTTCTTCTCACTCGGATCATAGAAGTATCCACCCCTATTTTCCCTGGGATAGCCTACAAAGAGGAAAATTTTCAAACATGGTTCCAACTTCTTCGAGTTAGCCACAAGCACGTGGGCCAGACATCTCTAAATCTTTAAGTGGCGTAAACTACCTTTACGTCCTCTCCACAGCTCAAAAGGTGTTTCAGAAACACTTTTCGAGGGAACGTTGTTCAGAATGTAACATGCAGTCTCCACTGTAAATCCCTTAAACGAGTCTGGAAGATGAGCATAACTCATCATAGACCGAACCATGTCCAATAGAGTTCTGTTTCTCCTTTCTGATACACCATTCTGCTGAAGTGTATCTGGAGCCGAGAGTTGGGACGTGTTTCCATGTTCTATCATAGAGGTCTACAATTTTGAGGTTCACATACTCTCCACCACGATCAGATCGTAGTGTTTTTATCTTCTTACCTAACAAGTTTTCAATTTCAGCCTTATACTCCTTGAACTTGTCAACGGCTTCAGACTTACATTGCATTAGGTATAGATACCCGTATCTTGAATAATCATCTATGAAATAGATGAAATATTCATACCCACCTCGAGCTCTAACATTTATCAGACTACAGGGGTCTAAATGTATAAGCTCCAAGGTTTCTTTGGCTCTATAACCTTTTCCAGTAAAAGGCCGTTTGGTCATCTTGCCTTCAAGGCATGATTCACACACCGGCAAGGAGTTTTCTTCTAAACTTTTAGAAGTCCACATTTCACCTATTGCTCAATCCTATTGAGGTTGATGTGACCTAATCTTAGATGCCAAATATGGGTATTTTCCTTAGGAGAAACCTTTGGTCTTTTTGTTGTTGTCACCGTACTGAACATTTCAGTATTAAGAAAGGCTTTTATGACTAACAACCTTAGTACATATAAGTTATTTTCCATTGAACCAAAATCAATCTCCATACCATTCTTGAAAATAAACACTTTACTCTCAGAAAATGAGCTGGTATAACCTTGTTTAATGAGACAAGAAACTGAGATTAAGTTCCTCTTGATATAAGGAACTACAAAAACATTATCCAATAATAGATAAAGTTTCTTGTCCAAAAATAACTTCAGCCTGCCTATAACAACAGTTGAAACAACCTCACCAATACCGACTCGAAGAGTCAACTCTCCCTGTGGCAACGTTTTCCAGGAACTAAATCCTTGCTAAGAAGAACTAACGTGATTAATAGCATCCGAATCAAGGATCCAGGTGGAATCATCATTCTTTACCAAACACGTCTACAAGACAAATAAATCACATTTATTGTCTTTAGACTTCTTCCTCTTCTGCAGAGTAGTGGATCAGTATCAAAACTTAAATAAGCTCCAAGTTCTATTTCAGAGAACACTTCTCATCGATGAACTTCATCAGAGTCAGCAACACTTGCTTTCTCTAACTGGAGGTTATTTTGGGAACAGACATTACTGGTTTCTTTGTTATCCATTCATTTGTGCTTAAAAAGTGAGAACTGACGTTCAAACAGTTCTTGCAACAAGTCCATGATCTCATGTGCAATGACCATGTTCTTAACTTTTCTAGCCAAAGCATCAGGTATGCTAGCCAATATGTGAAGCCGGGCCAATGAATTAGCCTTTATCCACACCTCATATGCATTACGAACATTTCGTGGTGCATCAAGAGTCGGGACTTGAGGACACTCCTCAACCATGACAAATTCGAGGTCGTTTACCATGAAATATGTTTTAACGAACTCTTTCCACTATAAGTAATCAGTCAAACTAGAGACAACTAATGGAAAATCATTCATGTTGCTAAAAAAAACAAACACATTGACCTACATTAGGTTTTAGTAAATACTCGTTGAAAAAACAACATCCAATACGGTTTAGCAAAACTAAAATGAACCCTGTGTGACATCTAGTTTCGCAATGACACTTCAAAGGTTTAGGACAAAAGCCGCTGAAGGGTGGTCAATTTATCCCTCCTCTGAATTGAGACATTCTCAACCAGTCATTAATACCAGAACAACTCTTGCTCCTATAACGACTAGCCATCATTGATTTGGTCAAGAAATCATTAACTTAACAATTTCCCGTTAGTGTGACCCGTTATTTTAGGTCCTAGAGTTCTGCCCCAAGCAACCAATTCGAAGGGAAAAAATCCGATTGGGGAAAAAACTAAAGTGTCCCTATCCATTTCTGGAGTTCACCTTGATATTGGCCAACTGCACAAAATCCATTCGAAGGGGGACGCTTCTGAGCGCCACGATGCAGTGTAAGAAGATCTCACAGTACAAACCAATGAAGGAGACCGTAGGACGTGTTGACACACACCCTTCACCCACTTACTATAAATACTCTCTCCGTCCACCTTGATATTGACTCATGCAAACACCATTCGAAGGGAGATGCTCCCAAGGCACCACGAGGCCAAGCATGAATCTCACAGCGTGAACATTCAAAAAGAAACGTGAGTGGAATCATTGACATATCATATATATGTCTTCCTCCCACTGAGTATTTTATAACCTAGAGTTTAGTTTACTTAGAAAAAGCACAGTGAGAATTTTAACTAAGTGACTTTTTAGGTTTGCCCAAGAGTAACTTTTACCTTGGAAAGTTGAACAACTTTTGATCATCATTCATTAAAATCTTTAACGAAGTCTTTGATCAACTGTCGCATATTTGCAGAAATTCTATCTAATTCAACTTTCCAGGTAGGTTCCTAGGTAGGGGTGTTCCGTTTCCATCAACTTAAGTACCACAGCCTAGACAAAACCCACTTTAGACAAAAGGTCCCTTATAGATTTAATACAAATTTAATCTTTTATGTATATCAATTTAATCCTATTAAACCGATTCAAAAGATTAAACTTAGGTATCTAATCTCATTAGAACCTTGAACTTAGGTCTATCTCAATCCAATTTTAAAACCCTTTTAAAACATGAGTTTGCGTAAGTTCGCATGCAACTCTTTCTTATCAATTTTAGTTCTAATTTCTATTATAATGCTTATACAGGAAACAACTAAAACCAACACAATGCGAAGCAATACATACAAGGCATTCATAACGCTTAGAAACAAGCTTAAGTGTCATGCTCCATGCATTGTTCATTCATTGCTACTTTTATATAACACTTATATAATCAAGCAATGAACCAGGCACACATGCTTCCATACACCCTTATACTATAACTTTTATAATATAAAAATGATGCATGAATATGCCTACTACATGCATAAAAATAACTCTTATATTTTATGATGCATGCACATGCTTTCTTGTAATTTCATAATGCCAATAACTATATTATAACACTTATAATATATGATGCATGAATAATTGCATAACCTAAGGTGGGTTTCAAATCTATATGGCATATAAACCAACATACATCTCATGTACATTATATAAAATTTGATGAACCAAGATAATTAGCCTTAAATCCTCAAAAAAAAAAAAAAAAAAAAAAAAACAAAGCTAACTATTACAAAGCACAATGAGTCACTGGTTCAAACAAGCGAACAGGGTCTTAAACCATCTGAGCGAAGAAACACGTCTCCTTGATCGTGTACCAAATCTTTGTGATTTCCTACACGAGAGAGCAAACCCTTTACTCAATCGTGTACCTTTGACTATGCAATGAAGCATGAAGGCATGCGATCGTGCAGCACGCAACTCGCAACACAAGCCTTAAACGATCGACTAAACGACAATGATGCAGTGAAGCATAATCGTCTAAATGATCGCAAAGCAAGTGCAAGGTATCATATACCAGGTGATCGTGTAGTCTGTGACTATGTGATGAAGCATGCTAACTACACGATCGTTTAGTGCATGCGCCTTTTATTAAACGATGAGCATCAAATGATTTATATGATCGTTTACCTCCAGCGTCCACGCGATCGAGTAACCAACAATACCTGATAGAGTAAACACTTTACATCATCGTTTAGCATAGCTAAACGATCATTTAGTAAATTCTACACGATCGCGCAGAACTTTTCTACAAGATCGTTTAGCCAAATCTCAATAATCATTTACCTTAGGCTACATGATACAACCATCCTTTGGTCTTCTTCCTCGATGAGAACCGCATCTCCATGCTTCGAAACTTCATACGAATGACTCAACAAACTCAAACACATTGAATTATAGACTCGATTGCTTGTTAATTATGCCTAAAAACGCAGGGGCCTTTACAAACTAACACTTTGTAAACAAAAGAAAGCTTTAAATAGAGGCAACCATCCCATAAACATTCATCAACACATCCACATACGCATTTAACTCTTAAACACAATGCAAAAACCTTAAAACCCACCACGATTGTAAAATAAGTTAAAAAAACGAAATGGTATTTGGAATATCAGAACAACCTGGCTCTGATACCAATGGAAGGAAATCAAGTACGAGGATTTCCATGAGCAGCGGAAGGGATCGTTCCAAATTCTATTCAAGTGAACACAATCAATTACATTCTAATAACGGAAACTAACAGGTCATGCAAAACTAGAAATTAAAGCATGCTTAGATAGAACTCAAGGGATATAGTCTCCAAGCATCCAAGAACAGCAACGCTCGAACGCAACAACCAGAAAAACACGACCAACAGCACGAACACAATGAACAACCAACAAATTCTCGGAACCAATCGAGTCATACTTGATTCACGAACTAAGTGAGGACACCACCAGATTGGTTACCTTGGTATTCTCAGTGTGAGAATCCAGAAATTGTGGGCTCTGTATGATTTTGGCTTGAGGAAGAAACTGGAGGACTACGATTAGTAAACGATCGAGCAAGTGAGAGATAAGCAACTGATCTATCGTATAGACGAGGTGCTCGATTGTTTAGTAAATGGCAGCCTATCGTATAGACTATACCACTCGATCGTTTAGCTACGATCAGCTGAATGACTATCGTATAGTCAAAGTTACACGATCGTTTAGTCTCTGTCAGCTATCGCTTAGTGAAACTCTTTCACTTGATAGCTTTTCTCCGTGAGTTCTTACCAAATGAGGCAATTTTTTAATTTTTAGGAAAATCATTTTTCTTTTTATTTCACGGTTACCATAAAACCACCAATAACCTCCCACTCAATCAGTTATTAGAGAAAAATAAATTAATCATGATATATTAATATATTATAAATAAATATGATAACCAACTTACCATATTATATTTATAACATATAGTTTTAATATTTCATCTCATGAAACATACAAACCATAGTTCTTTTTCTATTTTATGGTACTTAATGTAAATCATATTTACATTAATTCCTCTACGTGATGTATCTCATACACCACACCAATTATATCATATACAATTGAATTTTCTCTTGTTAATTCGAACACTTCAAACTAACCCCAAGAATTGATTCTCAACTTAAATCTATTAAGATACCAAGGTGACCTTATGGACCTGTAGCTTGAAGCTCCAAAGTACATGAATAACTGACTAAACTCTTTAGTCACGAGATCCACCATCCATTAACTGCTTGACAGTCCACTAAAGATCGAAAACTACACTCTTCTCATTACAGATATATTTATGTATCCATATCATCCAATCAATAGTGCGATAACCCTTCACATATCGCTCGTAAGTACAGTTGGGCCAATTTACTGTTTTGCCCCTATAGTTACATCTAACTCCTTAAGTACCACTGATTCCTCTAATGAACAATAAGTCATAGTCCTATTATGACTGGGTCTTCTCTTCCAAAGAGAGGATGTGGCCACTATGTTCAAGACCAGGAATCAGCCCTTAAGGGAGCAATCTATCTACTTACCCCTACTTCGGGGAAGGAGTGAATTACGTCTTGTGTAATTGAGTTCCCAATCCCCAATCAGACAAATCCTCAAAAAGGAGGCTTTATTGAGTTGGCAATTTGGCCACTCTCACCCATATTAATCAAAGGACCGCCCTCATAGGCAAGAGTTTCCAAAATACTCAAGATTAAGGTCATGTCACTGATAACGGGCAGAAATGCACGTTATTACAACGCAAAGTTATAAAATAATGCAGGATTGCGATGGTAAAAATATACAATATTGCATTCAAAAGCATTAAGTTCACAACATTGCGATCGCATGCGTCCATCGTATTAAAACAGCTAACTTATGTATTTTATGCAGGAAAAAGTGTTGAAGCAAAGCGGAAATGCGATCCGAAGAAATTAACATCCGAATGCATAAGAGATTGTGACCGCAAGGCTATGTGATTATTTGTGCTCGTGAAAATCTGCTCAAGATTGCAACCACAAGGCTATACGATCGTTTGCGTTCGAAAATCTACTCGAAAAGGTGGCCGCATAGAGCTGGCGTATCAAGGTGGGCGTATCTGAGAGAAAGCGTAATAACTCACGATGGGACAGAAAGCTGATGACGGTCGATTCCGAATTAAGTTGACAAGCCGTTAACGACCTACTGTAGCAAGTACACTCAATTTTTCGGTGACAAATATTCGACACATCAGACAGAGAATTAATGTCATCCCATCAGTGCAATCATAAGAGAGAAGAAGCTTCTCACCCCAAAGCTCTATAAATACCAAAGGCCACCTTCAGTGAAGAATTTCGTAAAGTTTACAAAATTCTCCATAAAGATAGAAGTTAGCCTTGTTCATAGTTTTTCTTTTACTTAGAAGGCGGAAGTGAGTAAAGGGTGATTACACTAAGAGATCGTCCCAGTGAACTCGGAAGAGTGCCGTGAGCGTCGAAATCAGAGAGATGGCCAACTCTTGCAGAAGCAAGAACATCTTTTGAGCATAATAGAGATAACAGTGTAAAAGCCTTGGGAAGCAAGGAATTGCTACCAGGCTTTCTACCCTTATTTTCCACTGTCATTTTGTACTCTGAACTTATTTATAGAAATGGAAATTGCATCTTTATATCTGTTCACTCTCTGTACATTACATATGAGTAGCTAAATCTGTCGAATGGGTTGAGAAGCACTTAGCTAGCATAACTTGGGATTTTCATTCTATGCGATTATCTTGTATTATGTATACGTCATTCGTCCATTGGAGATGCTCGGGAGGGTAGTCTAAGGATAGAATCTAGGCTTGAAAAAGTCAGATTAGAATCTAGGCTCAGGAGAGAGTCAGATTAGAACCACATAATCAAGAGATAGAAGCTTAGGAATAAGCTCTGTTTGCTATTAACGCATCACATGCACTCTAGAGATAGGTTATGATTGTATGCGATCATCTTGTCCTTATGTGCATCTTCCATCATCACATAGACAAGAAGTAGAGGCTTGGGAATAAGCTCTATAGATATTATCGCATTCATCGCATGTGTCCTAAAATTAGGAGCCATCGCATTTGCATTGGAAAATGATTTGTTGTCGCATGAGTGTAGCATGATCGCATAGCTTGAACGCATTCTCGGGAAACGCTAGCTAAAGACCTTCTCAGCCCTTTCGTCGCATACTCAGTGTATCTGTCGCATAATTACTCTTTCCTCAAATCTGCCGCATACTTCTTATACCTTAAACAACAAACCAACCAAACCATTGATTTTATTGTTACCGCAAAGTGATCGAAAACTACCATTGCATATTGTCTTCCTTAGTCCCTGTGTTCGACCCTGGGTTTACTAGGCAATTCAGTAGAATTTATACTTGGATCTTACTAAGAAAACTTGTTTGCACAACGCATATTCCACCACCTCATTCTACTCCCCTATTTCATCGTATAACAATACGCATCAAGTTTTTGGCGTCGTTGCCGGGGACTTCAGTAATACATTATGCTAACGGAAATTTTTTTATTTTCTTTGCAGCTTTCAATCTCTAGAGAATTATGATCCAGAGATTGAAAGAACGTTCCGATGAAGATTGAGAGACAGCCGCCAACAATAACAACAAGAGAAAGATAACATGGCGAACAACCAGGAAATAGAGACCAAATGTGAATAATGTCATGGCGAATCCCATCCATTTGGCAAACGACCGCAATAGGCCCATTCGGGACTATACGATTTCTCCCCAGGAATCATGAGGCCCGCTCTTGACGGATTGAGATTCGAAATGAAATCGGTGATGCTGCAGGTGATCCAAACTGCAGGACAGTTTGGTGGTAAGCGTGGTGAGGATCCACACGCCCACCTCCGGAGTTTTATCGAGATCTACAACACTTTTTTATTCCCTAACATCTCCACTAAGAAGGTTTGACTAACTTTGTTTCCATTTTCGTTGTGTGACTAGACACGAAAATGGGCTTATTCTCTCGAGCTAGGGGAGATTACCTCATGGGAGCAAGTAGTAGAGAAGTTTATGAAGAAGTACTTCCCTCTAACGGAGAATGCCAAAAGAAGGAAGTTGATAACCAATTTTGAACAGGATATAGACGAATCGCCCAGCAATGCATGGGTGAGGTTTAAGAGGCTAGTAAGAGATTGCCCACATAACAGCTTACTAGACTGCTTACAGATGGAGATTTTTTTATCACGGATTAAACCCTGCATCCCAGACCGCTGCCAATGCGGCAGCAGCTAGAGGTCTAGTGGATAAAACTTATGATGAGGCCAAGAATATCCTTGATCGCATTTCTAAAAATCATGAAGACTGGAGAGAAAGCGATCAAAGATTGAGAATCAAGGACAGTGACGCGAACAATGGTGCCATCACATCCCTTCAGAGTCAAATGACTGCGATGATGAACTTGATATAGGGAATCACAATCAATAGCCTAGCAATGCATAGTGAGCAAGTGAACGCAATCAACCAGACGACCGCGCGTTGTGCTACTTGCGGTGAAGGACATTAAATGGAGGAATTCCCGCGAAACCCACAGTCAATCTATTTTGTGAAGAATAATCCGTTTTCTAACACGTACAACCCTGGATGGAGAAACCACCCCAACTTCGCATGGAAAAATCAACAACAAAATTTTCAATCAGTTGCGCAAAAAGAAGGGCCACCCGGATTTTTCCCGCGAACCAACTGTCAATCAAATAATCAAACCAACAATTTGTAGGTGCCGCAATCTTCTTTGGAGAGTTTGTTGAAGCAATATATTGCAAAGAATGAAACGGTGCTTCAAAACCAAGAAACGTCTATCCGTAACCTGGAAATTCAGATAGGCCAGATTGTTGGCGAACTCAAGAACAGACTGCAAGAGGCCCTGCCGGGTTCAACGGAACTCCCACGCAACCCAGGGGGTACGGGTAAAGAGCAATGTCAATTCGTGACGTTGCGGAGTGGAAAGATTGTGGTAGGGGAAAAGAAGGAGCCTAGCCGGACTACTCCAATTATGCTGGAACTAGAGATTGCGTTGACTCGAGGAGAAACAAAAGAAAAAGAGGCGATGAAACCAGAAATTGCATCCACTTCAGAGTCAAAAGAACAGGGGACGGTAAGAATACATCTGCCACCATTCCCACAAAGACTCAAAAAGAAGAAAAATGATAAGGTACAGTATCAACGCTTCATGAATATGTTAAAATAGTTGCATATTAATATTCTGTTCACTGAAGCAATTGAGAAGATGCTCGCATATACAAAGTTTCTAAAGGATATGGTGACAAAGAAGAGAGGCACTGATAAGTTCACAACAACAGCTTTGACAAAGAGTTCAAAATCTATAATCCCACAGAAAATGCGCGACCCTAGGAGTTTCACTATACCTTGCTCTATTGGAGGATTATACATCGGTCAAGCGCTATGCGATCTCGGGGCCAACATTAACTTGATGCCCCAGTCAATATTCAAGCAGTTGAATGTGGGGCAACTTGCGCCCACGACGGTGACTCTCCAATTAGCGGATAGATCTCTTGTGCATCCAGAGGGGAAGGTGAAGGATGTTCTAGTTACAATCGACAAATTTATATTACCAGAAGACTTCATCATCCTGGACTATGAAACTGACAAATATGTGCCCATCATTCTGGGGCGACCATTTTTATCTACCGGTCGTGCTCAGATTGATAAGTACAAATGAGAGATCACGCTGAGTGTGAATGGACAGAAGCTCAGGTTTAACATTATCCGAGCCATGAAATATTCTGATGAAGAAGACCTTAATGAATCCGATGATGAACAAAGTTTGAATGACGAAGAGAAACCTGACGATGAAAATGAAGATGAGGATGCGATTGCATCCATTGTAGCATGCAATGCGATCACAGGAAAAACAACCAAAGAAGATGAGGTGATCGCATCCCAAGAAGTTAAGCCGACAGTGAATAAAGAAAGGAAAACAACAAAATCGTCCTTAGAACAACCACTAACAATAGAGCTAAAGACCCTTCCTAACCACCTGAAGTATGCGTTTTTGGGGCAGAATGAAAAGCTATCGGTAATAATTTCCTCTGCACTTAATGAGGACCAAGAAAATGCGCTGTTGAGCATTTTGAGAAGGTATGTAAAAGCAATTGTCTGGACACTCGCAGACATCAGAGGAATCAACCTCACATACTGTATACATAAAATTCATCTTGAAGAGGATCACAAAGGATCGATCGAACATCAGCGCAGACTCAACCCTGCGATGAAGGAGGTTCTAAAGAAGGAAATAATCAAGTGGTTAGATGCTGGCATCATCTATCCAATAGCCGACAACACGTGGGTCAGCCCCGTACAATGCGTGTCGAAGAAAGGAGGGATGATGGTAGTCCCTAATGCAAATAACGAATTGATACAGCAAAGAACCATCACGGGATGGCGGATTTACATGGACTACCGCAAATTAAATGCGACAACAAAGAATGATCATTTCCCTTTACCTTTTATTGACCAAATGCTAGATCGCCTATCTGAAAATGACTTCTATTGCTTCTTGGATGGGTATGTCAGCTATAACCAAATCATGATTGCTCCGGAAGATCAAGAAACAACCATATTCACCTGCCTATGGAACATTTTCATTTTGACACATGTCGTTCGGCCTCTGCAATGTGCCGAGCACTTTCCAAAGATGCATGATGACCATCTTTTCGTAATATCTTGAAGACTGTAGAAATATTCATGGACAACTTCTCTATGTATGGACAAACATACGAAGTCTGTCTTAACAACCTGGAGAAGATATTTAAAAGATGTGAAGAGACGAACCTCGTGCTTAATTGGGAGAAATGCCACTTCATGGTGAAGGAAGTCATAGTGCTTGGGCATAAGGTCTCCAAGGATGGGTTGGAGGTGGACAAAGAAAAAATTGAGGCGATTGAAAAGCTCCCACCTCTAGCGAGCGTAAAGGTTGTCAAGAGCTTTTTGGGGCATGCTGGATTTTATAGATGTTTTGTCAAAGACTTCTTAAAGATTACATGACCACTAAGTGCGTTGTTGGAGGCAGAAAGTTTGACTTCGATGACCAATGCCTCAACGCATTCATGATTTTGAAGAACGCATTAACGACCGCACCTGTGTTGATCGCACCAGACTGGACACAACCCTTTGAATTAATGTGTGACGTAAGTGGTTATGCGATGGGAGCAGGGCTGGCACAGAAGAAAAAAATAATACTACATCCCATCGCATATGCGAGTAAAACCTTGAATCCTGCTCAAACAAACTACACCACCACAGAAAAAGAGTTGCTTGCAGTGATATTTGCATTGGAGAAATTCAAAGCTTATTTGCTGGGAACTAAAGTATTTATTCAAACTGACCACTCGGCGATAAAATATTTGATGACAAAGATAGATGCGAAGCCGAGATTGATTAGATGGGTTCTCCTCCTCCTCCAGAAATTCGATATGGAAATCATTGATTGCAAGAGGACGGAGAACCAGGTTATGGGCCATTTATCCAGACTAGAAAATCCAGAAGTTAACCATAATCAGTCAGAGGTGAGCGCAACGTTCCTAGACGAGCAACTATTTCAGATTGAAGAATTGCCATGGTACGTAGACGTGGTAAATTATCTAGTTTGCGAGTAATTTTCCAAAGATTATACCGACCACCAAAAGAGGCAGTTCAGACATGAATGCAGATCATATTATTGGGATAAGCCAAATCTTTATAAGAGAAGGTCAGACCAGATTTTGCGCTTGTGTGTACCGGATGCTGCTCACAGACCAGATTTTGCGCCTGTGTGTACCGGATGCTGCTCACCAATGCATATTATCACAATGTCATGACTTGCCATATGAAGGGCACTTTGGAGGCCAGCGCACAGTAGCGAAAGTATTACAAAGTCGGTATTATTCGCCAACACTATTCAAAGATGCAAGAGACTACACGATGAAGCGTGACCGGTGCCAACGCACGGGTAATATTTCATGGAAGCTTGCGATGCCCATGAACATCATTTTAGAACTGGAATTGTTCAACGTATGGGGTATTGACTTGATGGGACCATTTCCACCATCAAATAGTCATAAATATATTTTGTTAGCCGTCGGCTATGTTTCCAAGTGAGTAGAAGCAGTAGCATGCGCCGCAAGCGATATGGCGGTAGTCTCCAAATTCCTGAAGAAAAATATTTTCACTCGTTTTGGCACTCCACGTGCCATAATAAGTGATGAAGGCTCCCACTTTGTCAATTACCTCGTCAAAAATTTGTTGCTCAAATATAATATCCTCTATAAAGTGGCTACCGCATACCATCCATAGACGAATGGTCAAGCTGAAGTGTCCAACCGGGAAATCAAACTGATATTAGAAAAGGTGGTAAAGCCTTCACGAAAAGATTGGGCAACAAAGCTGGACGATGTGTTGTGGGCATACAGGACCGCTTATAAGACACCTATAGGCATGTCTCCGTATGCATTGGTGTTTGGTAAAGCATGTCATTTACCACTGGAGTTGGAGCACAAAGCGCGGTGGGCGGTGAAAAAGCTTAACTTTGACTTAAAGGCAGCAGGGGATGCAAGGAAACTCCAATTGGTCGAGCTTGATGAATGGAGAACGCAAGCTTATGAAAATGCCAAAATTTACAAAGAACAAGCAAAACGTTGGCATGACAAACAGATATGCGGGAAAAATCTCCACGTTAGACAAAAGGTCTTACTTTTCAATTCAAGGCTACGGCTCTTTTCCGGCAAATTAAAGTCATGCTGGTCTGGACCCTTTATAATCAAAGAAGTATTCCCGCATGGCGCGGTAGAGTTGATTAATGAAGAAGGGACCTGCACGTTCAAGGTTAACGGGCAAAGAGTCAAGATATATTGCAGAGGTGATTTTCATCGGGAAAAGACCTCTGTAGACCTGAGAAATCTGAAATGAAGAACAATCGAGTGGCCCCTGCGATAGCATGGAAATTCATCAAGGGCGCAAGTCTTTTGGAATATCGTTTTCTTACCAATGATTCATGAACTCTCACTACTCTTATGTTATTTTGATTATCGTTTATTTATCTTCTTTAAAAAAAATGTGAGAGAAAATTTTTGTTAACTTTGTTTTTTTATTTGACCCTCTCAATGTTTTCTTTGCAACGATCATGGTAAACGATTGCGGAGTGCTACACGAAAGACACAACTACTTTATTCTATTCTGTCACCGCAATCAAAGAAAACAGTTCGCCGCAAAGAAGGATGTGTTCACCAATAATGCGGGCGACAACACAAATTTGGGGGTTGTATCTCTCCTTGACTTTATTTATTCCAAATTTTGCAATAGCGCATCGCATTTTAACTTTGATCATTTTAGCACCGTATCCTTTTTGGTCGACGCAATCATTTAACATAGATTAATTTAGTAAGTCAGCACATTATTTCTCTCTGCCAATATGAATTCAATGATGAAATGCATGCTTCTATTTTTTTTCATATATGCTAGAGTCAACTTAATTTTAGGACAGTCAACTCATGAAATATTTCTAGAAGTTCATGGTCTGCTAGCTTTCTTTCAAACTGACTTTTTACGAAACTTCCTAAGAGCATCACATGACATCTTTCAATCTTTCAGCAATAGGGACATTGCTGCGTTTTAAATTTGGGGGTGCGGTATTCATTCTCAACCTTGCTATTTTTAGGTTAAAAAAAACTCATAATGTTGCGATCGGATCCTACTCATAGTTGGATGTCCGCATGACACACATGGGGGCAAGCCAAAACGAAGGTAGGAATTGTGATCAACGCATAAATAAATGATCGCAACTCCACTGCCAAATGGACATGAGTTTAGATTGAATAAGAGTGCCTTGCTCGTAGTTAGATGTCTGCATGACACACGTGGGGGCAAGCCAAAACAAAGGCTAGGCACTTGGATCAGCGCAAGGTCATAGAAAAAATAAATATGTCTAAAATACGCAAGGATAAAATTCATTTGAAATTACCCCAGGGAAAAAGTTTTTTTAATGAAATAAATCATGCGATGCCCTGAAATCTGGTAAAGTATTTTTGAAGGTTAAACTTCGGTCACTAAATTTTAGAAATATTTTAAGAAGAGACCTAGATAAAAATTAAGGAGATTCTAGTGCATAGGATTTGAATAAGGCATCCTTGAGAAATCTAAGAAAGAGAAGGCGATCAATTTTCTAAAGAAAATCTTTAGCTTATGCTTGAGGACAAGCATTGTTTAAATTTGGGGGTGTGATAACTGGCAGAAATGCATGTTATTACAGTGCAAAGTTATAAAACAATGCAGGATTGCGATGGTAAAAATATACAATATTGCATTCAAAAGCATTAAGTTCACAACATTGCGATCGCATGCATCCATCGCATTAAAACAGCTAACTTATGTATTTTATGCAGGAAAATGCGTTGACGCAAGGCAGAAATGCGATCCGAAGAAATTAACATTCGAATGAATAAGAGATTGTGACCGCAAGACTATGTGATCGCTTGTGCTCGCAAAAATCTACTCAAGATTGCGACCACAAGGCTATGCAATCGTTTGCATTCGAAAATCTGCTCGAGAAGGTGGCCGCATAGAGCCGGCGCATCAAGATGGGCGCATCTGGGTGAAAGCGTAATAACTCCGATGGGACAGAAAGCTAATGACGGTCGATTCTAAATTAAGTTGACAAGCCGTTAACGACCTACTGTAGCAAGTACACTCAACTTTTTGGTGACAAATATTCGGCACATTAGACAAAGAATTAATGCCATCCCATCAGTGCAATCATAAGAGAGAAGAAGCTTCTCATCCTGAAGCTTTATAAATACCGAAGGCCACCTTCAGTGAAGGAGTTCGCAAAGTTTACAAAATTCTCCATATAGATAGAAGTTAGCCTTGTTCATAGTTTTTCTTTTACTTAGAAGGCGTGGAAAGGGAGACTACAACGAGAGATTGTCCCGGTGAACTCGGAAGAGTGCCGGGAGCGTCAAAATCAGGGAGAGGGCCAACTTTTGCAGAAGCAAAAACATCTTTTGAGCTGAATAGAGATAACAGTGTAAAAGCCTTGGGAAGCAAGGAATTGCTACCAGGCTCTCTACCCTTATTTTCCATTGTCATTTTGTACTCTGAACTTTTTTATAGAAATGGAAATTGCATCTTTATATTTGTTCACTCTCTGTACATTACGCATGAGTAGCTAAATCTGTCGAATGGGTTGAGAAGCACTTAGCTAGCATAACTTGGGATCTTTATTCTATGCGATTATCTTGTATTATGTATACGTCATTCGTCCATAGAGATACTCGGGAGGGTAGTCTAAGGATAGAATTTAGGCTTGGAAAAGTCAAATTAGAATCTAGGCTTAGGAGAGTCGGATTAGAATCGCATAATCAAGAGATATAAGCTTAGGAATAAGCTCTGTTTGCTATTAACGCATCGCATGCACCCTAGAGATAGGTCATGATTGTATGCGGTCACCTTGTCCTTGTGTGCATCTTGCATCATTGCATAGGCAAGAAGTAGAGACTTAGGAATAAGCTCTATAGACATTATCACATTCATCGCATGCGTCCTAAAATTAGGAGCCATCACATTTGCATTGGAAAATGATTTCTTGTCGCATGAGTGTAGCATGATCGCATAGCTTGAACGCATTCTCAGGAAATGCTAGCTAAAGACCTTCTCAACCCGTTCCGCCGCATACTCAGTGTATCTGTCGCATAATTACTCTTTCCTCAAATCCGCCGCATACTTTTTATAGCTTAAACAACAAACCAACCAAACCATTGATTTAATTGTTACCACAAAGTGATCGAAAACTACCATCGCATATTGTCTTCCTTAGTCCCTGTGTTCGACCCTGGGCTTACCAGGCAACTCAGTAGGATTTATACTTGGGTCTTACTGAGAAAACTTGTTTGCACAACGCATATTCCACCACCGCATTCTACTCCACTATTTCATCGCATAACAATATGCATCAGGCACCTATGGTAGTTTTAGTTAGATGTAAGTCTCAAGTATCAACGACGTTATATAAAGAGACTAACCATCTCGTGGTCTGGTCTTATACAAACTTTTTGTATAGGAAACCCCTGCTCGCATGTCTCCACATGAATGGTCAGGATCAGACCATCAGTAGTAGTTCCCAACACTTGCAAATCTCTACAAAGCGGGTCGTATCTGTAGTATCACCAAGATAAGATATCTCTCCTTAATCCGTTTACTACAGACCTTTTAGGTTACTACTTAAGGCATGATCCACTTGTATATCGCATATACATGCTTAAGTTACATACAATAACCATGGATCTTTGTTTATTGGATATGAGTAAATGCAAATAAAATAACTCTTATTTTATTAATAACAATGTGTACAATGTTTACAAACTACGAGACTCGGGTAAATTAGGACACCAATCTCAACACCACTATGAGTGAACACTTCTCGGGCCATGAGAAGGTGTGGTACCACATTGTTCAAGCCTCGGAATCAACCTTTAAGGGAGCAATTTATCTACTTACCCTGCTTCGAGAAATAAGTGAATTCCATCTTGTGTAGCTGAGTTCCCAGCTCCCCAATCAGACGAATCCCCAAAGTGGTAGATTTGAGTCGATGATCTGGCCATTTGATGCAAATCAAAGGACCGCCCTCATAGGCAGAAGTTCCCAACTCACTCAGGATTAAGGTCATGTTACCTATGGTCATCATAGTGAAATGAAAGTCTTTGTCATGAACAGCGTTATATAACGAGACTAAACATTTCATGGTCCGGTCTTATACAAACTCCTTTGTATAAGATGGCCCTACTCGCATGTCTCCACATGAATAACCAAGATTGGATCATTTGTAGCACTTTACAACACTTGTAATATCTACAAAGCGGACCGTATCTATATTGTCACCAGGATAAGGTTTCCCTCTTTTATCTATACACTACAGACCATTTAGGTTATCACTTAAGGCACAATCCACTTATATATCTCCACATATATACTTAAGTTACAACGATAACCAGAAATCTTAATTTATTGGTTTGTGGTTAATGCAACTAAAATATCTTATATTTCATAGACAATAGTGAATAAAATGTCTCGTATTATTACATCACAAATTTTTGTTACGTGCATTTACAAGCTACAGGACCCAATGAGATTTAAGGCATCAACCCCAACACCTTATTCCTATACTATAGACCATTTTGGCAGACCATTTTGGCTTTTACTCAAACTTGATCCACTTTTATATCTCCACATAAAGTTCAAGTATTCATGCTATAGCCAAGGGTTCTTAGTTTATTAAATTTAGGATTAAAAAGGTGCAATTCACATATTCAATAACATTTTTATTGAATAACCTTAATAACAACTTTATTGTCAAATAGAATATGTTTAATATTTACAAACCACGAGTTTTAGAATATATAACACAAAAAACTCCCACTTGGACTAAAACTCTAGTGAGATTATATATATATACTATGTTGAGTGTGAGAGAAAAAAAACATAAATACAATAAACTAGGGTATCACATACTCATGATTTCTCCCATTTGCCCTAGATTTACATAACTCGTAGTCCTAGACTCACTAGGTGACCCTCAAACACTTTAGTCATCAGGGCCTTAGTAAACAGATCAGCAATGTTGTCTTCTGGGGCTATCTGCATGGTAATCACGTCTCCTTGATACATTATTTCCCCGATGAGATGGTATTAGCACACAATATGCTTTCTGCGTTATGGCTTCTAGGTTATTTGGAATTTGCAACTGCTCCACTGTTATCATAATAGAGAGTGATAGGCAGATGCATATTTAGAACCACTTCTAAATCCTTCAAGAACTTTCTAAGCCATATTGCTTCCTTTGCCGCTTTGCATGTAGCCACGTACTGTGCTTCCATGGTGGAGTCAACAATACAACTTTGTTTTATACTTCTTCAAACTATAGCTCCTCCATTTAGAGTGAACATTGATTCCGAAGTAGATTTCCTTGAATCTATATCGATCTGAAAATCAGAACCAGTGTATCCTGTAAGGATCAGATCCTTATGCCATACACGACCATATAGTCCGTCGTTCTCTGAAGATACTTGAGTATATTTTTATCGACAGTCTAATGATCTTATCCTGGATTGGACTGAAACCTGCTGATGATTCCTATTGCATAGCATATGTCAGGTCATGTACACAACATGGCATACATCAACTGCTGATGCATATGGAATACATTTCATATCCTCAAATTCTTGAGGTGTCTTAGGACACTGTTCCTTAGACAGATGAATTCCATACCTGAAAAGTAATAAACCTTTCTTAGAATTTTGCATCTTATATCTAGACAACATCTTGTCCATATATGATACTTGAGATATGGCTAATGTTCTATTCTTGCGATTCCGAACAATTTAGATTCCAAGAACAAACTAAGCCTCTCCCATATATTTCATTTGGAATTACGTTGATAGCCAATACTTAATGTCAGTCAGGTATCCTACATCACTCCCAATGAGTAGGATGTCATCAACATACAACACCAAGAACGTTACAGTTTTGTTGACAATCTTTTTGTAGACACAAGGTTCATCAACATTCTATTCAAAGCCATAAGATTTGATCACAATGTCAAATCTTATATTCCAGGATCTAGATGCTTGTTTCAACCCATAAATTGATCGTTTTAGTTTGAAAACATTTTCCACTTGACCCTATTCAATGAACCCCTCTGGTTGAGCCATATGGATACTCTCTTCGAGATTGCTATTCAAAAAGGTTGTCTTGACATCTATTTGCCAAATTTCATAATCATAAAAGGTAGTTATAGATAAGAGTATTCTAATCGACTTTTATCATGGCCATAGGAGAGAAAATTTCTTCATAGTAAACCCTATTTCTTCATAGTCCACCCTTTCTTTTTTAGTATAACTTTTTGCCACTAATCGAGCCTTAAAGGTCGGTACCTTACTGGCTTGGTCTCGTTTCATTTTATAGATCCATTTACAACCAATAGGTTTCACCCCATTTGGCTATCTATTTGTTTCTAAATTGAATTGAAGTACATAGACTCCATTTTGAGGTCCATGGCTTTAATCCACTGGTCTCGGTCTGCATCATTCATTGCCTGTTTAAAGGTCAATGGATCCTCTATGCCATTATCAGGTGTGACGACTTGAGTTTCTATTAAACCCATATACCAATCGGGTTGTTCTCCTACTACATTGGGGCATTTCAACTATTGAGAGGGATGTGACTGATTAGAAGTACCGACTATATCAACAACTCTTATTGAAGGACCGATCTGATCAACAACTCTTATTGGTTTATTTATAGCTTCTTTGGAAATTTTATTTAATACTAGTTTGCTGCGAGGTTAATGATCTCTCATGTGGTCTTCCTCTAAGAATGTAGTGTCTGTGATACAAACACTTTGTCATCTTGATGATCATAAAATATACCACCTTTTGTTTCTTTGGGGTATCCTATGAATAGACACAATTTTGAACGATGTTTCAACTTCTTTTGATTTTGCACCAACACATACGTCGCGAATCCCGAAATTCTGAAGTGACGTAAACTACCTTCATGCCCTTTCTATAATTCATAAAGTGTTTCAGAAACATTTTTTGAATGAACCATGTACAAAATGTATACGATAGTCTGTACTGTATATTCCTAAAAAAAAAAACTAGGCAATTGAGCATAGCTCATCATTGAACGAACCATGTCTAATAGGGCTCTATTTCTCCTCTCCAATAAACCATTCTACTGAGGTGTATCGGTTGCTGTGATTTGGGACTGGATTCCATGTCCTATCAAGTAGTTTTTAAAATTCAAGTTTATATAGTCACCACCTTAATCTAGTCGAAATGTTTAAATTTTTTTACCTAACAGGTTCTCTACGTCAACCTTATATTCCTTGAACTTTTCAAGAGCTTCTGACTTATGATGCGTTAGGCAAATATAGCCATACCTCGAATAATCATCAATAAAACTGATGAAATATTCATACCCTCCTCGTGCTTTAACATTTATCAAACCACGGAGGTCTGAATGTATGAGTTCTAAGGATTCTTTGGCTCTAAAACCTTTTCCTATAAAAGATCTTTTGGTCATTTTACTCTCAAGACAAGAGTAAAATTCATTTCTCTTGAAAATGTATTTTATGTTCCCGATATGAGAATGAATTTAATGTCTATCTCTTGTTTATTAGAACAATTGTATAAAGTATCTTTTGATATTAATGAAGTGTTCATAGAGAAAGAGTTGTCTTCTAACTGACATAGGAGTCTGCTCTTAACCAATCTCCCAATTGTATTGAGATTAATGTGTCCAAGTCTCAAGTGCCAAAAATAGGCATTGGGAGAAACCTTTTGACTTTTATTATGAATCTTAGCTATTTTAAATATCGCAGTATTCAAAATAACTTTAGCCTCAGTTGGTTTTAATACATATAAGTTGTTTTCAAGTTTTGTAGAACATATTCGAACACCTTTTGAGCTAATGAACACTTCATTAATATCAAAAGATACTTTATACAATTGTTCTAATAAACAAGAGATAGACATTAAATTCATTTTCATATCAGGAACATAAAATACATTTTCAAGAGAAATGAATTTATCTCCAAAAAACAACTTTAGATCTCTCACTGCTTTAGCTGAGACAAATTCTCTTGTTTCTGTTGGGGTTGATGTTCTAAAGTCTCGTGTCCTGTAGTTTGTAAACAATTTTGTACGAACACTTGTGTTGTATAATATATGATATTTTATTTCACATCTTGATTTTGCTTAATTAATTGTTTTATTTGCTAACCAATAAACATAAAATCCCTGGTTATCTATATGTAACTTAAGCATGTATGTGGTGACATATAAATGGATCATGTCTTAAGTGATAACCAAAATGATCTGTAGTATATGGATATAGGAGGGAAACCTTATCCTAGTAACGCTATAGATGCAGCCCGCTTTGTGGAATTGTCACAAGTGTTGTGGCTTATCACAGATGGCCTAATCCTGATCATTCATGTAGAGGACATGTGAGCGAGGGCGTCCTATATAAAGAGTTTGTATAAGACCTGACCACGAAGTGTTAATGTCTCGTTATATAACACCGTTCATGACAGAGACTTCACTTCACTAGGATGACCATAGGTAACATGACCCCAATCTTGAGTGAGTTAGAAACTTCTGCCATTGTGGGCAGCCTTTGATTTGATGGGTGTGAGTGGCTAGGTCGCCGATTCAAACCTACCATTTTGGGGATTCGTCTGATTTGAGAGCTGGGAACTCAGCTACACAAGATGGAATTCACTCTTTCCCTGAAGTAGGGGTAAGTAGATAGATAGCTCCCTTAAGGGCTGATTTCAGAGTTTGAACGATGTGGCACCACACACATTCTCTTGGTCCGAGAAGTGTTCACACATAGTTCAACTATGTTGTATTATTCATTAGATGAATCAGCGGTACTTAAATAGTGAGATGTAACTACAGGGGCAAAAGGATAAATTGGCTCAGCTGTACTTACGAGCATCTGTGAAAGGTCATCGTACTCATGATTGGTTATATCTGATGGACACTAAAATATATTTGTGGTAAGAAGAGTTCAGCTATTGGTCTTTAGTGGAATGTCTGGTAGATCTCGTGACTAAAGAGTTTAATCAACTATTCACGTACCATTGGAGCTTCGAGCTATAGGTCCATAAGGTCCCCTAGGTAGCTTGGATAAAGTCGAGAATTAGTTTTTGGGTCAGTTTGAAATGTTCAAATTGATAAGAGGGAGTTCAATTATATTGATATAATCGAACTCGTTAAGTATATATGATATAATTCCTAAATGTATGAGATATATTACTTTGGAGGAAATTAGATATAAATATGATTTATATCAAGTGAAGGAGAAATTACTATAGTAGATATATGATATCAAACTATAGATTAAGAATATAATATGATTATATTCATTTATTAATTAATTGGTTAATTATGTGATAATTGGCTGGAAACTTCTCTTTAATCATGCGTTAGTGGGAAAATCAGTATTCGGTTATTGTAACTGAAGAATAAAATGAAAATTGGTTTCATTTTGCAAAGGGTTTGAAAAAATCGCTCAAGGTATGGAAACGTATCGATCGCTTAGCTGAGAGCCTATACGATAGCGCCCTATCGCTTAAACGATCGCACACATTCTCTAAACAATCGCTCAGCTTTTCTAAACGATCGCTTAGCATGCCAAGTTTTATAAATGATTGCTTACTAATTACTAGACGATCGCTTAGTAAAACCTACACGATCGTGTAGCTTTCTCTAAACGATAAGCATCCACTATATGATAGCCTTCTCCCACTTACTTATCGTTCTACACGATCATTCCGTACCTCTTTCCTCTACCAATTTCAATAAAGACCACTCTTTGGATTCTCACTCCAAGAATACCAAGAGCTCTAAGTGGTGGTGTCGTCCCCGCTCCTATTTGTTCGTTTGTTGTCGTTCGTGTAGATGATCGTGTTGCTAGTAGCCGACTGTTTGTTGGGTGATAAAGAACGTAGAGGTTTGCTTCCGCTGGGTTGAGTTCGAAGTGAAGAGAGTCTTCAATTGGTGCGTAAACTCAAATCTCTTGTATTTTATTTATCAAAGCATGTCGTTAATTAATGTTAAATTGAATACTTGTTTGTTAGAATGTATGTGTGGTAATTCGGTCACAATGAAATAGAAAAGATCCAAACACGCTCATGGATACTCTTGTTATAGAGTTCCTTCAGTTCCAACCTTGAAAGTCGTCTCGTCTTATGCAAGCTGTCTCCAAGAACTAGTTTTCTGAATAAAAGTACAAATATGGTTAGTGACCCCTGAATCAAGTATTCAGGTAGAGTTATCATTTTTCACTAATCATGTTTCAAAAACGAGTAAATCATATTTACCTTTTTTTGCCTTTTCATCTTTCTTGTCAATAAGGTATTTTGGGTAGTTTCTTTTCCAGTGTCCGTCTTCGTTATAGTGGAAACATTTTCCTTTATCTGCAACTTTTCCCTTGCCTTTGCATTTTTTGTGAACCTTTCTTTTCCCTTTATCCTTCTTCTTCATTGGAATACTTTTGTTTTGTAGAGTGGAAGGTCCAAACTTTGTTCCAAAGGATGAACCCTTTTGGAACTTCTTGGAGGTAATAACATTTGCTTCTCATTCATGTCTCTTACTCTTCATAAGAGATTGGTAAGTTTGAAGTTTGTTTAAAAGAGTGGTTAGATTGTAATCAATCTTATTCCTTATTGCATTAGTTCGAAATTGTAAAAAACCCTTCAGAAGAGATTCCATGATGAAACTAACATGACTCTTTTCGTCTATGACAATATCGTTTGCTTCCGCTATATTGAAGTGGACCATCATATCTAGAACATGTCTCTAATAGAGGTTCTTTCCTTCATGCGACAGTTGTAAACATACTTTAAAGCATCATGTCGGACAAATATGAACAGTTTTCCAAACATCACCTGTAACAAATCCATGATCGCATTAACGGTGACCATGCTCTTGTATTTTCTAATCAAGACATCATATATGCTTGCTAAAACATAGGCTCAGGATTTTTCATTTGCCCTTACCCATTTTTTATAGGCATCCCGAACATTTCAGTTTGCTGATGAGCCGGAAACCAGAGAACATTCCTTTGTTAAAACGAACCTCGAATTATCAATTACTAGTATCGTATTTATATTTGATTTCTATATTGAGTAATTGTCACCATTAAACTTATCCAAATCGGGTAGTTGAATTATTGAGTTTGACATGCTAAAAATATAAACAAATTCTATTAGTGAAATTCTATTAAATCCAATCAAGTTTTAGTTAAAGTAATAAGGTACCTATATCTCATTAATTTTCAACAATACTTTAGTGAGTCAGAATAACCACTACCGAGGGCAGTCAATTATTCCTTCACTGAAACAAGACATTCTTGACTATAACATTTAGTTATTGCACTTTGGTCAATAACTTACTAACATTTAGTATTCTTATAAGTGTAACCTGCCATTTTCAAATCCTAGAGATCAGTATCAACAAGCTATCGAAGGGCAGACAATGTCGAAGAGGGACCTAAGAGACCCTATCCATTTTTGGAGTTTGTGTTGTTCTGATCCTCAAGTCATAACCTTCTAAATGGGTGGTCGCCAAAAAACGGCATGCAGGCGGAACATGGGAATCTCACGGTGAAACCTAATGAAGGAGACCATAGGATGTGTTGAGACACTTCCTTCTCCCACTTACTATGAACAACTTTCCTTATTCACTTTTCTATTGACCCATGCAAACACTTTCCGGATTGAGCGGTTGCTTAAAAGCGACACGAAGCCGAGCATGAATCTCACGGTGTGAAATCTTGGGGATGTGAGAGCTATAAATTATATATCATATATATCATTAATCTCCTACTTAAGTGTGTTAGATGGTTTGTGTATACTTACTTAAGTATATTTTGGCTAATTAAGACAACCTAAGTCTAGGTACTTATCCAAGTATAATTTTTATACTGGATTTAACCTACGATGTCTAAGTGATAAACCATTTATTACCTCACATCGCTCACGCATACTCGTAAAATCGGATTAACAAAATTTAAGAACCGATTCAATCCCCAGGTAGCAGGTATTCTGTAAACCGTCAACTTAAGTACCTCCAGCCTTAGACAAGATCTTGTCGGATGAGTTTGTAGTCGAAGTTTTAAAAGAAAATGACCTATGTTAACTATTAAAACAAGTTGTTATTTGTCAACCCTAGGTGAGTATGCATTTATTTTTGTTATAGATTTTAAATGTCTAATTCATTTTATAACATTTATAACTTAAACATTCTCCATAACATACATCATACATTTCATAATTTAATATAACGACTTATATTAAAACTCATGAAATCCTACACATGCATACTATATATATTATAACATTTATAACATACTTTCAATTCATGCAACATGTTTTCCTATGATGGGATTTTAAATCTATATAACATACTTTACGCACATACAAGATTTAATTTAATTAAAACATACATTCATAATGCATAATTAATTAAACACACATTGAAATGGACTAGTTTTCGCATCCTGAGCAAGCAAACAGCTAAATTATTATATTAATAACTTAGCTTCAGTTTCGAGCTACTCCCGAACTAGTTGAACCCTTGAATCAGACCTCCAAGGCACCAAACCAGACTGAACTAGACAAAAAAAAGGTTGAATCGGCACCATTTGATAGAAGTAGTTTCCAACTTCAATTTCTACTGTGTCTTGCTCAAACAACTTAAAAAATACAACCTAATTGGAACTCTATTAACTCTGAGAAATTTACATACCTTTATTCACACATTAAAGCCCATTAACAAAGGGCCAAATACAATAATTGCAACTGAATTGAAAGAAAATTTTGATGCCAAAACTGTAATATTTCTATGTCAACCACCACAACATTCATCACATGAACTAACACCCACCAAACCAAAATTAATGCAAATTGAGTACTTAAAATTGCTTTGATACCAACTGAAAGAGTTAACAACGTACAGTGGATGCAAGTAGGATCTCAAGCATTCTAACTACATTAATTTTGAGGATCAACCATGCATGTTCAAAGAAGAAAAATTAGGGTTCAAGGTTACCACCTTTGCAGAACTCAAAATTTCAACTTCTTGCCATTGAGCACAAACTCTCGTGGACCACCGCTAGAGTTTTGCCGCTATGCTCCAAACTTAGAATGGAATGTGGGGTCCAAATTATGGTGAAAATGAAGGGAATTAGAGAGTTTTAAGTGTTTTGGTGCAAAACATGTGAAGAACAAATTCTTCTTCAAATAGGCAAGTTGCATGAACCAATTTTCAGCCAAATTTTTCTCTATTCAAAGAGGATATTCATGCATGAAAAATGCATAAAAAATTGACACCAAAACACATTAAAATGAGTGGGATTGGACGTGGATAACTAAGTGCAAAAAGTGGAAAAAACCCACTTTCCAAAATTGTTTTCCTTTTAAATTAATTTTCATAAAATCAATTTAAAATAAATTTTTTAATTTTTAATTTCATAAATTTAAACTTAATTTTTTAAATAAAATTAAAATTAATTCAAATAATTAATTTTAAATAATTAATTAATTAATTAATTTAGTATCAAATATTAAATTAATAAAACACCTATCCCGAATATGAGTTCTCATTCATGTATACAATATTTAAATCATACTTAAATATTTTTAACTCTCCAATTTGTTTAATTTGACTGTTAAACATCAATTATATCGTATATAATTAACAATAATTTCCTAAATTGAATTTGAACGTTGTAGTGTTACACTATTACAATCATACCTTCAAAATTTCACTTTCATCTATCCCTATACTTAATAAAATTGTTGCGATTAAATTCTTGAAGGTTGCAATATACACACATCACACTTAAATTAAGATGGCAACTCAAACCAACCAAATCCTTTTTAATGGTTATTATTATATATTTCAAGTTTTATAAGGTAACAAAAGGATTAAATTGTAACAAGGATTTGATTGTAACAAAATTAATAATTTTGAGATGGTTCTTGGATTTTGCTATATTTAAGGGCTTAATCATAAAATTTTGTAAATTGGAAGAGGTAATGGATCAAATTATTGAGAATGTGATTCTAACAACTAGTTAAGATATATATCATCAACAAGAAGTCTAAGGATTGAATCTCAACCTCATCTCACATGTTGAACTAAAAAACAGGAAAAAAAAAATGTCAAACTATTTACATAAATAGCAAAAAAAACTGATAGACCAGGGGTGTTCAAATGTCCGATATCCTGAACAATCCAGAATACCCAACCCAAACTATAAGGGTCGGATTGGGTTAATTTTATTTTTGGGTTGGATTGAATTTTTTATATTTTTCTTGGGTTGGGTTGGTTTAGGGTTGAATTAAAAAATTTGAGTTGAATCAACCCAACCTGAATTACACATACATACATACATATATACATATTTCTTTTAGAATTGATAAATTTGTTTTTGTATAAAATTTGTAATAGATATTATAGATATTTGGTAGGTAAGAATTTAGTTTTATAAGATTTTAGTTATTAGATATGTGTTGTAGATAAATTTAAGCATTTTAAATTTAAAAAAATCATAATAACCTAACAACCCAACCTAAATTTTAAGGGTTGGGTTGGGATGGGTTAGAGAGCATGTTTGCATCATTTGGGTTGCCAACTTGACCAACCCGAATTTTTGGATTGGTCTAAAAAAATGGCATAACCTGTAACGACCCGACCCCCTAGGACTTAAGTTAGGTCGTTACTAAATATATGCATGCATGGAACTTAAAACGACACTCTATTATGGTGAAATAAATGCTAATTAAATAAGGTATGTTCAAAAGACTTTCATTAAATTCAAACATTAAAAACAACAGTAGGGAACCCATAAATTATAAATGATAATAAATAAGTCTGAAAACGATTCTTAATAGTAAGTTTTAAATATCAAAACTGAAAGTTAAGAAAAACATGAAAAGAAATCTAAATCTCATGAGCGGAAGCATAAAACTAGTTCCAGTGGCTCGATCACGAATTCCGTTTGTCCGTCGCCAGTGCATCTCTACCTTTACCCAAAACAACAATATGAGAAAGAATGAGTATAAAATACTCAGTAAGTAACCCCACTACTAAAGTCAGGTTAGGCATCTATGTCCTCTAGATGCCTACCTCTGGTGGAACATATAAACTGTCCTAGTCATGGGACACATACATACATGAAAAACTGAGTTTTATCCTACTGTAGCTAAATGTGCCCACTACCTCTAGTGAATCCCGAAGGAAACACAAATTGGTGAATCCCGAAGGAAACACAATATCTGGTGAATCCCGAAGGAAACACAATATCTAGTGGGCATTCTAACTAATCAGTAAAATCACTATCACAATCTCGACATCACAATCTCAACATGGTTCTATATCATACATATACATCTCATCATCATGATTCTACAATATACATATAAATTTCTTCATCATAGCTTTACAACATATGTACGCATCTCATCCTCCTCAAATTCAGCAAGATCTCCAATAAAAATAATATACTCAAATCATACTAGTATTCAAACATCTCTATGCGCAACTAGCCTTTTAAACTCTCATATCAACAAGGCATACATAAACATCAAACTATCAATATATCCTCCGAAAATCATATTTGTCAATTCCTGACTTTAGTCATTTCAAACCTCAGCCAATGAAGACAGATATAAATATCATGCTAACTAATAATCCTCAATAAATCATAACTATTATTGTCGGGCACTAAGGCAGTTCCAGTAGTAAAATTACTTACCTCAACTTGGTAAAAAAACGCAAAACAAAATCTCCTTATAACTGCTTTAGCACACTTGAATCAACCCAAAGTTGTGACTTGGTCCAAGACAAATTCCAATACTCGATTTAATTAGCCAATTTGATCATGAATTAAATTCAAAATCAATAACTTAATTTTCCCACTATTACTCTCAGTCCAAAAGAATAACCATCCAACAACTTACAAAACTTATCGATCTTCACCAATTTTCTATAAAACAAAATGGTATCTAGCTTGATGGTCAATGCCTCAAAACTTCCAAACTTTTAATCTAAGTTTCAAACCAAAGAGAGGTTACTAATTTAACCCAAAATCAAAGGGATGAACTTCGCCTCCCAAATTATAAAGAAAAATAACTTTATTAAAGAAAATTACAATTTTGTTATTTTGTATAAATAGTTTCCCTTATTTTTGTATTTTTGAAAACCCCCTTTCTCAGTTTTGGATCTCGTTTTCGTTTAGTTCTAGATTTCAAAATATTACACTTTTACCCATGAATTTTAAGCTTAACTTTCACTTTTTTAGTCGCGAGCATAATTTTCATTTATTCCTTAAGTTTTAGAATATTATATTTTTACCTTTGAGTTTTGAGTTTTGTTTTCATGTGGTCCATAGGTTTTAGTTTTTACACATTTAATCTAAACTTTTTTTTACTAAATACTCTCTTCTCGTTCTTAGTATTAATGTATATTGATTAATTTAAAATACTTATAATTAATTTTTTTTTTAATTTTTCATCATTATTAAAATTAATTCTAAAATTTTACTCGATAATAATTTTAGATTGATTCATTGAAAATTAATGTCAAAGACAAGTGTAAACATCAGTGAAAATTTAGGGGTGAAAGTATAAAATATTGAAATTTAAGGATCAAATGAAAACTAAACTTAAACTCAAAAGTAAAAGTATAACATTTTGAAATTTAGGAATCAAACAGAAGTTAAATTTGAAACTTAGACATAAATATATAACATTTTGAAACTTATGAACTAAATGAAAACTAGACTCAAAATTTCAAGATAATTAGACTTTTTTTTTCCCAAAAAAAAAAAAGAAAAAACAGCAAACAAACAATCAAAATTACAAAGTGATCCATAACATAAATATGTAATGAAACAAGGTCAAATTTTAATTATGGAAAAGTAATGGCCTCGTTTTGAAATTTAGTTAAACTTTGGGGACCGGCCGGAGTCGACGAATTATTTGGAACAGAGTCTCCTATTTTCGATTTTCGTTCTGTGGCCTCTCAATAACGCGAGAGAGATCCGACGGCGTTCGAATTCCCGAAGAATAATTTCCCGGGAAGATTTTCCACAAACCAAATGGTCAGTTCCATTCTTCTTTTTCAACTGTTGATTTCTTTGTTCATACTTCTATTACTTATTCGTTGGATTCAGCATTTGGACTTGTTTGTAGTAACTATCCATGGATTTTGGGGCATGAAGATTGATGTTAGGATTATGGAGTTATCAGTTATGCTCGACAGTTTTTGACATTTGATTGGTTGACGCCTTAGTAGATCTGATTCCTGAGCTCATTTTAACAATGTGTCCGTTGGCATAGATCGATCTCTGAACTTTGTTAAGTTGATTCGGATTTTAGTCTTTGCTTGGAAGGATCTTGTTAAATTCTTCGGAAGATTTGAATAGTCTCTGCATTATTTCCTTTGTATCGAGTTTGTGATTTGTCTACGAATCTAGCTTATGACTTTTAAGATTTTTATCTTTCGCTTAGATAAATCTTAATTTAAAAGTAATCGCACGTTATGAGACTCATCTTCTCGGTTCATTACATGTCGATTCAAGAAATGTAGTGGAAAAGCTTGAAGCAGGTAGAAAGATCTTGATTTGTATAGCATCTGCTCTATACGAATCTTTGTGAAGCTCTTTCGGAAGGCTACTTAATCTAGAATTCCGATGTCGCTGCTAGTTTCTGAATGTGCTTCGTGACTTAGCCTTTTATGTTTATCAGACAAGATTGCTTTGACAACAATTATATAGGGAAAAAACCATCCGGTTCACCAAAAAGGTTATTTACCTCCTCAATCCGAACATGTTTGCTTTATTATATGCAGGAATCTTGCCCTTCCATTAAAAACATTCTTCTTTTGGATTCCGAAGGGAAGCGTGTAGCTGTCAAGTATTATTCTGATGACTGGCCTACAAATAGTGCAAAGGAAGCTTTTGAGAAAGCCGTTTACATCAAAACTCAGAAGACAAATGCTCGAACAGAGGGTAGATACATTTTTACGTATTGGTTTTTAACTGTTATTTTGTGAAAGTCTATATCCCTAATCATGTTAGCTTCTCCTATTTAATTCAATTTCAATGTCATTTTAGTTACCGTAAGGAAACTTCTGAATCTTTTGGTAGTCAAATTATTAGTTGGTTTATCCATGATCATTGCTTTTTGCCATGAGATTAAGAATTATTTTTTCGACCACATTCTCGTGAGGATCAGTTGCTGGTTTAGTCATTATCTATTTTGATCTTTTTATTTTTAATTTAAAAAATTAAAAAAAATAATAATAATAAAATAAATCTGTTAGACCATCTCTCAGTCACACACCATTTTGTAGAATACAACACTTTGTTTTTTTATGACTTACATGGATGATGAGTTCCTTTTCTACATTCTAACTTGAAATTCACTTTAACAGCGGAGATAGCAATGTTTGAGAACAATATAGTGGTTTACAAGTTTGCTCAAGACCTTCATTTTTTTGTCACGGGTGGAGAAGATGAAAATGAGCTCATTTTAGCATCCGTTCTTCAGGGATTTTTTGATGCTGTGGGCATTCTTCTTAGGTCTTGACACTATGCATATATATTTTTTAAATTTTGGATCCTTGTGCACTGCCCCAATGTTACTGTTCTCGATCATAGTATTGTTAGATGTTTGTTTTTTTTTCTTGTACTCCAGGGGTAATGTAGAAAAGAAGGAGGCACTTGAGAACTTGGACCTCATTTTACTGTGTCTTGATGAAATTATCGACGGAGGGTATCTCTCATTATGCTCTTTCCTTATTACCTATTCTCTGCATTTCAATTGTGTGGCCTGTTTTTTCATTTCTGTCTATTGATAATCAATCTTCTGTATCTTGATTGTGTCATTTTTTAGGGTTTAGGGTAAGTTGATTATTACCCTCTTTAAGTTGATGGCCTTGTTGATCCTTGATAGACCAATTGTGAACATGAAAATCGAAGTATGAGTTGTAAATGATTAGATATCAAGAATTTAAGGTAGTAATAATGTCATTACTCGTCAGGAAAGTAGTAACAGTTTCATGAATATATGTGAAAAACAATTTGTTGATGAATGAGTAATATGCTTTAATTGTAGTTGCATAATTCCTATAGGATACCCTAAGTTATTGTCTCCTGTTGAAGTTCTGGCTAATTTTGACTTTTTGGTTTGTTGCTGGATGAGGGATTTGGCTGTCCACATCTCCATTTTGATTTGCCGCTACTGAATTGTTTACATCAATTGATGGATAAATTTCTTGCGATTTTGTTGATTGTGGAGATGACATTATGTAATGCGAAGCATAAATTCCTGGAAACTAGAACGATAGAGCATTGCTTTTTTGAGCTACTGACTAAGCTGGCCAGCTCTTCATTTGTAGGCTACAATCTGTTTGTTTACCGTCATTGATAAATGTAGCAGAAAATTAATTACACAAAACTCTGTTCCAGTAGCACCCATTTGTAATTGTAATATTGCTATAGTAACATCCATGTTATGATATTAATCCTCTGGAGCAGAACGTCTAGATTAAACTATCAATTTTTCTTTATTTCTTTTTAAAGTGGAAATAACTAGACAACAGAGGCCTTGCCTGGTCAACTCAAACAGATTATTCTACCTATAGTTGTTTTAATCATAAGATAAGAAAGTTGCTGATTGCTTTTTCTAATTATTTAAAACTCCCATCTCTTGATATGCGTACTGGTAACCATCTTTTGATGGAAGGAAGACTACTAACCATTTAAATTTGATTGATTTATTTTCTCGCAAGGTTGTTCAGAAATAAATTCCTTTTCATCTGAATATATAAGGTTTGATGTTTTCATTGCCTCTCGTGATGGGTTATAATCACTATGCTTTTTGTGAAATTGCAATTTAATAGTTCTTAACCTTCTTTTCACAAACGATCTTGGCATTATGGAACGTGTTAATTGTAGGAGAAAGTGGTAACTAGAGAGTGTTTTAACTGTTTGTATATTTATCAGCATTATTCTCGAGACGGATGCAAATGTAATTGCAGGGAAGGTCGCAAGTCACAGTATTGACAGTGGTGCTCCTTTGTCTGAGCAGGTACCGTACAATATTTCAGATTCTTATTTGGTTACATTTTGGATTCTTTTCTATGTCTTGGGCAGACAATATAGATAGATTATGTTGTTGAGAACTATGGGTTGTGTGATCTAAAAAATGCAAATTCTGAAAACATCAGTTCATCTAGATTTTGCATTTTAAATTTTTAAATACAAAATTATCTTAAAATAAAATTAGAAATATAGTATTTCAAGTTATAAACTCATTTTTTAAAATTAAATATGTATTATGTAATTATTATAAATTATATAATAATACAAAAAGAAAAACTTATATAAAACATGTTCATAAATTAAGTAATGATAGTTTATATTCAACTTAATATTGAATAGGTAACTACAACTAGTTTTATGGTTTATTAATATATTATCAAACACATTTAAAATAATGGTTTAAACTAGAATCCAATTTCTAAATCTGCTACCAAGTTCATATATGAAAACATATTAAATACAACTCTGTTTTTATGGAATCACTTGTTCTTAAATTCTTAGTTTTGATTGCCTACCAAACATGCATTTATATTTTTAGTTTTTCTCCCTCTCATTTTCCAGTACCTTGAAAAATGTCTCTCTCTCTCTTGCAGACAATAAGTCAAGCATTGGCCACAGCTCGCGAACATCTAGCAAGATCTCTTCTCAAGTAATATGTTTTCTCGATAAAAATGAGTGGCAAGAACAATCCCCCACACCAAAAAGGGAAAAAAAATCAGGTTGAGTTAGCCTGGTGTTTTGGTAAAAGATGATTAATGTTGAGTTATCAATGGCATCATCTCATGTTTGTATATTCAGCTCATACTCTGCTGCTTGCCTTATGGTAAACCTGATTTTGGATTTGAGCAGATGTGGTACATTGCGGGACTGTGTTAAATGTTATTATATGTGGAGTTACCAAATTTTCTAAAACAGTGTTTTCTTTTTTGGCCTTTTGATTTTTGTGGTCATTAGTTAAATGAGGACCTGAGTAGGTTTTTGTGCCTGATTTCTTGGATAGAACTTGGGATTTTTGCTTGAATGGCTTTTGGATGAACATAGTTTGAGTTATAATGCGATTACCACTGCATCAGTTGTAAAATTGGTATAATAGTAAACCTCATTTCTTTCTTATTTTATTATTTTTTTTATTTTTTATTTTGCTTTACAAACTGATGCTGATAAAGATCGAACAATTGGTTCAATCTTGTAAATTGGCGTACCTTTAAGAAATAGTAAAATAGTATTGTTTAAATAGCCTAGTACACAAGTTATATCACCATTTGTCTCATTCAAAAAAAGCATCAATTATCATCTCAAGAAAAATTTCTAAGTAGTAATAAGAGTAGATTACCTATAATAATTACAAAAATGAGCTGAACTTCATTTCTTATTTGAAAAGATTCCATCATTCTTCTCTAGCCATAAATTCCAAAACAATGGCTGAAAATGGTCACAAAAGGGAGCTTTTTTTTTTTCCCAACTTTCAACGGATGGCCCGTATAAGAGAGACAGCGAGTATGAATATGTACAAGTTGATCATCTCCATCCAAAGGATGTTTGAATAACATTTTAAAAACTGGGAAATTACACAAGAGATGATAACTAGAAGAGATAATAAGATTCCAACTTTCATCCTTGAGTATTGATACAAGAGGATTTCTATGAGAATATCCCCATCTTTGTCTAATTTCCAGCACCATTAATCTACTTAGTTAATGGGAGAAAAAGGTCCGTGGGAAAACTAAGTTGAGATATCAAATTTGTAGATTTGTGTATAATATAATTAAGCATTTGAACTAGTCATTTGAACTTTTTTTAATTATTTTTTTAGATGCCATTTCCTTTTATAATGAGTTCCCTGTGTGAGAAATGTAGTATATTTACTCATTATTGGATCCTTTTTATAGTACTAAGAAAAAATTATTATTTCTCCAAAAATAACAAAATGTATGTTTTAACCTAAAATAATTTTAGATGTCAACAATAGGCAATAGGATAGGGCCACCCTAGTACTTGAAAGCTCAAAATTTAAGGCTATCAGCAGCTCCCAAATTGCAACCAGAAGAACGTTCTTCGTAAGCAACAGAACGATTCTAGTCTCAATAAATCAACATAAAACCTGTGCCATACTTTCTCAAGAGAAAAAGAGACAATGAGCCATTGGATTATATTTGATTATTTATGTTTACATTTACTACAGAAAATTTATGCTTATACTCTAATAATGTATTTATGCTTCAACTGACCAATAGCTTTCATGGGCTGTTACCCTCTTCTTTATAGCCAAGAAATAAGCAAATAATGTCACCCTTGAGCATTCTCTAATAGTCAAGTTCCAGTTGTTGGACAATCTACCACTGTCAAGTTGAGCTCCATCTTTACCATTTACGGAGTCGCCATCTTCATTCGATGAGCACATAATCGGCATCAGCTGGGAAAATATCTCTTGCAGTAGGAGGCATATTATTACGAGTAATAGATTTTCGTACCTGTGCATGAGTTTCTGCCTCATGCTGAAACATTTTAACCAACTCTTGCAGTTCTAACTTCCTGACTTCAACCATTTGGTCTGCCATGGGCTTCTTCAATCCGAGGTAAACCAGGCCCCCTGCCATCAGTGCAATTCCTAAGAAGAATAGGATAGCCGTAAATATTCCAAATGCATATGGTGTATCTTGTGCTCCAGGGATCCCGTCTACGTTGATTCCGAACAGCCCGGTTATAATGGAAAGAACAAGGCCACAGCCACCAAAAACAGCTAAGTTATGAGTTACTCGGAGGCTTTTATCCTGAATAATTGTTGTAAGAAAGAAAGTGAAATGAAACCTATCAGAATTCCATAAGAATATTCAGACAGACCATTTGCTTGATTCATAGACTAAGGTTATGGCTCCATTGGTTTCATGATTTAAAAAGAAGAAATAAAAAGAATTAATTTCAATAAATCTTATAAGGACTCCTTTTCCTTACAGTTAGATTGAAATTAATTTTATTTCAAATAGCAAGGAACTAATAATAATATTCATTCAAGAAAAAACACAATGTGAAAATGTTTTCACATCTATAGAGGAAGACAAATGGAGACTAGATCTTTTTGAAAAAAAGGTTAACCATAAACTAAGCAAGGAGTACCTTTAAGATTTATTGAAAGCACACAAATAATATTTATTATTTATTATTTAAAAGTCATTTTAAATAATAAATTTGGTTAAGTTTAAACATTTTTATAAAATGTGTATAAATGAAATGACTAGGGACTATAATAGAATAAGTCCCAAAAGTATATTTTAACCAAACTTTATTATTTAAACCCAAAACTGATTTTGATAGCGCCATAGTGGCAACTCAGCACCAAAACAATATTCCAGCCACAACTTCCAATTAATCGGATTAAAATTAAGAACAGCCAATCAGTTGAACCATCCTTCAACTTCCTGCCTAAATCATAAAGATAAAGAATTATAGAACTAGAACTTGTAAGATCAACAACTTCTAGATTTGTATTTGGAGATTGCGGATCTGAAGACCCATCAGCTTGAGATTTCTCATATTTGTTTAGGAATTTGTTATGCAGCAGAAAAGGTATTAGATCAAATTCATAGCCAAACAAGAGAAATTCATCCCTAAAGAGAGAACTCTGTCAAAAGAACCAAAGTTCTATATTAAAATAGAGATTCAAAAGCTTTCTATTATAACCTTAAATTGGCTATTTATAGCCTTTCAAGGAAATCAAACAATTGACTAATTAATTCTAATTAAACATTAATTAATCTAAATTAATAACTAAACTAAATTTTAACTAAAAATACTAATTATCCTAATTCTCCTCATCAATTTGGAGAGGGAAGGAGGGTGAATATATAATTTACAAGTACACAAAGTTCCAAAAACGAATCTCACTTCATTTGTCATAAGTTTGAAATGATGGATTCGAGATAAAGAAGATGTTGAGAGGATGTTCTCACATAAATTACTATTTTTAAAATTCATTTTTAGAAATTTAGTTTGACAACCACAAATTCAGTGCATTGCTAGTGTCCCTTATATTCAAAAAAATAAAATCGTGAACAGATTAAATACCAAATGGTCGTTAAATTATCATTGAATCAAATACCTGTAACCATGCACGAACATTACTCTGCATGACATCTTGAATGGTGAATAAACGACCACGAACTGCTTCTTGCTCTTCAATCATTTGCCTAGTACTCTTTCTTATGCTCTCCAATAAGCCTTTCGTGACATACCCTCGTAGATGTTGAAGAAGCTCATATACAATCTCCTCCCTCGCATGCAGTGACCACTTTACTCTAATAACCTGAAATTGACAATCTTTGTTTCAGAAGACTGCAGAGAATTACAGGCACACGATCACGCCTTCATCCTTTTATCAACCAAACAAAAGAAAGAAAATAAAACTAAAATTCTCCATCACCCAAGTACTACTATGAACAGGAGAAAGGAGTGCTAGGGTGAGACTTTTTTTACTTCACCTTATGAAACAGACTAAAGCTAGAAGAATGTGCTTGTGTGTGCTTGTGAATTAGAGGTATACACCTGAACGACAGTAGGAACTGGAGTGCAAGTAGCTTATCCTTGACTCGTGGTCCCAAAGTTGTAAGATCACTGTAAAACCTCAATAAATATGAATCCTCCTCTTCCCTACTCAATCCCTCTCCCAGGTTGGACTTCTTGACTACTACAACATTTGTTCTAATTTGTTTAGGTTCTTATAGAATTGGGAAGGGGACTCATTATATATAAGAAAGATCCAAATTGATAAATGAGACATATGGGAGAATGAAGATAAGCAAGATCCAAAAACATTTCCAAGGACTTTGAATCTTTTAATTCTTGTGTTACTTATACTGAGCTTAATTGGTCTAAACTGGTTTCTCCAATTTGTAAATATGGCTAAAGCTCTCTCTTATATCCCATTTGAAATGGTTTTTTTAATCCATTGGATAGGAAGCTCATTTTGTAGTTTCATTTAATTAACTTTGTTTTTTTAAAAAAAAAAATAATAAATATGGGAAAACAAATATACATGAATGAAATTTTGGGGGATGAGTAACAAGTTCAGCAACTGAACACATTCGAAAAAGTGAATATAATTATCAAACAAACTAAATATACGAGAAACCGGTGTTGGCTTGAGGTGAGGGATACTGATTGACAGCTATACACTCATAGGAAACAAAACTACATTTAAAATGAAAAGGATCAAATGATTAGGAGGTAGAGGTACCCTCAAAGGGGCAAATGATAACCAACAAAATAAACGTTCACCAAACAAACTTAGAGGAAGACGAAGTATAAAAAAAGAAATCAACAGATTTAAATGTTTAGAATAGAAAGTAAATGCCTTGACTCTATTTTGAACTAACATAATCATTATCTGGTTCCTCTCCTGACCAAAACACAATTAGTGGGGAAAAAATGAAATGACACAATCCAAAAACACTATTCTTTAATCGCAGGCAACCGCTGGTTAAACTCCAACCAAGAATTGAATCGATGGGAATACTATTAAGAAAAACCGACATCAAGGAAAACTTTCCATAGCCATTGAGTGTAGTGATGAGACAGCATACCTGTCTTGATAATTTTCTGATTTCTTGATTCAAGATTATACTGAAAAGATGCATATCTTCATGGTTTCTCCTATATTTATTAGGGAGGGGAATCAAGGAGAGTCTTCATGAGAAATATGAACATACAAAAGATAAACCGATATGATATCACTTCAATAGATGACATACAAGATAAGAACCTGTCCATAAATTTCAATTCAATCTCATCTGCTGCTCCGAATATGGATTTTCGAAATAACCTGTAAGAAAATAAATAATTGAATTCAATATATCAGTCATAGTATGGTCAAATATTTGACTGCAGAAATAAGATTCAGCTTCACAAAGATGCTAATTGGTCATGGACCTTTTTCTTTAAAAAAAAAAAAAAAAAAAAAAATGAAGGAATGAAAAGAGACTAATGCTCAAGATACAAATTCCAAAAGAAGCAAAAAAGGAAGGAACATCACCAAGGAAAAATGGAAGTATTCCAATTCGAATTAATATCCTATAAAGAAAGACCATTAAAACTATGTGAAAAATAATACCATGAAGAAGCTTTAAGGTGAGTTGAATCAAAGCGATCTATCCGTGAGCAACCTAAAAACCCTCTTGGGCCTATTGGCATACAACTATCCTTTTCTGGATGAATTGGCATATAACTATCATAACCTTTATTTTGAGACATAGTATAAAGGAGAGGGCACATATTTCGAATAAATCATCACGGTATCTTTTGTCAACCATACAGGTTAAATTATTACTACACACAGCAAAAGTAGTTGGACCATTTATGCACTTGCGGCTCAATAAGAAAGGAGACTAGACCACTAGTCAAAAACAAGATGAAAATGGAATATTATGAATCCATCTAATTATTCCATGGTTAACTACCCAACTGCAATTTTTAACTTATTGAAGTAAGTTATTACCTATCATCCCATCTTGTAAGACGGCAAGCTAGATGTGCTACAACTTCATGCACTGTTCTTGGTGCATTATAACCTCCTATTATCAGAAGTTCCTAAAAAGAGGTTGAACAAAAAATCAGAAAACTAATTTTTTAAAGAAAATGTCCAACTTTTCCAGCAAAGAGGCAAAATGAATTATTCTTTCATGGAAAATAACCTGAACTTCTGTGATGCCTAAAATGTTTATATTTGATATTGATCCTTTAACATGTAATGATGTTATCAGGAAGTTCTGAGCTTGCCAAGAACGAAGTACAATGGGAATGTCATCCTCATCACTGAATGGATCACCAGCAGATTGTCCTAGTAGTTCAAATAGCAGTCCTCCAGCCACCCTTACTGGAACCTGCGTGGAAGTTAAAAAAAAAAAAAAAAATACAAAAAAGAGCATATCCATGAAAATCTGAAACCACCATTAATAGAAATAATTAGTTGTTTCGGGACAGTACTCTTGACTATTCAGGCACGACTGTCCGTTAATTGTAGTTTAGTTATTCACAGATTTATTATGATAACTATAGAAACTTAAAAGACATTTGAATTGAATCATAACATCAATGAACATAAATAAAAAGCCAACAAATAATTTTGGGTTTAAGGATGGAGGCTTTTAGTCGAGTGATACTAGCGATTTCATTTCAGCCAAAAGATTGTGTGCATCAGTATTTGTGTTTTTATTTGCAATTGAGAACAAGTGCTTTTAATCGAGATATTTAGAACAAATTGATTTTCATCGGTTGAGCTATCCTTACAGATTAGCTCCACATACCAAGGCTTTAACTTTTATGGTATAACTAGAGATCTTGGTTTTATATCCAGAAATTGTAAAAAGACTAGGGACTTGTAGGCAAACTTTTTTTCAAAATAACTACATATTTTTAGAATCAAACCCTGATTAGCTGACCTACAAATATAAATGTTATGTCACATTTACTATTTGCAAACCATGATTTAGAAAAAAACGACTTTATCTGTTCACAGCTAGGTCAACCATGAGAACAAACTAAAGAAAAATAAGAAAACCAACTTTTAGAAAACAGCAATCTGAACATATTTTCTTTGAACCTTTATTTTAAAAAAATGAAAAGTGCTTTAAAATAGCTTCAAGACAAGCCCTAAAGCCTAAGTTTGAGTTGGTTTGTCTTTTAAATGACATGGGGGTTCTTGTTAGAGATAAAGTTGGTCCAACCACATTCAATAGAGAATGTATAACCTATAAACCAAGAGAAAATTGCACCAGACTGACATGGCTACATCATGTGATAAAGATGATGTTGAAATACGTTAAATTAGCCCTAAGGGCATTTTTGTCTTTTTACTATATTTGCTAAATTAGGGTTTCATCTTATTCTATTTATATCTGAGGTTGGGTCTATTGTAAACATGACATAAAATAATAAGTTCTTTTCTACCGTGGTTTTTCTTCCTTGAATTAGGGTTTTCCACGTAAACTCCTTGTGTCGTCTTCTTTTCCTATTTCAATATGGTATCAAAGCAAGGTGATGAAACCCTAGCCCCGGTAGAAGAAACTCAGTCATCAAACTTGATAGGTGAAGGTACGCTGACTAATGAGGCTGTGATTCAAGCAGCGGTTGACCGCTATCTCCGAACCATCATCCCAGGTGGCTCAGCCGAACAGATCCAGCTGGCGAGCCGAACAGTAGGTGGTGGGATTGCTCCAGCTGGCGCGCCGATTAGCTTCCAGTCTCAGCCGTTCCAACTAAACACCATCGATCGGACCTTTCCAGCCGAACAGCAGGTGGTGGTGGAAGGTCATGCTTTCCAGCCGGCGCACGCGAACGGGTCACAACCGATCGGACCCTCAACTTCGCACACAACCGTCTCAGCCTCGCACGTTCTCCAGCCGGCGCACGCGATCGATCTACAGCCGGTAGGTATCTCGGCGTCACACACAATCGGATCTACACCAGACGGTCATGGGTTTGCTCCAGCTGCCGGGTCGGGTCAGATCGGCGCGATTTCTTCAGCCTCGCAGCCGATCGCCGAGCCGTTTGTCCGTTACCCACCATCACAGCCGTCTGGGAGCAGCACCGGTCACGGGCTGCCGAACTTTGCCGCTGGTGGACTTCCGACAGTAGCTTCTTCACAATACCATGGTGGACAGCCTCTTCCTCATGTATATCCAATTCAGCCCCAATTTCGAATGGGTGATTCCATTGAAGAAAATCCCATGGTGTTTAGACAGAAAAATTCCAGATCTGAATCTCATGGGGAACTCCAACAACAATTAGTTAGTCTTCAGCAACAGATGGTCGCCCTGGGAGCCAGATTGAATGGCCATGATTCTTCCCCGATGTATTCAGAAAATCCAGTATCAATGTTTCCTACTCCTCCAACTTCTAATCTTTTATCTGGAACAATTGGAAATTCTGCAGGAATGATCACGGGAGAGAAGTTGAATGGGCAAAATTACTTCTCTTGGTCCCAAACAATTAAAATGGTTCTTGAGGGACGCCATAAGTTTGGATATTTAACTGGAGAGATACCACAACCGAGTCCTGGGGATCCTCAAGAGCGTGTCTGGAAGGCAGAGGATTCTTTGCTCCGCTCAATGTTAATCAGTAGTATGGAACCACAAATCGGGAAACCCTTACTCTATTCAGCTACTGCCCGAGATATTTGGGATGCAGTCCGAAGGTTATATTCGAGGCGTCAGAACACATCCCGCTTGTATACTCTACGTAAACAGGTTCACGAATGCAAACAAGGGAGCATGGATGTAACGTCATACTTCAGCAAGATGCCATTGTTATGGCAAGAAATGGATCTATGTCGGGAGATCATCTGGACCTGCCCACAAGATGGAATTCAATACTCCAAGATAGAAGAGGTTGAGCGTGTGTATGATTTTCTTGCCGGGCTGCACCCCAAATTTGATACAGTTCGCAGTAGAATACTAGGGCAGAAACCAATTCCGTCTCTCATGGAGGTCTGTTCAGAAGTTAGATTGGAAGAAGATAGATCGAGTGCAATGAACGGGCCAGGTGTTACCACTGTAGAGTCAGCTGCCTTCGGGGTGAAGTCCGCTGGAGCTGATAGTGACAAGCAGAATAGTAAAACACCCTCAGTTTGTGAGCATTGTAAAAAACAATGGCACACGAAGGATCAGTGCTGGAAATTACATGGTCGCCCTCCAAATGGTAAACGTCGCCCTCCGAATGACAAGTCGAAATCTGGGCGTGCTCTAGTGGGTGAATCAGTTGAGGGGGCTGCACAACCTCAGACACAACCTCCAGTGACTAATCCTGGTGATTCGAGTACCATAGGAATCGAAACAGTTGCTCAATCAGGTAACCCACAATCTTTTAGTTTCCTTGCTGAAGGGAATGAGTTATGGATTTTAGATTCAGGAGCAACCGATCACTTGACTGGCTCATCCGACCAGTTTCTCTCATACTATCCAAGTGTTGGAAATGAGAGGATTCGAATTGCGGATGGGTCCTTCGCTCCTGTTGCTGGAAAAGGCAGACTGTCACCATTTCAGGGATTAACTTTGCAAAATGTCTTACATGTGCCCAAAATTTCTTACAACTTATTATCAATAAGCAAAATAACAAAAGATCTGAACTGTAAAGTTTCAGGACTTGAGCTCGGGGAGGACGATTGGCACTGCCCGATATGACAGAGGCCTATATTTCCTTTCTACAGATGCTTCCTCCAGAAGCTTGTTTAGGACTAGTCTTTTATCTTCGTTTACTATATCTGAAACAAATTATTTATTGTGGCATTTTCGTCTTGGACATCCTAGTTTTCAATATATGCGATATTTGTTTCCTCATTTATTCCATAATGTGAATGTTTCTTCATTATCTTGTGATGTCTGTATACGTGCTAAACAACCTCGCGTGTCATTTGTTTCTCAGCCCTATAAGCCTACCCAACCTTTCCACCTGGTCCATAGTGATGTTTGGGGTCCCTCGAGCATCGCTACCCTGTCTGGTAAACAGTGGTTTGTAACTTTCATTGATGACCATACCCGACTTACATGGGTATATCTCCTTGCTGATAAGTCCGAGGTTTTATCTACCTTCAAACAGTTCTATACCACTGTATTAACACAGTTTAACACAAAGATTGTCATCCTTCGAAGTGACAATGGTCGTGAGTTTGTCAACCACACCTTCCAGGAATTCCTAGTGTCAAAAGGGATCATCCATCAAAACTCGTGTGCATATACTCCACAACAAAATGGGGTAGCTGAACGGAAAAATCGCCATCTCATTGAAGTTGCTCGTTCCTTGATAATTCCAGCGTCTCTTCCTTCGTACCCGTGGGGAGATGCGGTTCTTACCGCAGCTCATCTAATTAATAGAATGCCTTCACGAGTTCTAAAGTTTCAAACCCCTCTTGAGTGCTTCAAAGAGTCCTATCAGTCTACCCATCTTATTCCTGAAGTTCCTCTTCGTGTGTTTGGGTGTACAGCCTTTGTTCATACTCATGGTCCACACCGGACTAAGTTTGTTCCACAAGCTAAAACATGTGTGTTTGTCGGGTATCCCCTTCATCAGCGAGGCTATAAATGCTTTCATCCATCTTCCAGAAAATATTTTGTCACTATGGATGTCACGTTCCTTGAAGACAAACCGTTCTTTCCCATTAGTCATCTTTAGGGGGAGACCACGAATGAAGAGACTAACAATTCCACGTACTCCATACCCATTAGCCTCAACCACCTTGAGCTTAGTCCCAATATTCCTAGACCTAGTCTACCTAGTCTTGAACCTAATTCTGCTCCTGTTGTTCCCGTGTTGGTTCTTCCTACTAAACAAGTGCCCTGGATAACATATTATAGGAGGAATCTCAGAAAGGAAATTCAGGAAACCTCTGGTGTTCCATCGGAAAGTGTCAAAGCGTCGAAACCAGCTCAAGTTCAAGATCCCATTATTTCAAAGGAGAGTCTTGAAGAAAAGTCTGGGAACATAGAAAATGACGAAATGAGCTCAGAGAAGGTTGAAACTTCAGGAAGAGATGAGATGCTAAAAGATCATCAAGAGGATGCAGAATTGTCTCAAAAGTCTGTGCTGAAGAGGGACAGACGAAAACTGACAACTATGATACCACTCTGGATATGCCAATTGCTCTGAGAAAGGGAACCAGGTCATGTACAAAATACCCTTTGCATAGCTTTCTGACCTATGGTAACTTATCTCCTGTTTTTAAGGCTTTTACTACTCAGCTAGATGCTCTAACAATATCTACCAGTGTACATGCGGCCATGGAAGTTCCCGAGTGGAAAGCAGCAGTAATGGAGGAAATGAGAGCTCTTGAGGCAAATAAGACTTGGGAGTTAGTAGCTCTCCCTAGAGGTCACAAAACAGTTGGTTGCAAATGGGTGTTCACAGTGAAGTATAAGTCTGACGGAACACTCGAGAGGTATAAAGCCAGGTTAGTTACTAAAGGATTCACTCAGACGTATGGGATTGATTATTCAGAAACTTTTTCCCCAGTGGCTAAGTTAACACGATTCGTGTTCTTCTGTCTGTCGCCGTGAATAAAGATTGGCCCCTACATCAACTAGATGTAAAGAACGCATTCCTAAATGGTGAGTTGGAAGAGGAAGTTTATATGAGTCCACCTCCAGGTTTCGAAGCTAAGTTTGGGAATCATGTTTGCAAACTCAGGAAGTCTTTATATGGGTTGAAGCAGTCTCCTAGGGCCTGGTTTGACAGGTTCACCGTGTTTGTTAAGTCCCAAGGGTTTGTTCAGGGGCATTCTGATCATACCTTGTTTACCAAAAAATCACCCTTAGAAAAGATTGCTGTGTTGGTAGTGTATGTTGATGACATCATCCTATCAGGGGATGATACGGCAGAAATTGCTAAGCTAAAACAAAGGATGGCAAGTGAATTTGAAATTAAGGATCTTGGTAGTTTAAGGTATTTTCTAGGGATGGAAGTGGCAAGATCAAAAGCAGGAATATCTGTTTCTCAGCGGAAGTACACTCTGGACTTGTTAAAGAAAACAGGAATGACCGGATGCAAACCTATTGACACTCCTATTGAGGTCAATAGCAAACTGAAAAGTGTTTCGGAAGGAGTTCCTGTGAATAAGGAGAGGTATCAACGCCTAGTAGGAAAACTGATTTACTTGTCTCATATTAGGCCCGACATCTCCTATGCTGTGAGTGTAGTAAGTCAGTTCATGCAGAGTCCATATGAGGAGCACATGGAAGCTGTGACTCGAATTTTGAGATATTTAAAGTCCACCCCTGGGAAGGGCTTGGTATTCAGGAAACATGACACACGAAGCATCGAGGCATATACTGACTCAGATTGGGCCGTGACTGATAGAAGGTCAACCTCAGGGTACTGTACCTTTGTATGGGGAAATTTGGTAACTTGGCGGAGTAAAAAGCAGGGTGTAGTGGCCAAAAGTAGTGCAATCTGGGAGTGTGTGAAGAAATCTGGTTGCAGAAAGTTTTATTTGATCTTCACGAGAGTAGTCCAGGGCCTATGAAGCTGTATTGTGATAATAAGGCTGCCATCAGTATTGCGAATAATCCCGTGCAACACGATAGAACCAAACATGTGAAAATTGACAGGCACTTTATTAAAGAAAAGTTAGACCGCGGAGCTATTTGTATTCCCTATGTACCTTCAGTCCAACAGATTGCCGATGTTTTTACGAAAGGGTTATCGAGACAGACGTTTGAAGCTTGTATTAGCAAGTTGGGTCTTGCCGATATCTATGCCCCAACTTGAGGGGGAGTGTTGAAATACGTTAAATTAGCCCTAAGGGCATTTTTGTCTTTTTACTATATTTGCTAAATTAGGGTTTCATCTTATTCTATTTATATCTGAGGTTGGGTCTATTGTAAACATGACATAAAATAATAAGTTCTTTTCTACCGTGGTTTTTCTTCCCTGAATTAGGGTTTTCCACGTAAACTCCTTGTGTCGTCTTCTTTTCCTATTTCAATAGATGACAATTTCACAAGGTAATATATTAATATGCAATGTAACACCCGAATTGTTTCCCCTTGCATAAAAAACTGAACCACTGATAGTTTTACAATCAGAAGGACAATTATCATGTATCTTATGTTATTTAATATTGACAATGGAATTTCATTTTGTAACTACTTCTCTGTTAGTAAGAAATGCTTCTTATTATTATGTATATGAGCATTCAAACAGCTTCAAAACAAAACGAGGGAGAATTCCACCTCATAGAAAAGATGCTTCATGCGGTCGCTTATCAGTCGACTTTCATCTCTTAAAGCCAAACTGATGGCAGGATGCAACCAGTGAGCAGTTCTGAGCCATGCCTCCACAGAAGGGTGGTTTGCAGAGACATGGCACCACCATATAGGTCCAGCTGGTCGCTTCCAATAAGGTGCTACAAGATCTGCAACTGTAAGGTCGTCTTCTTCATCCATAAAATCACATGACATTGAGGCCCATTCCGCATCTACTTGTATCGTTTGAACCAGCTCTGATATTCTGTCCCATCCTATAGGTAACCAACTATTGCTCTCAACTTTTTCTCTTTCACAAAACTGGCCACATGGGCTCTTCAGATCCTCCGAGGATGTAGGTTCGAATAATATTTTCCTCTCGTGTGTATTGGCATTGCCATTATTCAGTTCAGTCGTAGGCAACAGCATGGTTGGAAATTCACTATTCATTTGTCGCCTATCTGTCATCTTGGATTTGGATTTTGAATCAATTGATTTTTTTGGTCTCCCAATATATTCAAAAGCACAAATAAGCCCATCTGTCCAAAGATCACATCCAAGTGCGGCATCCTTGTTAAAAGGTTTGTGGGCTTCTGGTTTCTCCACACTATTTCTATGAGAGCTATGGTGGACATTCATTTCCTTAAATTTGTATCCTGATAAGCAGATCAGGGAGATGACATATCAGCAGCAAAGCAAGAATATTCTCATTCTAGAAATGCACAGGCAATATCATTCCAATCCTGGAGCCACCTACTCCGGCATGAACACACCATGGAGAACGACAGAAACAAGTATCTCTTTTATAGGCTCCTTTTTCGTTTGAAGTTTAAATTCACTCCCATGAATAGTCATTAACAGTGTTCAATTCAGCTCAAATCACCAATACCGCACCAAAAAGTAGACACAGTCAGCAGAATCAACCATCCAGATAATTGAAATAACAAGTTTTTAAAAGCAAAATCCCCTCGTTACACCGTTTCGAGAACTTGTACAATTCAATTATCAACCAGCATGCTAATTTCAGACTAAAGTGCCTATCAAACCGATCTAGATGCAAGAAAATCGAAAAAAAAAAAAAAAAAAAAGTAGCAAAATTTGAACTCACCGGAAAATTCAGGCGATGCGTCGAACTAAAGCAGTAAATATACGAAGGTAACGATCACGACGAGAGTGAGAGGTGAACTGCACAACTGCGATGAGGAACTTCAACACTGCTTGAGATTCCACGGTTAGTGGATAAAATGCTTCTGTAGCTATGCGTTGAAGCTCCGCTACTCCTAACCGGAGCCGCAAGCGTTATCCATGGAGACGCATGAGCTATTAACTGGTAAGCGGCAAGGCTTCAATCGTCGCCGTCCGGCTTACTTCTTTCAATTCCATTTTGTTTGTCATTGAGCAATTGTCACATGCGATTAAAGTGTTTCAGATTTTGAACAAAATGGGGTTAATTGGATAAAGGATGTACTTCTGAGGAAAAATTAAGGAAAAAGGGTCCTTTTTAAAAAAGAAATTAGCTAAATAGGGTGGTTTTTTTTTTTGTTTTGATTGGACGCACCCTTGGTTTAAAAAAAAAAAAAAAAAATTGTTTCACGGATATCTTAAATTCTCATAAGGTGGAGATCTAGATTATTGTGTTTATTTTGTAGTATTGTGAAATGTTCGACTGAAAATTCTCAAACATTCTTGAATGCTCAGACGAATAACATCTGGAGAGTTTTGGATGTCCATACATGTGTTTTTCATGATCCTGAATTGAGGGCGTCCCCATTTTATTTTTTTATCCTTCATTTTTATTTTATTTTACATATAAATTATTCTTTATATGCATTATATAATTAAAATAAATACTGGCAACCATGTATATCATATATTTTAGTTATATCATATTTCTTATTGTTTTTTTAGCAATATATTCAAATTTAGATTTAAATTAATACTTATTTTATAAAAATCTTAAATTATGATGTATTATTTGGTTGAGAAACATAACATAAAAAATAATATAAATTGTATTAATTCTAAAAGAATTTCATATTAATAAAAACAAATATGTTATATAAGTTCAAATTATATCAAATTAATTATAAAGTAATAAATAGTCGTAAGAGCATTCTTGAAACTTTATATAAATTTAAAACATTTTTTAGTAGAAATCCTACGAAATAAACACAGTTATCAAAATATTCTCAAATATTTACAAAAATATTCCTACAAAACAAACATGGTAATCTAAGATGTTGGACATCTATAATTCCTAATATATATAATTATGGGTATCTATGATTGCAGTTATCTACATTCCCAACAAACGACCCTCAAAGGAGTTTTACAAATTCTCTCTTTTTCTTTTTCTTTTTTCTTTTTTTAATTTGTTTGTCTTATGTACATTCTTGCTTTTAACATTTTTTTTCTGTTTTAGTCTTTTGAAAAATTGTCGATTTTGACCTAAAAAGTTTTTTCCCATTCAAAAGTAACCTCATTTTGAAAATCCATTTTTTTAACCTCTTTTACAAACTTTTCAGACTTAAGTGGTTCCACGTAAAAATACAATTTTGCCCCTCAATAGAATTCAAAAAGACAAATCTTATTGTAAAGACTTCATCTTCCCATGGAAGTTAAGGTTTTTTACTTCTTCTTTTCGTTGAGTTTTCAACCATTGTTGAACTCTCTTCTCGCAAAGATTTCCCTACCTCTATAAAAAAAAAGATACATCTTTTGTGGTTGTTGAACGTCTTCGTTTCCCCTTCACCTTATTCAGATTTTGACAAAAGGTACACAAGTACCTTTTCCGGTACCTTTTCCATTTTCTTTCTTTCTAAATGATTAATCGATTCTATTGTTTATAGGGGGAGTCTGTATGATTTCTGGTAGGAATGTGTAGTGAAAAACCCAAACCCCCTTTTTTATCAACGACATATTCGTCGTGAAGTTACTTGAAGATACAAAAGATGGAAATCAATGCAACTTTACAAGACAAAACTTTTTGTCTCATAAAGTTGAGTTGATTTCTGTCTTTTGTCTCGTTAAGTAATTTTACAAGACATATATATATAACTTTACGAGTCAAACGACGGACTATCTCGTTTGTCTCGTAATGTTGTAAGTTTGTCTTGTGAAGTTACTTTACGAGACAAAAGTCTTACTTACAAACTCAACTTTACGAGACAAAAGACAGTCTGTAGTCTCGTAAAATTGAGTTGATTTATGTATTTTGTCTCGTGAAATAACTTCACAAAACGTTTAAAACATTACGAGACAAACAACAGAGAGCACAACTCAAAATATTTTACAAACGTTACATCGTGAAGGTGAAACAGGAGGCAGTTGAGATACTGGATAACCCAAGCTATTGTATGTTTGCTTACAGTTTCTTTAATGCGCCTGTAGGGAAAAGATGTTGTGCATTCTGTTGATGCGGATGTATAATCCAAAACGATTTCCCTTATATCATGACTAAGGATGTTAGTGGCCCATCTGGAGCTGGAGGGATGAGGGATATTGCATCGGATCCCTATGGAGGAGAAGCTGAGGGAAAAAAGGATAACTCAGTTGTCCTCGCTCTCCAAATCATTCCTAACATCGTCGAGGATATTCGTAGTCCTTAAAAAACGGCACTTGAAGGACAGAAGTTAATTACAATTGACTCATAGGACATTAGTGTCATGGAAACTATGCCTCAGGTGCCATTGGCACAAGTAAGGATGAGTCTAATGATGATAAATCAAATTACTCTCTCGCAAATTCGTATTTAAGCTAATTTACGTTTTATTAAAATAGGAATCATATGTTCATCCTGACAGCGTGGCGAAACAGATGAAGACTGCTGCTTCGATCGACATACATAGTTCGCGTAAACAAGGCCCGAGAACAAAACACAGACGCAAGACATACAGTACATTTGTTACCAAGACCCAACCAGTTGATCCTTTACACATTTTACATACATTGTTATATCAAGTTTATTCATTTCTGTCATTCTAGTTTTGTAATTTAGATGGTACAACCAATGGACGATCGAGGAAGACAACCAGTCGCAAGGGCAAAACATCCATAACCTCAATTACCGAAGTTGTTGAGGTTAGTATATTACGATGTCGATGTGTGCTTTTGAATGTTGTACTACGTTCCTAATAGTTATTTGGCAGGATATATCCACGAGAACACAAGATCGTTCAAAAATAGATGAGGAATTCCAAAAGTACCTTAGGGCCTAGGAGGAACAGTGGGAAGCTAATCGATTGATGGTGAAACATGAGGCAGTTGATGAAGGAACTCCGTTTATATAGGACCTTTGAGCGGAAGCGGATTGTCCAAATCCTATTGTGAATGAACTCATGCATTTACAGTGATACAGAACAGATTATGCAATATAAACTAAATTACAGCGTGCTTTTGAAAATAAAACCAAAGGTTGAGTTATTATACCTTTGAAGAACCCTTCTTCAAGATAATCTCTCGATCGTTCACGAACGCAGCGAACAACACGACCTCCCTCGAACAGCAACGAGCTGCAACTCGATCATCGAGCAAACCGGACACTGCCACTAGATTACCTTGGTATTCTCGGTGTAAGAATCCAGGAGTGGTGGACTCTGACTTATTTTGGTTTAAGGGAAGGTTTAGAGTTTAGGAGAAAGACGATCGAGTAAAGGAAAACAAGGTCGTGTAGAAGATGAAGTCTATCGCATAGACAATGTACTCGATCGTGTAGACTCTCAAGTGATCGTATAGTAAGACTTTCTTACTTGATTGCTTATCACGTCGGTTTATCACTTGTCTCTTGGAATAATTAAAACCATTTCTTTTATCCCACTTTCTCCATAAAACTTAGTGACAAAAGAATTTAATTATCAAATAATTAATAAATATAAATAAATATGATAACTAGCTTATCATATTATATTTATAATCTATAGTTTTAATATTACATCATATACAATATATAAACCATAATTTTTTTTCTTTATTTTATGGCATTTAATATAGATAATATTTATATTAAATTTAATAACTATGAATCTTATTCATAGAAAATATATTTGAATCATATTCAAATATTAGTTCCTTCAATCAAACAATAATGTATCAAATACATTATATCAATTATATCATATATAATTGAATTAATTTAATTATATCATATATAATCAAATTCCCTCTTATTAATTTGAACATTTCAAATTAATCCCAAAAACTGATTCTCAACTTAAATCCATTGAGCTACCAAGGGGACCTTATAGACTTGTAGCTTGAAGCTCCAACGGTATGTGAATAACTGACTAAACTCTTTAATCACATTATCCACCATTTGTTAACTCTCGGCAGTCCACTAAAGACCGACACCTGCATTCTTCGCACTATAGATATATTTATGTGTCCATTGGATATAACCAATCAACAGTACAATAACCATTCACAAATCGCTCGTAAGTATAGCTGAGCCAAATTACCATTTTGTCCTTGTAGTTACATCCAACTTCTTAAGTACCACTGACCTCTCTAATGAACGATATATCATAGTCCCACTATGGCTAAACCCCTCTTGGGTCAAAAGAGGGTGTGGCACCACATTGTTCAAAACCCGGAATCAACCTTTAAGGGAGCAATTTATTTACTTATCCCTGCTTCGAGGAAGGAGTGAATTCTATCTTGTGTAGCTGAGTTCACAGCTCCCCAATCAGGCGAATCATCAAAATGGTAGGCTTGTTGAGTCGGCGATCTGGCCACTCTCACCCATGCAAATCAAAGGACCGCCCTCATAGGTAGAAGTTCACAACTCACTCAGGATTAAGGTCATGTTACCTATGGTTATCCTAGTGAAATGAAAGTATCAATTATGAACAACGTTATATAACAAGACTAAAAATTTTGTGGTCCAGTTTTATACAAAATCCTTTGTATAGAATATCCTCACTCTCATGTCTAATACATGAATGATTAGGATCAGATCATTTGTAGCACTTTACAACATTTGTAATACCTACAAAGTGGGTCATCTCGTAGTGTTACCAGGATAAGGTACCTAGTCTTATCCATATATTACAGATCATTTAGGTTATCACTTAAAGCACGATCCATTTGTATGTCTCTACATACGTGTTTAAGTTACAACGATAACTATGGATCTTAGTTTATTGATTTGTGGTTAATGCAACTAAAATATCAAATATTTCATAGACAATGTGAATAAAATATCATATATTATAAATCACAGAATGTTTGTTCATACAAGTGTTTCATACAAGTATTTACAAACTACAACACCCTACGAGATTTAGGGCATCAACCCTAATAGTTAACATACTGGATGACCCAAATCCAGTTCCAGTTATGTCACACATTTCAGTTGTTGGGATTGATGCCCTAATTCCGAGGCTTGAACAATGTGGCACCACACCCTTGTTGGGATTGGTGTCCTAATTCTTTTGGAGTCTCATTTTTTTGTAAAGATACACATTGTTCAATAAATAAAATAATTGTTATTTAATTCTGACATTTACTCATATCCAATAAACAAAGATCCTTGGTTATCTTATGTGAACTTAAGCATGTATATGTGATATACAAGTGGATCATGCCTTAAGTGATAACCTAAATTGGTCTGTAGTATAAGGATTAAGGTGGGATACCTGATCCTGGTGACAGTACGGATACGGCCTGCTTTATAGAGATTTGCAAGTGTTATAAACTACTACAAATGGTAGATCCTAACCATTCATATGGAGACGTGGATCGGGGTGTCCTATACAAAGAGTTTGTATAAGACCTGGACTACGAGATGACTAAACTCTATATATAACGTCGTTGATACTAGAGACTTGCATCTCACCTAAACAACCATAGGTGACATGACCTCAATCCTGAGTGTGTTGTGAACTCCTGCCTTTGAGGGCGGTCCTTTAATTAGTATGGGTGAGAATGGCCAGATTGCCAACTCAACATGCCTACCTTTTTGGGGGCTTGTCTGATCTGGGAACTGGGAACTTAATCCACAATATGGAATTCACTCCTTTCCCGAAGCATGGATAAGTAGAGAGATTGCTCCCCTAATGGCTGATTCCGAGGCTTGAACATAGTGGCCACAGCTTTTCTTTGGAAGAGAAGACTCAGTCATAGTAAGACTATGATTTATGTTCATTAGAGGGATCAGTGGTACTTAAGGAGACAGATGTAACTATAGGGCATAACAGTTATTAGCCCAACTATACTTATGAGCGATTTGTGAAGGGTTGTCGCACTACTGATTGGTTAAGATGAACACATAATATATCTGTAGTGAGGAGAGTTCAGCTGTCGGTCTTCAATGGAGTGCCTGGCAGTTGGTGGATCCCGTGACTAAAGAGTTTAGTCAATTATTCACGTACCGTTAGAGATTCGGATCTACAGGTCCATGAGGTCCCCTTGGTAGCTTGGATTCATGTTGAAGGATCAGTTCTTGGTGTTGATTTGAAATGTTCAAATTGACAAGAGGTATTTTGATTATATGTGATATAATAAGTATGATGTATGAGATACATCTAGTGGAGGATTGATGTAAATGAGATTTACATTAAGTACCATGGAATAGGAAAAGAACTATGGTTTATATGTTTCATGAATATAGTATGATAAGTTGGTTATCATTTATGTTTATAATAATATTAATTGTTAGATAATTAATACTTTTTCTTTTAAATAACCAAAGTAGTGGGTGGTTATTGATCATGGTAACCGTGAGTTTAAAAGAAAATCGGTTTCCTATTTTGAAAAAGAGTTTTTACAGAAGTTTTCACAAAAGTTTGAAAAGAATTTGAGTTTTCTCTCCGGCGAAAAGAAACTCGCAGAAGTCATCAAGTAAATACAAATTTACTAAACGACGGCTGGGCTAGGTAAACGATCGTGCAAGTGCTAGCTAAACGATCGTGCAGTGTTTACTAAACGATCGCATAGCTTTGCTAGACGATCGCTGGCCCAAGGTAAACGATCATGTAGAATCGACCGAGCTAAACGATAGAGCTAAATGATTGGGCATCGACGACCTATACGATAGGTCTCCGACTTCTCCCATTTGCCCAGTCGTGTATGGGATCGTTGTTTTCTCTGCTCATCTGCCTCACACCAAGTCCGAATAGAGCCCACCCTCTGGATTCTCACATCGAGAATACTAATATTGCCTTGTTGGTGGTGTCAGACTCAACTCGACACCGTCGAGGTTTTCCGGAGGCCGTTCATTGTGCTATGGAGGCCATTCGCTGTTGCGGAGGAGATCGTGACCGAGGAGATTGTTGAGGATGAGTGCGAAGTGTTTGTGCGGTGTTGCGGTCGTGTAGATCGAGTGTTCGTGGTTGCTGTTGTTTGATCAGAGTGCGCATCGGAGCGTGGAGATGCTTCTGCCATTATTAGTAGATTTTTTCCTTCTGTACATTTGATGTTCATGCTGTAATTTCTCTATACATTGTATAACCGTTTGTTTTGAAGTCAACTATAAATGATTTGTTGATTCATGATTGTAATTTGGAATGGTCTTACTTTCGCTGCTTATAGAAATCTCGTTTCCAATTTCCTACAATTGGTATCAAAGCTAAATTCTCTAATATTCCAAATTATAGATCTGAATCGAACGATTTTTACAGTCGCGGTGGGTTTCTGCATTTGTAATTAACCATTTTCTGCATTTATGGATGAATGTGATGAATGTTTCGGGTTTAAATTATCTTTTTGTTAAAGTTTTCGGTATTACAAAGTGTTAATTGTAAAGGCCCCTGCGTTTTGGGCAAAATTAACTTTGCAATCGAGTCTGTAATTCAAAAAGTTCGAGTTCGTCGAGTCGTTCGTTATGAAGCTTCGGTGCATGGCGATGCAGTTCTCAACAAAGAAGAAGATCAAGCATTGATCGGATCATATAGCCTCAGGTAAACGATCGTAGGGATTTTACTAAGTGATCGTTTAGTTTTTTTAGACGATTGTGTAGTATTTTCTAATCGATCGTTTAGCTAATGCTAAGCGATGGGGTAAATCGTTTACCATATCGCGTGGTGTTAGTTGCGCGATCACGTAGGTGCTGGAGGTAGGCGATCATAGTGGGAGCATGTGATGCTGGTCGTTTAGTTGAAGGCACGTGCTAGACGATCGCATAGTGATGACATGCAGAAATACATGTCATCTTAGGCCTTTTACTTAGTATTGTGAAGGTTGTTAGGCAAAATATGCGTTAATCAGGATAGGAATTCATGAGAAAATGAGCTTGCGTCGATCAGCATGTTGAATCTTAGTTAACCCGTTATTTTGCGTTATTATGCGTTCAATGTTCTATTTTTGTAACTAAAATAGGAAATGGATGCAAACGCGGAAACCAGACCACTGCATAGACGACTGCATGCAGAGAAACACTCCATCGCAAAGGCAAACACATCAATCGACGTATGGATGGATGTTGCAGTAATCAGCCATATGCGTCCATCACATGGGAGTTGCGCTCGTCAAGCGATTGTGGTCATCATGTAGAGTTGCGGTATTAAGCAAATGCAGTCATTGAATGATTGTGGCTATGCGACAACGCATATTAATGAGATCAACGCAAGGTTGGTGGAATGGACGTATCAATGCATCTACCTCGAGAAAAATCAAAAGATGATGCTGACATTCACCTACCACGCCGTCAGTGGCAGAGGTTCAGAAAGGACTAACGCATCGAATGTCAAACTCAGAGCAGTCCAATTAATGCTGTCGGTAACCCAAGCTCTATAAATAGAAGCCGATGAGCAGAAATTCAAGTTATCCAAGGTTTTCACCTGAGGTTTGCCTAGGGCGGATCCTTGCAATCCAGACAAACGCATGAGAAGAAATTTGAGAGTATTTCACCTTCTTCATCCATTCCGAGTGATGATCGGAGCTAGATCTCGAGAGAGTCAGTTCCTCTGCCCATTTATGGCACCACCGGCAACCTTGACACACATCTGCTGGGAGCAAGTCTTTGCTTCCAGCCGATCATTTCCTTTTCCTTTCTTTCTTATATTTTATTGTATGACATTTTGTAATTAAGGAATTAATACAATTTATTTCCAATGCATTTCTCTGTTCCTTCGACTCCATCTCCATCTTCTTTGCTTAGCATCTTTACTTTCATTGCAACACTTAGTGGGATTGCTTGGGTATCACATACTGAGTCATGTGGATTAGGGATATGAAGCATGTAGCAACCCACCGAGAGGTGTGCGTTGCGCGAGTGTGCGAGTAATCTTATTTGTTCAGTATGAAGCTGCTGCAACACTTGTCTATAGGCTAACGCATTGCTTATCTATAAGTGAAGTCAACAACAATCAACTGCTCGGGAGGGTAAATGGTTGGCCGCATTAAGCAATGTATGCATTGTTCACTAGGGATAGTAACAATCTTGCGTCAACCAAGTTCATGCGATTGTCTTGTATTATGTATGTTTCATTCGTTCATTAAGGATACTCGGGAGGGTAGTCTAAGGACAGGATCTAGGCTTGGGAAGGTCAGGTCAGAATCTAGGCTCGGGAGAGTCAGATTAGAACACATAATACGAGAGATAGGAGATTAGGAATAAGCACGGTTTGCTATTAACCCATTGCATGCATCCTAGAGATAGGATACGATTGTATGCAGTCACCGTAACATTGTGTGCATTTTGCATCATCGCATAGGAAAAGAGTAGAGACTTAGGAATAAACTCTATGGACACTTTTGCATTCAACACATGCGTCCTAGGCTTAAGAGCACCGCATTTGCATTGGAAAATGATTTGCCGTGCATGAGTGTAGCATGATCGCATTAGCTTGCGTTGACTAAGGTTGCCCTTGCGGTCACTCTTAAGGGTTACAATGAAATCATCTCCGCATTTTATCTATTTTCCCGCACATTTATTTCATATCAAGGTTTGTCGTATCTTTACCTTTCATGCATATTCTCATTGTGTTGTCTATTAGATAGGAGTAGGAGTAGGATTAACTTAGCAACATCCCTTCCATTATTTTATTTAAACAGTCGCATGCACATCACCGCATACATATAATTACGAGTCCCTGTGTTCGACCTTGGATTACTCGAGAAACTTGCGTTCACGTTATACTTGGCGTGAGTGCAAGAAAACTTGTGGCAGAACGCATGGTCATCGCATATATTCATTAACGCATTATTAGTCCAACGCATGACCATCAATGCATGACTATCAACGCATATCTTAGGAACATGCATTGCATACCGCGTCCACGGGATTTTGGTTGTCGAGTAAAGTTGACTTCTAATTTCCCGCCATCACGTAGTTAGCAAGCTTCATTGCTTAATTACTACCTATGCGATTGCATGTATGAGATACGGTGATGATAGCTAAGCGATCGCTTAGGCAATGGTGCTTCACGACATCGTAGTCGCTTAAACGATCGCGGAAGGCGGGCGGTGTGGAGCGCGCTAAGCAATCGTGTACTTCAGGCTTCATCGCTTAGTAAAGGTAAACGATCATGTTGTAATGGCTAAACAATCGTTTGGATTTTTCTAGACGATCGTATAGTAATGCTAAACGATCGTTTAACTCTGGGAGCACTGGTAAGCGATAGAACGAAGGGTTTGTTTTATTGTGTAGACGATCACGGGGTGCTTTGTACACGATGGATGGTTGAAGAAGCGATGCTTTGCCGAGCGGTTCAAGACCCAGTTCGCCTGTTTGAACCGGAGACTCCTTGTCTTTGTAATAGTTAGCTTTCCCTTTTGTGTTTTAAGGCAATTTTACCCGATTCATCAACTTTTATTTCTTATACATGTGATGTATGGTTCTTATATGTCAAAGTGTTTGTCATATAATTAAAAAACCACCTTAGGTTGTGCAATTACTCATGCATCATGTATTATAAATGTTATAATATTGCATGAAGAAATTACTTGAAAGCATGTGCATGCATCATGAAGTATAAGAGTTATATTTTGCATGCATTGAGCATTATCATGCATCATCTCTTTATTATAAATGTTATAGTCTGGTGAATGGAAGCATGTCTTGCTTGTTTCATTAAGATTTTCTATAAGTGTTATATAAAAGAAGTAGCAATGAATGGACAATACATTGAGCATGACACTTAGGCCATTTATAAGCGTTATGAATGCCTTGCATGTGTTAGCTTCGCGTTGTGGTTGTTTCCGTTTATAAGTACTATAAAGGAAATTATACCTAAAATCAATAGTTCAGAGTTGCATGCGGACTTAGGGTGAACTCAAATTTTTTTTTAAAAGAATTTTAAAATTGGATTGAGATAAACCTAAGTTCAAATGGTTCTAAAGAGTTTACTAACATAGATTAATATTTTAAAATCGGTGTAATAGGATTAAATTGGTTGGAATAAAAGATTAAATTTGTTGTAAACCTATCTATAAGGGATTTTTTGTCTAAGGTGGGTTCTGGCTAGGCTGAGGTTCTTAAGTTGACAGAAACGTAACACCCCTACCTGGGAACCTACCTAGAAAGGTGAATTAGATAGATTTTCAACAAACATGCGACGATTTGGTCAAATACTCCATTAAAGAGTTTAATGGATGATGATCAAAAGTTGTTCAACTATCAAAAGTAAAAGTTACTCTTGGGAAAACCTAAAAGTCACTTAGTTAAAATCCTTAGCCGTGTTTTTTCTAAGTAAACTAAACCCTAGGTTAAAAATACTCAGTGGGAGGAGGAGGCGTATCAAATATGTCTATGATTCCACTCACGTTTCTCCCTGTATGTTCACACCGTGAGATTCAAGCTTGGCCTCAAGATGCCCCAAGATGCATCCCCCTTCGGATGGTGTTTGCATGAGTCAATATCAAGGTGGACGGAGAGAGTATTCATAGTAAGTGGATGAAGGGTGTGTGTCAACACGTCCTATGGTCTCTATCATTGGTTCTCAGCGTGAGATCATTATGTACGCCCTCGTGCCGCCTTCGATGCGGCCCCCTTCGGATGGGTTTTGTGCAGTTGGTCAATATCAAGGTGAACTCCAGAAATGGATATGGTCGCTTTAGGTTTTGCCTCAATCAGACTTTTTCCCTTCAGATTGGCCTTTTAGGACGGACCTCTAGAGCTTAAAATGGCAGGTCACACTTACGGGAGATTGTTAAGTAAGTTAATGATCTCTTAGCCAAATCAATGATGGCTAGTCGTTATAGGATCAAGAGTTGTTCTAGTATTAATGACTGGTTGAGAACTCCTCAATTCAGAGGAGGGATAAGTGACCTCTCTTCGACGGCTTTTGTCCTAAACCTTTGAAGCATCATTGCGAAACTAGATGTCACACGGGGTTTATGTTAGTTTTGCTAAAACCTTATTGGATGTTATTTTGTTTTACAACGGGTATTTGCTTAAAACCTAACGTAGGTCAATGTGTTTTTCTTTTTAGCAACTCGTTAGTATTTCCATTTAAAGCTTTTAAAAATGACCGATTTATTACAGCGGAAAGAATCGTGTGAAACGAATTTCGTGGCAAACGACCTCCATCCCACTACTCTCCAAAAGAGGAGACAAGACAGTAAATATGATTTATTTGTCTTGGAGACATGTCTAGTAGAGAATGATGATTCTGCCTGGACCTTAGATTCAGGTGCTACTAATTGTGAAACCTGGATTTCCATTTTTCCTACTTAAGCAGGTGATTAAGAGAATTAACTAAGTATGAGTTAGATCCTAAGTTAGAGAATATGAAATTTCTAAGTGATTAAAAGGATTTGTTGAATAACTTTGGAAATAAGCTATAACTAGTGAAATTTGGCTAAGTATAACCATGCGTTGGAAGCCAAGGAGAAAAATGACTAAGTGTTTGACAATGCGTTGGTGTGGTGCCATACGTTAGCCATGAAGTTTTGAGAGGTTACATGAGCATTGAGAGAGGCTAAAGTATGGCCAAGAACAACGCATGTGGCAACCAATGTCTTGAGAGGTTAGAACAACGCATGCGGCGTGATGGGTGCGATGAATGCGATGGTTAGAGGCATGCAACACGATGGGTGCGATAGATGCGATGGTTAGAGGCATGCAGTGATAGGGGCATGCGGCGATAGAGGCATGCAGAGATGGACGTGGCAGTGCTAGGCGATGGCATGGGGTGATGCTACGCGAGGGCATGCAATGCGAGGTCATGCAGCGATGCAAAGGTGTGCGGCCGAAGGTATGCATCGATGGTATACGACAGCACTATGCGTTGGTGTCACACGGTGATGCTATGCGTCGATGCTATGCAGCAACGCTATGCGTCGATGCTATGCGGTAACGTTATACGTTGGTAGTATGCGGCAACAACATTAGGCGATGAACTATGCAGCAGTAAGATGAGCCCAGATGGACGCATGCACCAATTGATGGTGTCCAGACATAGGAATGTTGCAGCAATTGGATGGGCGCATTTGTGGCTAGATGACCATCGCATATAAAGTTGGACGAACGCATATGAGGATGGATGGACGCATTCAAGGACGTCATCCAGACATGTGGCTTGTTAGGAAGAAGTCTTAGGCCTTAAGTAAATGAGGTAGATGCACAAGAAGACATGCAAAATTGAGGGCTATGCATTTGTAAAATGGGATCAAGAAACCTTGGATTACAAAGGTTGCGTTAATAGTGTAAAGAAAGGGCACTTGGACATAGAGCCAAGTAGGAGGTGTCGGCCTTAGAGAAATATTGGACGTCTATAAATAGGGCCAAGGACTTCAGATGAGAACTTAAATTCTCTTCAAAGGACATTCAGAAGAGTGTATGAAGGTTGATCGAGAGAAGACTATATGTTGATGGAAGAACACATGCGTTGGTAGCAAGACCATGTGTTGGTCAAGAGGTTCCAAGAGGGGAAGATGCTGTCGGACAGAAAGGACAGAAAGTAGCATCAACTAGAGACGGGGAGTTCTCCCAGAATACTCGTGCGTTTGGAGTGATTCCAAAGCTATCTAAAAGCTAAAAGAGTCTAGTTTTCAGGATAGGGATTCTGGAGATCTCCAAGGAATCGGGCTGAAGAATGAGGAAAAGTCAGAAGGGTCGAGCTGTCGGGTAAGATGGGCCAGTCTTGATGTTTTGAAGATTCCGAAACCACGAGGAGTTCTAAGCTAAGATTTTGGGGTAAACTTTAGGAGACATTTTAGAGTATGTTTGTAGAAATAAGTATCTCGAGATAAAGCCTAGAACTATGTGTAATCTGATATTTAAGTTCAATCTAGAATTTAGGGTTCAAGAGAAGCCCAAAAAAACCAAGGAACTTCTAGAGAGAAAGATTCCTAAACGACCAAGGTGAGTGGCACTTTCCTTTAAGTTTTAAGCATATGTTTTAGAGTAAATTGTATATGATTATGTTATGAATGAGTATCTAGCATGAGAATGGAGATTATATGATCGAGATGGTCAGGGGGTCAATAAACCTAGTTCTTGAGCCCGAAAGCAAAACCTCACGGGATGGTCAAGGGACCGAGAGGTCTAGTTCCTGAGCCTGTGGGAAGATCCTTGTATGGGATGGTCAGAGGGCCGACGCGCCTAGTTTTTGAGCCCATGTGCTGGGAGCTATGTACACATAAGAGACATAGGGGAAACGCAAAAGAGTAAGCGTTTAAGTTTAGTTATAGTTAACTATCTATCGTGTGTGTAGGTAGACATCATACTCATTCTAAGTAGTTATCAGTTTAGCTATCTACCGTGCGTGTAGATAGAGTTGAAAACAGACTTATTCAAGGCTGAGGTTTAAATGTAATCTCATATTTATGATATGCTTGTTATTTATGAGTTGAAATAGACTCTAGAAGTTGCTTACCACTCACTGAGCTTTGTGAAGCTCATTCTGTTATTTCATGTTTTTCTTCCCAGGTAGCGAAAGGTGAGGAGTTCCAGGGTGTTGCTAAGGTCAAGGTCAGCAACAAGCCACAGTCGCACTTCCAGAGGGTTTAAGAATAGTTGTTGTAAACTTTGTAGTAAAATCTTGGAGTTGTATAAACTTTACATTGTTATAATAAAATGGGCCTACTTAACCAGTTGTTGTTATCTCCTTGACTTAAAGTTTATCAAGTGTAGTAGGAAGTTCAGTTGGACAGTAGGTATCACAAAAGGATGGTATCTATGGTCCCTCATGCCTCTCCTCGGGCTCAGGAGTGCGGGCTCGGGGCGGGGTGTGACACTAATCATGTCAGTTCCTCTTACCAAGGAATTACTTCCTGGCAAACGTTGCCACAGAGAGAGATGACTCTTCGAGTTGGTAATGGTGAGGTTGTTTCAGCTGTTGCTGTAGGCAGGCTGAAGTTATTTGTTGACAAGAAACGTTATCTGTTACTGGATAATGTTTTTGTAGTTCCTCATATTAAAAGGAACTTAATCTCGATTTCTTGTCTCATTGAACAAGGCTATACTATCTCCTTTTCTGAGAATAAAGTGTTTATTTTCAAGAATGGAATGGAGATTGATTATGGTTCAATGGAAAATAACTTATATGTACTAAGGTCGTTAGTCAGAAAAGCCTTGTTTAACACTGAATTGTTTCGTACAGCAACAACAGCTAAAAGACCAAAGGTTTCTCCAAAGGAAAACGCCCATCTTTGGCATCTAAGGTTAGGTCATATCAACCTCAATAGGATTGAGAAGTTGGTGAAAAGTGGACTTCTAAAGAGTTTAGAAGAAAACTTCTTGCCGGTATGTGAATCATGCCTCGAAGGTAAAATGACCAAACGACCTTTTACTGGAAAAGTTTACAGAGCCAAAGAAGCCTTGGAGCTTGTACATTCAGACCACTGTGGTCTGATGAATATTAGAGCTCAAGGTGGGTATGAATATTTCATCTCTTTCATAGTTGATTATTCAAGGTTTGGGTATCTTTTCCTAATGCAACATAAGTCTAAAGCTTTTGACAAGTTCAAGAAGTATAAGGCTGAAGTTGAAAACTTGTTAGGTAAAAAGATAAAAACACTACGATCTGATCGTGGTGGAGAGTATATGGACCTCAAATTCCAGAACTATATGATAGAACATGAGATTGCGTCCCAACTCTCGGCCCCTGGTACACCTCAACAAAATGGTATATTAGAAAGGAGAAACAGGACCTTGTTGGACATGGTTCGAACTATGATGAGTTATGCTCATCTTCCAAACTCGTTTTGGGGTTATGCAGTGAAGACTGTATATTATATCCTGAACAACGTTCCCTCGAAAAGTGTTTCTGAAACACCTTTTGAGTTATGGAGAGGCCGTAAAGGTAGTTTACGCCACTTCAGGATTTGGGGTTATCCGGCACATGTGCTAGTGACTAACCCAAAGAAGTTGGAACCGCGTTCGAAGGTTTGCCTTTTTGTAGGCTACCCCAAGGAAACGAAAGAAGGATACTTCTATGATCCAAGTGAGAAAAAAGTGTTTGTTTCCATTAATGCTATCTTCTTGGAAGAAGATCACATCACATGAGGGATCATAAGCCACAAAGTAGGCTCGTTTTACGTGAGATCTCAAGTGAGACTGAGACTGTTGACTGTTCAACAAGAGTTGTTGAACAGGCCGATGGATCAACAAGAGTTGTTGAGGTCGGGACGTCTAGTCAACCAGCTCAAGAGTTGAGACTGCCTCGACGTAGTGGGAGGGTTATGAACCCACCAGATCGTTACATGGGTTTGACTGAAGCCCAAAACGTCATTACGAATGATGGGGTCAAGGATCCGTTATCTTTTAAGAAAGCAATGGAGGATGTTGACAAAGATGAATGGGTTAAAGCCATGAACCAGGAAATGGAGTCTATGTACTTCAACAATGTTTGGGAGCTTGTTGATCCACCTGATAAGGTGAGACCTATTGGGTGTAAATGGATCTATAAGCGAAAGAGAGGTATAGATGGAAAGGTGCAAACTTTTAAGGCTAGGCTCGTGGCAAAGGGTTATACCTAGGTTGAAGGACTTGACTATGAGGAAACTTTCTCACCTGTTGTCATGCTTAAGTCTATCCGAATTCTCCTATCCAGAGCCACATTTTATGATTATGAAATATGGCAAATGGACGTCAAGACTACCTTTCTGAATGGCAATCTTGAGAAGACCATCTATATGACTCAACCAGAGGGGTTCGTAGTTCCAGATCAAGAGCAAAGAGTTTGCAAGCTTAAAAGATCCATTTATGGATTGAAACAAGCATCTCAATCTTGGAACATCAGATTTGACACTGCTGTCAAGTCATTTGGCTTGGACCAGAACATTGATGAGCCTTGTGTTTACAAGAACAACTCAGTAGCTTTCCCGGTACTGTATGTGGATGATATCCTACTCATTGGGAATGATGTATAATATCTGACTAACATTAAGAGTTAGTAGCTGCCCAGTTCCAAATGAAAGATTTGGGAGAGGCACAATATGTCTCGGGTTCCAGATTATTCGGGATCGCAAGAACAAACGGTTAGCCCTATCTCAGGTATCGTACATTGATCAAATGTTGATCAGGTATAGGATGCAGGATTCCAAGAGAGGTTTGTTACCTTTCAGGCATGGAATCGTTCTGTCTAAGGATCAATGTCCTAAGACACCTCAAGAGGTTGAGGAGATGAGACGGATTCCCTATGCTTCTGCTATATGAAGCTTAATGTATGCAATATTGTGTACTAGACCCGACATTTGCAATGCAATAGGGATTGTCAGTCGGTATCAGTCCAATCCAGGATTTGTTCACTGGACGATGGTCAAGATGATCCTAGGGTATCTTCGGAGAATGAGGGACTACATACTTGTTTATGGAGATAAGAATCTGATCCTTACAGGATACACAGACTCTGACTTTCAGATCGATCAAGATTCTCGCAAATCGACATCGGTATCAGTGTTTACTCTGAATGGAGGGGCTGTAGTTTGGCGAAGCATCAAGCAAGGATGTATCATGGACTCCACTATGGAAGCTAAATACGTAGCGGCTTGTGAAGCAGCTAAAAAGGCTGTTTGGCTGAGGAAGTTTCTTACAAATTTGAAAGTTGTTCCAAATATAGATTTGCCTATCACTCTTTATTATGATAACAGTGGGGCTGTGGAAAATTCGAAGGAGCCTAAGAGTCATCATCGAGGTAAGCACATAGAACGGAAATATCACCTGATCAGGAAGATTGTGCATCGCGGTGCTGTGATAGTCGAGTAGATCGCATCAGAGCACAACGTTGCTGATCCCTTTACAAAGGCCCTCATGATTAAAGTGTTCGAGGGTCACCTGGAAAGTCAGGGTCTGCAGCACATGCGACATCTTGTCTAGGGCAAGTGGGAGATGATACTGAGGAATGCCCTAGTTTATTGTATATTGTATATTTTTATATTGTACTATACATTAGTCTCTCACGTCATTAGAACAAGTGGGAGAATTGTTGGGATTGGTGTCGTAATTCTCCCCGAGTCTCGTTGTTTTATAAAGATACACATTGTTCAATGAATAAAATAAGTGTTATTTAATTCTAACATTTATTCATATCCAATAAACAAAACTCCTTGGTTATCTTATGTGAACTTAAGCATGTATATGTGATATACAAGTGGATCATGCCTTAAGTGATAATCTAAATCGGTCTGAAGTATAAGGATTAAGGTGGGATACCTAATCTTGGTGACACTACGGATACGACCCGCTTTGTAGAGGTTTGCAAGTGTTGTAAACTACTACAAATGGTAGATCCTAACCATTCGTGTGGATATGTGGAGCGGGGGTGTCCTATACAAAGAGTTTGTATAAGACCTGGACCACGAGATGACTAGACTCTGTATATAATGCCGTTGATACTAGAGACTTAAATCTCACCTAAACGATCATAGGTGATACGACCTCAATCCTGAGTGTTTTGTGAACTCCTGCCTTTGAGGGCAGTCCTTTGATTAGTATAGGTGAGAATGACCAGATTGCCAACTCAACATGCCTACCTTTGTGGGGGTTTGTCTGATCTGGGAGCTGGGAACTCAATCCACAAGATGGAATTCACTCCTTTCCCGAAGCAGGGATAAGTAAAGAGGTTACTCACTTAAGGGCTGATTCTGGGGCTTGAACATAGTGGCCACAGCTTCTCTTTGGAAGAGAAGACTCACTCATAGTAGGACTATGATTTATGTTCATTAGAGAGATCAATGGTACTTAAGGAGACATATGTAACTACAGGGGCATAACGGTTATTGGCCCAGCTGTACTTACGAGCGATCTGTGAAGGGTTGTCACACTATTGATTGGTTAAGATGGACACATAATATATCTGTAGTGAGGAGAGTTCAGTTGTCGGTCTTCAATGGAGTGCCTGGCAGTTAACGAATGGTGGATCCCGTGACTAAAGAGTTTAGTCAGTTATTCACGTATCGTTGAAGCTTCTGATCTACAGGTCCATGAGGTCCTTTGGTAGCTTGGATTCATGTTAAAGGATCAGTTTTTGATGTTGATTTGAAATGTTCAAATTGACAAGAGATATTTTGATTATATGTGATATAATCGGTATGATGTATGAGATATATCTAGTGGAGGATTAATATAAATGAGATTTACATTAAATACCATGGAATAGGAAAAGAACTATGGTTTATATGTTTCATGAGATGAAATATTAAAACTATAGGTTATAAATATAGTATGATAAGTTAGTTATCATTTATGTTTATAATAATATTAATTATTAGATAATTAATACTTTTTCTTTTAAATAACCAAAGTAGTGGGTGGTTATTGATCATGGTAACCGTGAGTTTAAAAGGAAACCGGTTTCCTATTTTGAAAAAGAGTTCTTACAAAAGTTTTCACAAAAGTTTGAAAAGAATTTGAGTTTTCTCTTCAACGAAAAGAAACTCACGGAAGTCATCAAGTAAATATAGATTTACTAAACGACGGCTGGGCTAGGTAAACGATCGTACATGTGCTAGCTAAACGATCGTGCAGTGTTTACTAAACGATCGCATAGCTTTGCTTGACGATCGCTGACCCAAAGTAAACGATTGTGTAGAATCGACAGAGCTAAACGATAGAGCTAAACGATCACATAGCTTTTGCTAGACGATCGCATAGTTTTATCTAAACGATTGGGCATCGACCTGTATGATAGGTCTCCGACTTCTCCCACTTGCCTAGTCGTGTACACGATCAGTGTTTCCTCCACTCGTCTGCCTCACACCAAGTCCGAACAGAGCCCACCCTCTGAATTCTCACACCGAGAATACCAAGGTCGCCTTGTTGGTGGTGTTAGACTCAACCCGACACTGTCAAGGTTTTTTGGAGGCCGTTCGTGGTGCTGCGAAGGCCATTTGTTATTGCGGAGGAGATCTTGACCGAGGAGATCATTAAGGACAAGCGCGAAGTGTTTGTTCTGTGGTCGTGAGGTGTTGCAGTTGTGTAGATCGAGTGTTCGTGGTTGTTGTTGTTCGATCAGAGTGCGCATCGGAGTGTGGAGATGTTTTTGCCGTTGTTAGTATAGTTTTTCCTTCTGTACATTTGATGTTCATGCTATAATTTCTCTGTACATTGTATAACTGCTTGTTTTGAAGTCGACTGTAAATTATTTGTTGATTCATGATTGTAATTTGGAATGGTCTTGCTTCCGCTGCTCACGAAAATCTCGTTTTCGATTTCCTTCATGTATAACTGCTTGTTTGAAGTCGATTGTAAATGTTTTGTTCATTCATGATTGTGATTTGGAATAGTCTTGTTTCGCTGCTCATGGAAATCTCGAATCTAATTTCCTTCAATTGGTATCAGAGTCAGGTTCTTTGATATTCCAAATTACAGATCTGAATTGAACGCATTTTTCAGTCGCGGTAGGTTTCTACATTTGTGGTTAATCATTTTCTGCATTGATGAACGTTTCGAGTTTAAATTGCCTTTTTTGTTAAAGCTTTCGGTATTACAAAGTGTTAATTGTAAGGGCCCTTGTGTTTTTGGGCGAAATTAACTTTACAATCGAGTCTATAATTCGAAAAGTTCGAGTTCGTCAAGTCATTCATGATGAAACTTCGGCGCATGGCGATGCAGTACTCAGCGAAGAAGAAGACCAAACGTTGGCCAAATTGTGTAGCCTCAGGTAAACGATCGTTGGGATTAACTATGCGATCGTTTCGTAGTTTTTTCTAGATGATCGTGTAGCATCTTTTAAACGATCCTTTAGTTAATGCTAAGCGATGGGGTAAATCGTTTACCATATAACGTAGTGTTGGTTGCTGATCACGTAGGCGATGGAGGTAGACAATCGTAGTGGGATCATGCGATGCTCGTCGTTTAGTAGAAGGCGCGCGCTAGATGATCGCGTAGTTACTACCTATGCGTTCGCGCGTATGCGATACGTGGGTACTAGCGAAGCGATCGCTTAGGCGATGGTGCTTCGCGGCATCGTAGTCACTTAGACGATCGCGGAAGATGGGCAATGTGCGGAGTGCGCTAAGCGATCATGTACTTCAAGCTTCATCGTTTAGTAAAGGTACACGATCGTGTAGTTATAGCTAAACGTTCGTTTGGATGTTTCTAGACGATCGTATAGTAAATGCTAAACTGTTTAGCTCTAAGAACGTTGGTAAGCGATAGAACGAAGTATTTGTTTTATCGTGTAGACGATCACGAGGTGCTTAGTACACGATGGTTGGAGAAGCGATGCTTTCCTGAGCAGTTCAAGACCCAATTCGCTTGTTTGAACCGGAGACTCCTTGTCTTTGTAATAGTTAACTTTCTTTTTTGTGTTTTTAAGGCAATTTCACCTGGATCATCAACTTTTATTGTTTATACAGGTGATGTATGGTACTTATATGTCAAAGTGTTTGTCATATAGTCAAAACCCATCTTAGGTTGTACAATTACTCATGCATCATGTATTATAAATGTTATAATATTGCATGAAGAAATTACTTGAAAGCATGCACATGCATCATGAAATATAAGAGTTATATTTTGCATGCATTGAGCATTATCATGTATCATCCTTTTCTTATAAATGTTATAGCCTAAGGGTGAATGGAAGCATGTTTTGTTTGTTTCATTGTTGTTTTGTATAAGTGCTATATAAAAGAAGTAGCAATGAATGGACAATGCATTGAGCATGACACTTAGGTTGTTTATAAGCGTTATGAATGCCTTGCATGTGTTAGTTTAGCATTGTGGTGGTTGTTTCCATTTATAAGTGTTATAAAGAAAATTAGACCTAAAATCAATAATTCAGAGTTGCATACGGACTTAGGGTGAACTTAAGCATGTATATGTGATATACAAGTAGATCATGCCTTAAATGATAACCTAAATCGGTCTATAATATAAGGATTAAGGTGGGTTACCTGATCTTGGTGATACTACGAATACGGCCTGCTTTTTAGAGGTTTGCAAGTGTGGTAAATTACTACAGATGGTTGATCCTGACCATTCATGTAGAGACAGCGAGCGAGGGTGTCCTATACAAAGAGTTTGTATAAGACCTGAACCACGAGATGACTAGACTCTGTATATAATGCTATTGGTACTAGAGACTTGCATCTCACCTAAATGACTATGGATGACACGACCTCAATCCTGAGTGTTTTGGAAACTCCTGCCTTTGAGGGCGGTCCTTTGATTGGGTGAGAGTGACCAGAATTCCAACTCAACATGCTTACCCTTTTGGGGACTAATCTGATCTGGGAGCTGGGAACTCAATCATTAAGATGGAATTCACTTCTTTCTCAAAGTAGGGATAAGTAAAGAGATTCCTCCCTTAAGGGCTGATTCTGGGGCTTGAACATAGTGGCCACAACTTCTCTTTGGAAGAGAAGACTCAGTCATAGTAAGACTATGACTTATGTTCATTAGAGAGATCAGTGGTACTTAAGGAGACAGATGTAACTACAGGGGCATAACGATTATTAGCCCAGCTGTACTTACGAGCAATCTGTGAAGGGTGTCGCACTGCTGATTGGTTAAGATGGACACATAATATATATGTGGTAAGGAGAGTTCAACTGTCGGTCTTTAGTGGAGTGCCTGGTAGTTAACAGATGATGAATCCCGTGACTAAAGAGTTTAGCCAGTTATTCACGTACCTTGGAGCTTCAAGCTATAGGTTCATAAGGTCCCCTTAGTAGCTCAATGGATTCAGTGTAGGATCAGTACTTGATGTTGATTTGAAATGTTCAAATTGACAAGAGGTATTTTGATTATATATGATATAATCGGTATGATGTATGAGGTACATCTAGTGGAGGATTGATGTAAATGAGATTTACATTAAGTACCATGGAATAGAAAAAGAACTATGGTTTATATGTTTCATGAGATAAAATATTAAAACTATAGGTTAAATATAGTATGATAAGTTAGTTATCATTTATATTTATAATAATATTAATTATTGGATAATTAATTCTTTTTCTTTAATAACCAAGTGAGTGGGTGGTTATTGGATTCATGGTAACCGTGAGCTTAAAAGGAAAGTAGTTTTCCTATTTTCAAAAAGAAGGTTTACAAACGATTGAAAAAGTTCTTGAGATTTCTCTCGGTGAAAAAAAAAAAAGAAACTCATGGGGTCGTCAAGTAAATACAAATTTACTAAACGATGGCTGGGCAAGCTAAACGATCGTGCAGTGGCAAGTGATAACGGGTAGAAATGCACGTTATTATAAGCTTTTTATTTAGAATTATGAGGGCTGATAAGTAGAATATGGGGTGATTATACTAAAAATTCATGTGAAAAGTGAGCTTGCATCAATCAACATTGAAAATCTCGGCTAACCCAATATTATGCGTAATTTTGCATCCAAATGTCTATTTTTTTAGCTATCGCAGGAATCGATCACATGCGGTGAATCCCACCATCGCAAAGGTGATCGCATATGTTCGTCGCATGGATGTTGCAGACATTAATCGCGTGCGTCCATCGCATAAAGGTTGCGGCTACAGAGTAATAACCATAATAGAGGGATGAACGCAAGGGTGGTAGAATGCAATGGTACTTCGGAAGCCAAACATGAACGCATACCTTGGGAGTATCAAAAGATGATGTTGATATTTCACCTACACGCCGTTAGTAGCAGAGATTCCGAGTAGGTCCATCACACCGTTAGCAGCAAAAATTCAGAGCAGAACCATTAATGATGTCAGTGATTGAGCTCTATAAATAGAAGCATTAGAGCCCAACTTCAAATCATCCGGGGTTTCTGCCTGAAGGAAGATCCTTGTGATCACAGACGAAAGCATAAGAAGACATTCTCTGAAAGTTCTTCATTCCTCCAACCATTTCGAGTGATGACCGGAGCTTCACCGGAGATAGATCTCGAGAGAGACTACTCCACCGCCCATCCATGGCACCACCGGTAGCCTTGACACACATCTGATGGAAGACTTTGCCTACATCTGGCCCTCCATCTCTCTTCTATCTTTGTATTGTATTACATTTTGGCTTAAGATATTAATACATCTTGTAATCAACGTATCTTTGTATTTCCTTCGATTCCATCTTCATTTACCTCTTCTTTATCATCCTTTACTTTCATTGCAACGACTAAGTAAGATTGCTAGAGTATCGCATATTTAATCATGCAGCATAGACATATGAAGCATGTAGCAAACCACTGAGAGGTGTGCGTTGCGCGAGTATTGTGAGAAAATCCTCTTTACTTAGTGTGAGGCTGTAGCAACGCTTGTCTATGAGCAGTCGTAATGCTTTCCTATGAGCTGATCAACAACGACTAACTCCCGAGAGGATAAGTAATGGAACTCATTAAGTAAAGTAAGTAGTGTTCCTAGAGATAGGAATAATTTTATGTCAACCATGCTTTATGTGATTACCTTGTCTTATGAATGCATCATTCATCATTTGGGCATACTTGAGAGAGTAGTATAAAAACCAAATCTAGGCTTGAGAGAGTCAGATTAGATCGCATGAGCAAGAATAGAGGCTTAGAAATAAGTTCTATTTGCTATTACACAACACATTCACCCTATAGATAGGATGTGATAGTATGCGGTCACATCGCATGCGTCCAAAAGTAGGATACGGTGGTATGCGGTCACCTTGTTTATGTGTTAGATCGCGTGAGCAAGAATAGAGACTTAGACATAAGTCCTATCGACATTATCGCATATGCATCACATGGGTCTTAGTCAATTGTGTATAGCATAATCACATAACTTGTGTTGGTTGGGGTTACCCTCGCGATCAAGCTTATTGATGTCGTGAAGTCATCTCTTCCACCATTTTATCTATTTTTTCATACATCTTATTACGCGTTAACAGTTGTCGTGTCTCTACCAACTCTCATAGTCATATTTCCATTACTTAATCTGTTTAGTTAGGAGTAGGAGTAGCGCATAGCCTTTAAACTTCATTATTCTTTTATTCTTCACCGCAAACACATTACTTCATAACATTTAGCTACAAGTCCCTGAGTTCGACCTCGAATCACTCCGAGAAACTTGCGATCTCGTTATACTTGGCGAGAGAGCAAGAAAACTTGTGGCAGGAACGCATGGTCATCACATAGATTCTTAGACGCATATTGCATATCCCTTAGTCCGACGTATGACCAGCAACGCATGGAGAATGAACGCATATCATAAGATGAATGCTTATTTATTTACTCCATTTTCCACGCATCGGCGAGCTAAACGATCGTGCAGTATTTACTAAACGATCGCATAGCTTTGCTAAACGATCGCTTGCCCTAAGTAAACGATCGTGTAGTGTCTGTAGGTGATGGACCGAGCTAAACGATGAGTTAAATGATCACATAGCTTTATCTAAACGATTGGGCATCGACCTATATGGTAGGTCTCCGCTATCTTCCACTTGCCTAGTCGTGTACGCGATCGGTGTTTCCTCCTTCATCTGCCTCACACTAAGTCCGAACAGAGCCCACCCTCTGGATTCTCATATCGAGAATACCAAGGTAGCCTTGTTGGTGTTGTCAGACTCAACTCGACACTGTTGAGGTTTTCTGGAGGCCATTCGTGGTGTTGTGGAGGCCGTTCGTGTTACGGAGGAGTTCATGACCGAGGCGATCGTTGAGGATGAGTGCAAAGTGTTCGTGTTATGTTCATTGCGGTGTTGTGGTCGTGTAGATCGAGTGTTCGAGGTTGCTGTTGTTTGAGCAGTCGTGCGCAATCGGAGCGTGGAGACGCATCTGTAAATGTTCGTACAGTTTTCCCTTTAAGCATTTGTAGTTTTTCATGCTGTAATTTCTGTATGAATTATATAGCCGCTTGTTTGAAGTCGACTGTAAATGTTTTGTTCATTCACGATTGTGATTTGGAATAATCTTGTTCCGCTACTCATGGAAATCTCAAATCCGATTTCCTTCAACCCTCTTTTGGCCCGAGAAGGGATTATTCATAGTTAAACTATAACTTATTGTTCATTAGAGAAATCTGTGATACTTAAAGAGTTAGATGTAACTACAGAGGTAAAATGGTAATTTTGGTCCAACTGTACTTACAAGCAATTTGTAAAGGGTATCATACTATTGATTGGTTATATCCAATAGACATCAAAATATATTTGTAGTGTGAAGAGTGCAGTTGTCGATCTTTAGTGGCGTGACCATCAGTTAATGGATGTTGAATAATTTAATTAAAGGACTTTAGTTAATTATTCAAATATCATTGGAGCTTCAATCTACAGGTCAATAAGGTCCGCTCTTAGCTCAATAGGGATTATTGAGAATAAATTTTGAATTAATTTGAATTGTTCAAAATAAATGAGGGAATTAATTATATGTGATATAATTAATGTATTTGATACATTATAGTATAAAGATTATTTGAGAGGAAATAAATATTTGAATATGATTCAAATACTAATTATATGGATGAGATTCATATAATTATATTTAGTACAAATGTGGTTTATATTAAATACCATGCATTAATGAGAGAATTAATACTATAGGTTATATTATATTTGATACAATACAAAACTATAGGTTATGTATTATATATAGGATATAACATATGATTATATATGTATATATATATCTAATAAGTTAGTTATTATATATATATTAAATTGAAATTTATTTTATTTTATTTTATTTTTAATTTTCAAAGTTAATGAGCGTGAAATAACTTCTCTCCTCTTAATTCTTCTAGGTAAAACATGGTGATATTGGAAGTTTTCACAATTTTTTTTTAACAGAAGACTCTCTCAGTGATTGAGTTTTGGTTTGTACAAAAAACTATAAACCACTCTTCCTCTTACTATCTCTCTCCCCCTTCCAAAATCGCAGAGCCCACACAACTCATGAGAATTCCCATCCTAAGAAGAATACAGAGGTAACTCTTGTGGTGGTGGCCATTTTGGATTGCTGCATTTTTGGAGATCGTATTTTCAAGAAGATTCGTGATTGGTTCGAGGGAATCTGTGAAGAAATTGTTCTTCAAGAGTAAGTCACGTTCTTCCTAACTCTTTTCCCTTTTTCAAAACATGCTATAATTTTCTTAAAATGCACAATTGGTTGTTCTGTAAAATTTTGATTATGTATAAATCTAAAAATTGGGATGATCCCACTTCCACTGTAGAATTCACTATTCCTTCAATTGGTATCAGAGCGGCGTTCATGGTCCCAATTTTTTTTTTTTTTTTTATAATTGAATTTACAGATTTATGGTGGGTTTGCATCATATAAAATTGTTCATGTGATGAATGGATTGTTGAATGTTTGCAATTTTTGGATGTCTGCGGGTTTGAACTTTAGATTTTGCTTTTTCTTTACAAATTAGTTTGTAAGGGCCTGGTGTTTTAGACATTTAATTGCAATAGAGTCTATAATTTGAAAGCCTTAAGTCGTTTTTGATCATTTTGGTGATTTTCTGGAGAAAATGAGGCCCAAATCGGAGAAGGATCGACGGAATTCGCAATTGTACAGTGGCTACTATACAGTAGCATTGCAACGCTATGGAGGGTGAACGAAAATTTTTTTCGTAGCATTGCAACGCTAGGTCACAATGTTGCAACGTTATGATACGAAAAATCTTTTTCCGATTCACGCATAGTTCAGTTCTTGGTTCAGCTGGTTCGCAATTGGTTCGCTTGGTTCAAGCAGTTCAGATGCTAGGAGGTTCAGTTCGTGCAGTTCAAGACCCGGTTCACCTGTTTTGAATCGATGTGGCTCTTTTTTTATGTAATAGTTAGTTTATTAATTAATTAAATTAATATGTGTTATATTGATTTAATTAATTCTTTAGGAGTTCAATCTCAGTCTAATAATTATTGTTTAAATTATGCATATGTAAGGTTTGTTATTATTTATATATGTCATAATATATGTCATATTAAAATCTCACCATAGGTTATGCATTATTCATGCATAATTTATATTATAAATGTTATAATATATAGTGACATGATTAAATTTTATAGCATGCTCATGCATCATATAATATAAATGTTATAATATATGTTTGCATGCATTAATAACATTATCATGCATCATTTATATTATAAGAGTTATAATATATAGTTGGATGTGTGTATGAAAGTATGTTATTAATTATTTTGTTACTTTATTGTATAAGTGTTATGTATGTTAAGTAATAAAACTGAGATTACATGAAGCATGAAATTACTTTAGGTTATTTTATAATTGTTATAATTTACCTATACACGTTTTCACATGCAATGATTGGTTTTAATTTATTTTATTTCATTTTATAATTGTTACAATTAAATGAAATTAGAAACTAAAATCAATAATTCATAATTATATGCAAACTTAGGTTTAAAATAATTTTTTAAAATAGTTTTAAAATATGATTCACATAGACCTAATACCACATTTCTAATGAGATTAGAAATAAGTTTTATCATTTAATCATTTTAATAGGAATAAATTGGTTTTAATTAAATGATTAAATTTGTAGCAAATGTATCTTATCTATAAGAGACCTTTTGTCTAAGGCTAATTCTGTCTGGGTATTTAAGTTGACGGAAATAGAACACCCCTAACTGGGAACTGACTTGAAAAGGTGAATTAGATAGATTTTCTACAAGCATGCAATTATTGATTAAAGTTTATTAAAGTATTTAATGTGAAGGAACTTGTATTGAAGAAGATCCTTGAGTGGAAGCAAATCGTCCAAATTCTATTAATTATTGAAAACACAATTTACAGTAAACATACATCATATGCATTCAAAATAAATTACAACATGTTTGATACAAGAAAAATGCTTCAAGATACATTACCCTTGAAAAACCTTTCTCTTCACACATCCCTCGAACAAACACGAGTCTCAAACATAAACAACAACTCTTGAAGACCTTTTTCAATAACTTCTCAAACCAAATAGATTGGACACTACCACAACGAGCCTTTGGTATTCTTGGGGTGAGAACCTAGGAGTGGTGGGCTCTGACTATTTCGATTAGAAGGGTAGTTTGGATGTGGAGGAAGAAGATTGAGGAATACACAAAACTTTTCTACAAACACAATCGTTCAGTAAATTATAACGTTCAAGTGCAGAGGAAGAAAAGAAAACAATTTTCTTTTATTCCTTTTGCCACAAAAACAATAACTACCCACTCGGGTGGTTAGAGAGAAAAGAGGAAAGTTATTATTCAAAATAATATAAATAAATATGATAACTAACTTATCATATTATATTTATATTAAACTATATGTTATATCGAATATCACATATAACCTATAGTTTTAATATTGTATCATATATAATATAAACTATAGTTTCTTTTCTCCTATGAAGCACAAACATAGATACAGCTATTGATACGGATACGATCGGATACGACGATTCATCAATTTAAAAAAAAAATAATATACGGATACATCTAAGGATGGTTATTTTTTTATATGTTTTTTTAATATATATATATTTCTAAAAAACGAGGATACTGATACGTTGAAGATACATTTTCTTTTTCTTTAAAAAAAATCTAGGATATAGATAAATTTAGCATACAAGTTAATAACAATAGCACAAAATAGAATACAAATACTGAAATACAATTTTAAAAAAAAAAACAACAACATCTAAGATGTTGAAGTACAATAGTTAATAAAATGTAATAAAAAGTGACTCATATTGCAAAGAAGAAGATTAGAGGGAGAAGTATGAAGATAAACGAAGAACTTCTTCATTAAATTGTTGAAGATATCAAAATGGTTTATATTTTGATGGACTTTGTGAGCACTCAAATGTGAAGATGGAGATTAAATTATTCTAGTATAGGGTTTGGTCCATTGTTTTTTTTTTTTTCCCTTTTAGTTTTGGACTCGAGTAGTGAACTTTTTAAGTAGGTTGCCCAGTTTTAGATTGGGAAAGATATATGAGTTGCTTGACTTTTTTCTTTAAAAAAAAGTACGTATAGAAATAGATACGTCAAATCGCGTATCGGATATGTATCTGGAAAGTATCTGAAAGGATCGGTATCCGGAATGTGTCTGATATTAATTCTTTGCCTCATATGAAGTATCTGTGCTTCATAGCTTTTTTCTATTTTATGGCATTTAATATAAATCATATTTATATTAAATTTAACAACTATGAATCACATTCATAGAAAATATATTTGAATCTCATTCAAATATTTATTTCCTCCAATTAAACTATAATATATCAAATACATTATAATAATTATATCATATATAATTAAAACAATTTAATTATATCATATATAATATCATTCTTATTAATTTGAACAATTCAAATTAACCCAAAAACTGATTCTCAACTAAATCCTTTTTACCTACCAAGGAGACCTTATGGACCTGTAGCTTGAAGCTCCAACTGTACATGAATAATTAATTAAACTATTTAATTACATTATTCACCATCCGTTAACTGTCGGACACTCCACTAAAGACTGACAGCTGCACTTTTCGCACTACAGATATATTTCTATGTCTATTGGATATAACCAATCAACAGTACGATGACCTTTCATAAATTGCTCGTAAGTACGGCTAGAATTTTGTGAGTGTGTCTAAGCTCGTCCAAGATAATAATCTGTATGTTGAACCGCGATGATTGTTGTCTTATAAAGGACAAGGGTACGGGCAGAACAATGCTGAGAAGAACACTTAAAGATGGTATTTATCAGTTTAAATATTGTTATTGTTGGATATTTTCTTCATATCCGTGTTCTCGTTGTACATTGTTGTGCTCCTCAAACTCACAATACGTTATCAGCATGAGCTCCTATCGTTTTCCTTGCTAAAGGTAGGTCCTAAAGGTATGTCGGTTTTTTCCTCTTCGTTATAATTAATAAATTTAATGTTATTTTATATATTCAATATTTATTAAATTTACAATATAAATACAATAATTTATGATAGTGTTGTCATGACAAATCTCACAAAATTAGAAATTGTCACCCTTGATATTAACGACAGTGATTATTTGTCATGGGTACTTGATGCTGAAACCCACTTAGATGCTATAAATCTTAGAGAGACTATTAAAGAAGGAAATACGACATCCAATTAGGATAAAGCAAAACTATGATTTTTCTTCGTCATCATCTCCACGAGGGATTGACAATGAAGTATCTTACAATAAAAGATTCCTATATCTTGTGGAAAAAAATTGAAAGAGAGGAGGTATGATCATCAAATAAATAGTTATTCTTCCTATAGCTCGTTATGAGTGAATGCACTTGAGGCTACAAAGATTTCAAATCACTAAGTGATTACAACTCCGCATTATTTAAAATCAGTTTGAAACTACTGTTATGCAGGGAGAAAATTATTGATGCTGATATGTTAGAGAAGACATTTTCTACATTTCATGTCTCAAATACGCTTATGCAGCAGTAATATTGAGATAAAGGTTTTAAACAATATTCTGAACTAATTTCATGTCTTCTCATGACAAAAAAAATAACGAGTTATTAATGAAAAATCAGGAATCTCGACTAACCGGGATGACACCATTCTCTTAAGTGAATGTTGTGAATTTTAATAATAATCGTGGTCGAGGTCGAGGTCGTGGTCGAGGTCGTGACCGTGGTAGAGTAAGAAATAATTATTATTTTCTTGGTGGTCATTCTAATCATTCAAATTTCAAAAGAACCACACAAAATGATGATCACAAAAGAAAAGCTCCACAAGATAAGAGTTCAAAAAGTGTTGAAAAGAAATGCTTCTGATGCAGAATGATTAGGCATTGGTCATGTATTAGTATTCGTCGTGCGTCAAAACACTTGGTTGATCTCTATCAAGCATCCTTGAAGGAAAAAGAGAAAATTGTGGAAGCAAATTTTGCATACCAACATAATGACATATTTGACCCATCCCATATGAAAAATTTGGATGTGGCATACTTCTTTGAATCTCCTGAAGAGAAAATGGATAGAATTGATGAACATCAAGTGTTTTCTTTGACTTTGAAAATATCTAGACTTAATATTGTTTTTTACATCTCTATATTTTTTTTCCTCTTAATAGATGTTAACCTTTGTATATTCCAAATGTTGTTTTTCTTATTGTAATTATTTTCTTTTAATGAAGAAATATGGATCATTTTCATATGTCGGGTGACTAAAAAATGAGTAAAGAAGATCTATATTTGGCGGATAGTACAAGTAGAAAATATTTTTCCAAACTGACAATGTTGGAAGCAAAAGTCAATATAATATTAGATTCTGCAAACCTAATTGTTGTTTGGAAAAGCAAATATTACTTTGCCTAGAGGAACAAAATTTACAATTGGCAATACATTGTTCTATAGTCAATCAAAGAGAAATCTACTTGGTTTTAAAAATATTCTTGCAATGGTTATCATATTGCGATTGATAGAAAGAATAATATGGAGTATCTTTATATCATATCTACAATCTCCTATGAAAAACGTATACTGGAAGAATTGCCTGCTTTATTTTCTAGATTATATTATACTCATATACGAGTAATTGAAACGTATGCAACAATGAACGTGAAGTTCATGAATCACAATTTGGCATGATAGATTAGGTCATCCATGGTCTATAATGATGAGAATAACTATTGAGAATCCAAATAGACATTCATTGAGGAGCCAGAAGATTCTTCAATCTAATAAATTATCACGTGATGTTTGCTCTCAGGGAAAATTAATCATTAGACCATCACTAGTTAAAGAGGGAACTAAGTCACCTATATTTTTAGAATGAATTCATGATGATATATATGGACCTATTAACCCACAAAGTGGACCATTTACATATTTTATGGTATTAATAGACTCATCCAGCAGAGGTCACACGTGTGCTTATTATCAAGTCGAAATCTTGCATTTGCAAGATTACGTGCTCAAATAATTAAGTTAAGAGTACAATTTTCTAATTATACAATTAAGACCATTCATCTTGATAATGCTGGTGAATTTACATCCCAAGCTCTTGAAAATTATTGTATGTCAATTGGGATAAGTGTTGAACATCTTGTAGCTCATGTTCATACACAAAATGGTTTAGTAGAATCATTCATAAAATGTTTGTAATCAATTGCTAGAACATTGCTTATGAGAGCTAAGCTTAGTGTCCCTTGTATGCATTAGGCTAGTATCTTATCATAAGTACTCGTCATTACAATTAGCTTATCGCCATGAGCCAAATATTTTTCATATGAGAATTTTTGGATGTGCAGTATATGTTCCAATTACTCCACCATAACGTACTAAGATGGGTCCTCAAAGGAGGTTAGGAATATATATTGGATATGATTCCCCATCAATTATCAAATATCTTGAACCCCTGATGGGTGATAAATTCACTACACGATTTGCTGATTGTCATTTTAATGATACAAATTTTCCAACATTAGAGAGAAAAATTAAGAAGTTGGAAAAAGAAATTACATGGAATGTATCGTTATTGTCCCATTTAAATCCTTGTACATAACAATGTGAACTTCAAGTTCATAAAATAATTCATTTACAAAATATAGGAAATCAGTTACCGAATGCATTTATAGATACAAAGAAAGCAACTAAGTCACATATACCAGCTGCAAATGTTGCATTGAAAATTGATATCCCAACACAACAAGTTATCACTAATGAGTCTGGAACACGCCAAAAGATAATAATGTGATAGACCAGCGGGTTCTAAAGATGAAAATCCTAAAAAAAAAAATTAATAATCAAGAAGACTTGGTTGAGGATATAAATACCCAGGAAGAAGTTCATGATATGACTAATGAGGAAGATAGAATACATAAAGATAATAATGTGATTTCAATAAACTATGTCATGATAGGAAAAAGATGAAACTGAACTCATGTAGTTATTGAAAACATTTTTGCGTATGATGTTGCTCTTGATATTATATCTGAAAATGAGGATTTTGAACCAAAATCTGTTGAAGAATGTCGACATAGAAAATATTGGCTTCAGGGAAAAGAAGCGATTGAGGCAAAAAATAAACTCACTTTCAAAATGTCGGGTTTTTAGATCACTAGTCCGAATACCAGAAGGTGTCAAATCTGTGGGATACAAATGGGTATTTGTGAGGAAAGAAATGAAAATAATGAGGTCACAAGATATAAAGCAAGACTAGTTGCACGGGGTTTTTTTTCACAAATACTTGGTATTGATTATGAGGAGACGTATTCTCCGGTAGTGGATACAATTACAGTAAGATATTTAATTGGTCTAGCTATGTATGAAATTCTGGGTATGCATCTTATGGATGTGGTCACAACATATTTATAGGGATCTCTTGATAATGATATTTATATGAGAATCCCAAGAGGATTTAAGGTACCTGAAACATATAAATCAAATTCCCGGGAATTGTATTCAATGAAGTTACAGAGATCGCTATATGGATTAGAACAATCAGAACAAATGTGGTACACTTGCCTGAGTGGATATTTGTTGAAAGAAAGATATCAAAACAATCAAATTTGTCCATTGTTTTTATAAAGAAATCACAGTCAAGATTTATTATTATAACTGTATATGTTGATGACTTAAATATAATTAGGACTCCTAAAGATATCAAAACAATCAAATATGTCTATGTGTTTTTATAAAGAAATCACAGTCAGAATTTGCTATTATAACTGTATATGTTGATGACTTAAATATAATTGGGACTCCTAAAGAGCTTTCAAAGGCAATAGAATATCTTAAGAAAGAATTTGAGATGAAAGATCTCGGAAAAACAAAATTTTACCTTGGCTTGCATATTAAGTACTTAGCATATGAGATATTTGTTCATTAGTCAACTTATAAAGGAAACTTTTTGAAAAGATTTTATATGGACAAAGTGAAGGAACCGTGAGGTCTGCAGTGGAAACGAGATCGTTTCTAATTTTTATGTCACGAAATCAAAATTTACAAAACATTAATTATGCATCTTAGAATGAGAGGAAAGAGAGGGTTAGAATTCGACTTACCCTTGAAGAAACAACCTGTCTTCAAGAAAATCCTCCCAAAAGGTCACGATCACTTTGAACAACCGATCTTTCAACAATTACAACAGACCAAAAGGAGAACATACTGGAAACATCCCCGAGTTTGGGAATTTTCAATTTGGGTGACGGTATTCTGCCTAAAGAGTAGACACAGGATAATTAAGAGTATAAGCTCGATCCGCCTTCACTTACACAATTTCTTGAGTTAGACCTAAAATAGACGCAGAAAGGACTGATAGTGCTTCCATCCTATCTATTGAAAACAAGAGCATAGAAGTAACTGACAGGCTAGCCTCAAAATATTGAAATCAAAAATCAATTCACTCTTGACAGTGATATATGTTGTATATGTAAATCCTAGATGTGAAAATATGCGGAATTCCTATGAAAAAAAAAAGAAAAAACTAATAGATTAGACCTAAATCGACCCTTTTTCTTTTTCTTTTCATCTTCATATAGAAAGCCAGTCTAAGCGTAAGTGCAATCGCAATCCCTATGAATTTCATTAATTAATATCTCTCCCGCCCTAACGCAGCCGAGATATTGAACAACGAACATTTGATGGAATTCCTTGTCTCTCTCGGGCTAGTTGTGATTGGTTGGATTCGTGTGTGGTAGTATGATCAGAAGTCAGCCTTCTGTATTCTCTGTATGGGATGAGAATAACAGGAGGTGTGGGCTCTATATTTTTTAGAAGAGGGAGAGAATTGAAAGGGGAGTTTTCTTTTTCTGTGTGTGTTCTTGGGAGATCTCAAAGAGCAATCTGTGTGAAACCAAAAGAAGATCAAATCTTCTCTAACCTCACCAACACACGTTTATCACCAGAGAGAAAAGAGGGGGAGAGAGTTACAACTCTTTCTTAAATTAATTTAAAATTTTAATTGAAAATAATTTAACAAATTATTTTAGTAAATTATTATCACCTTATCATATAATATGTAATAAACTATATGTTATATCAAATATAACACATAATCTATAGTTTTTATATCGTATCAAATACAATATAACCTATAGTTTTTATTTCTCTCGATAATATATGGTATTTAATATAAATCACATTTATACAAAATTTAATTATATGAATCTAATTAATATAATTAATATTTGAATCACATTCAAATATTTAATTCATCTCAAAATAAACTTTATATTATAATGTATCAAATACATTATATTAATTATATCATATATAATTAATTTAAATTAGTTATATCAGATATAATTAATTCCCTCAAATAATTTGAACAATTCAAATTAATCCAAAATTAATTCTCAATAATCCTTGTTGAGCTACAGAGGAGACCTTATGGACCTGTAGATTGAAGCTCCAATGGTACTCAGATAATTAATTAAACTCTTTTAATTAAATTATCCAACATCCATTAACTGCCAGCACTCCACTAAAGACCGACAGTTGTACTCTTTGTACTACAAATATATTTGTGTCCATTAGATATAACCAATCAACAGTGTGATGACCTTTAAAAAATTGCTCGTAAGTACAGTTGGGCCAAAATTACCCTTTTCCCCCCGTAGTTACATATAACTCCTTAAGTACCAATGATCTCTTTAATAAACAATAAGTCATAGTCCAATTATGACCAAACCCCTTTAAGGCCAAGAAAGAGTGTGGCACCACATTGACCAAGCCTCAGAATCAACCCTTAAGGGAGCAATTTATCTACTTACCTCAACATTATGGAATGAGTGAATTTCGTCTTATGTAGCTGTGTTCCCATCTCCCCAATCAGACGAATCCTCAAAATGGTAGGTTTATTGAGTCAGCAATCTGGTCACTCTCACCCATACAAATCAAATGATCGCATTCATAGGTAGGAGTTTATAATTCACTCAAGATTCAAATAAATCAATTTTTGATCTAGTTGGTTATGCAAATTTTGGATATTTATCTGATCTATACAAAGCTAGATCTTAAACATGTTATTTGTTCACATGTGGTGGAACTGCTATATCATGACGATCGGTGAAACAAACCATAACAGCCACTTCCTTAAATCATGCTAAAATTCTTACAATTAACAAAGCTAGTCAAGAATGTGTATGACTAAGATCAATGAATCAACACAGTCGTAAAACGTGTGGTTTGTCTTCTAGTAAAAGTCTTCCAACGATATTATACGAAGACAACACAACATGCATATCCCAAATAAAAGGAAGATATACTAAAGAAGATAGAACAAAACATATCTCACCAAAGCTTTTCTACTGTCACTTCGTCCCCAAATTACCCTCTTAATCAGAGAAGAGATGTGAAGACAGTGCCCACCCTCTAAAGACAACTATTGCCCAACATATTCCTGTGAACCTGTGTCCTTAGGACTTGTCAAACCTGATTAGTAATTTATAATTGACCAGAACTTAACACACAATCTCAGCAACAACTCAAAGCATATAGATTACTACTAATCAAAATATCAACTTCGACATACATAACAGTTTCAGAAAAACCAAAACCTATTTACAACAGTAGTTCAACACAAGTTTTACCCTGTTTCCCACGATATATACAAACAAAACTAGGGTTTAAACAGGATATAGTAGACCATCTAAACTTCAAGCCCTCTATGATCCTTGAGTAATAACTGACTAGTAGAGCTGCAAAGCCTTGGGGCGTCGACCACTACCTGAGGAGAGAAAACATTTAAAAAAATGAGCTTGAAAATGTTCAGTGGGTGACTTCCTTAAAGAAACATGTTTTCTTATATAAATAAACATAAACATGTTCTACATAAAATATTTACATTCTCGTTTTCGGGGTTTGAAAATAAAAACTGAAAAACATGGAATTATAGTTTATAAAAAAAACCCTAGAATAAAATTTATTTTCATTTTCATATAAAGCACCTCTACTCCTCTATCTGAACATGAGAGAGAGCTCTTTTGCTCAATCTCTAATATTCTTAATTGAGAGAGAGTCCTTTTGCTTGATCTCGTCAATGTCAATAATATAAGTCATACATGCACATAAAACTGAATAAGATTCTGACTACCTTACTGTACCTTCGGTATCAGGGATCCCTAGTATAACTGGAAATTAGGATACCTTACCATACCTTCGGTACCAACATTTGGAGTAGGCTTTTGTACAAGGCACAAATCATTAAAACATTCCATAAACAATAAACAACATACTCGATGATAAAATGATTAAACTTTAAAGTTACATGTCATCACATAGTACCTTGTAAACATTGATCATGCTTATAAATTCTTTTGTAGAAATTCAACATATTTCATAACATGGGCATAAGCTCACTGAAAATGCATGCCAATTTCACATATAAAATTTCGGTCTTTAAAATTGTGGATCATGCGATCAACATATATTTAAAGCATGCGTCGAGAAAATCATGACATAAAAACAACATGTTAAACTGACTATGCACTGAAAATCATTTGTAAAAACTCATCATTTTACCATTAATTCCCTTAACTCCTAAATAATCCATAAAATATCCTAACTTTACTTAAACTTTCCTAAAACCTTAATTTAGTCCAATTTAGGGTTTTACTTTGCAATTATGTCCTTTAATTACTCAAAATCAACTTGAAATCCAAAAATTAATCTCCAATTCTAGGTTTTAGGTGCCCTAAAATTGCCAATAATCCTTCATTTTTTCAAACCCTAATTTATCCAATTTAGAGTTTCACCTTATACTTTAATCCTCAAACTATCTTAAAATTAACTTATGATTTCAAATCAATTCATTCCCAAGGTCAACATATCTAATTGATACCCATTAGGACTTGAATTAAGTTTATAAAATCTTAATTAACCTTATTTTTGTCCAATTTTACTCAATTTTCTCATTAACCCTAGTTAGGGTTTACTTTATAAATTAACCTCTTAACCAACTTCATAGTCAACTTGGGATTCAAATTTCTTCTAGTTTCATGTTTAAAGTATCATATTAATACCAAATAGGCCATTAGTTATGCTTAAGAACACCTTAATTACTATAAAATTGGATTTCCAGCTTTTAATCACAGACAAAAGATGACAAGATGACAAACAGTGGTAATTTTCAACCTTCAACCCCAAATTTCCATATTTGGCCTCTGCTCTTCTGGTGACCGTTTTAGACCTAATTTCATCGATTTCCATCCATTAAAAGCTCAATTAATCTATACAAAACCCTTACCCATCATCTAACTATCTCACCTCAAAGTTTGGACGCCCGATTTGCCTTAGAATGCCCAAAACCGACCCATTTCTTCTCAGCTTCTCTATTTCCGGCAAGGAGGTTTCGAATTTCAAATTCATTAATTCCAGTCCCAAAACCAATCAAATTTCTTCCACAAAACTCATTAACTACCTCTAAATTAAATTATCCAATGGGTTAAAGTTCATGAATTACCTCGGATAGCTCAAATTTTCGATTGAATCCCGATTACTCTGTTTCTGTGAAATTTTGCGCAATTCACTGTTTTCTTTCAAAAGAGGGCCTTTCCAAATTCGCCCTCCTTTAGCAGCCCTCAAAGTTCTTCCTTACTCGATATTCTTCAACTTTCGTGAAGAAAGTATTCTAATTGCTCGACTGGTTTGAGAGAAAATCTTCAATCTTCCCACGGTAACATACCATGTTTGCGACAGTTTTTGTTTACAAAAACTAGCTATAAATTCGTCAATTCCAAACCAAATAACCTCAAATATTTTGCACATAAATTTTAGATAACTTGGAAGTCAACTTATCTTAAAGCTTGGAGCTTTGAGAATCCCTAGAACTTTGTTCGAGGTTCGGAATTAACAGTAACATTGTCGCACAAGTTCACTAACTCAAATAAAGAAATAAAATCACTGATCCTATACTTGTACCCACAAATGTAGTAAAACAGTAAGAACAAGGTGGAATCTAAACGAAACTAATGATTAGCCAGATTAATTAGAGCATTCCATGTGACAGGGGTTTGGTTGGATTTGTGGAAACAATGACTGAAAATTAACATGCAACGTAAAGAAACAAAAATGAGCGTGCAAAAAGGGTTGGATTAAATCAATGAAAAAGCCTTCGGACTAGTATGTATGTTTAATATTTCTATCATTAGGCACTAGTTAATTGTACTAAATCTGTGAACTCCTCAACCTATTAGAGAATCTAACTACCCAATTAGCCAAATTGGATACTAAACCAAATTAACCCTAATTCAATTTATAACTCTTCTTTCTTAACGAAATACAAGTTAAAACCAAATTACATTATAAAAGGGTTCAATTGTTGAGACATACTACAAGCTGGATAGCCATATCTTATAGAATGATTAATTGGGAAAGATTAAATTAGGGCATACGTGAGTTTGGTCAGAAAAAGTCTAGACTTTACACATATGATCCTAATTTGCGCAACTAAATAAATCAATTTCATAGACTATAATAATTTTGCAAATAAGAAACCAATTTGTCAGATCAATTCAGAAAAATTCTATAAAAATTAAATTAAATCATCCCAAAGAGTTCACAATAATTTAGCAAGTTAACTAGAAATCCTTCAAGAATTTAAATATACAACTAATCCTAAGAAAAATTTACCTAGCCTTGTATAGGCATATTGAAAAACCAATCAAAGATGTAGAAAGAAGGCTGAATATGATGAAAATTACCCAGCAATTCGACCTAATCGGTGCCCAAAAACATCCTCAAACTCTGATTTTTTTTCACCCCCTCTGCAGCACCGGAAAACACTTATTTATAGATTGGGCGCATTGTTGCAACACTGCAACAACATCAATCTTAATGTTAAGGAAGCGTTGCAATGGGGCTGAGAAACTTGGTTGCGTGTGCGTGGAAGAAATTCATCCGTTGAAGTTTAGCATTGCAACACTACCCTGTTCGATAGCTACTGTCTTGTAGCATCGAGCTAGAGCATTGGGGTGGCGTCACGACAGTGGCATTGTGTATCTTCAGAGCATTGCAACACTCGGGTAGCGTTGCAATGCTATTCTGCACACCAACACACTGTCTTCAGGCGTCTGTCAAGTGTTGGACTTAGGCAATTGATGAGCATTGCGACGTTGAAGTAGGACACTTTGGTATTTTTCACATTTTTGCTCAACTTGGTGCATCCGACTCCCAATTTTTGGTTCTTTTGGATCGATTTTTCATCTCATAACATACTTACTCCACGAAATCAATTTTCTTACAAAAATAAGATAAATAGAACACAAGAATAATCCAAATTAGTAGGATTAAGGACCCACAATTAACTTTTTTTTGGAGCTAACAAACTCCTAGATTTAGCTCAAAACACCACGGTGCTCTATTTCCTACAAATTTCGGTCAAGCCACGAATTTTCTTCAAATTACCCAGCTTCCCATTCAGTTTCCTTCACAGAAGCCAAGGTTTCTTCCCTTCTCCCATCTCTTTTCCACCCTTCTGTAGAATTTTCAAGTTTACATGAATTTTCCTCTCACACCAACTGGATTTGATGTTTCATGAGGAAGAATAAATATATTTTTTAAAAAAGTATCAGATTATGTGAAATATGTATTCTTTTTCTTTCACTATAATTTTTTTCCAGTGAGATTTTTTCTAATAAGGTTTTAACGATACATATTTCATATATAATGACCATCTAAGGAGGAGTATTATAAATATGTTAAATTAGAGGTAATATAGAGACCCATTATTATCGTCCACTGACCCTGTGTCACTTATCCATTATCTATGTATCGTCCACGTGTCATGTTTTGAAAGACACATATTGGTAATCAATCTAAAAGGATCGGAGAAAGTGGAGAAATTCATTCTTTGTTATTTTTTCTATTTTTTATTATTCATTTATATATTATATTATATTTATTTTATTATATATTATTATTATTTCATATTTTCTCCCTATCCACATATAACTTTAACATTTTAACCAATATTATATATTTTTTTGGTTAGGAGCAATAATTGTCATATAAGAAAACTAAAAGCTGAAAACCGAACAGACATCTCAAACCGCGCGAAGCAGGAGATGGCGAATGTCATCTTCTTCTTCAGCTCCTTCTCCCCCTCCCATTTCCACTTTCCCTCTCTGCTTCCCAAGCCTCCGCCATTTCTAAGCGTCGTCAACTCTGAGAAGAAGAATTTCAGCAATTCCCTTAACTTGGTCGATAAAACACTAATTGGAGCTCTTTCAGGAGTGCTCTCGTTCGGCTTTCTTCTCCATTCACCCTCATCTGTTGCGTTAGATTATTCGGCTGTGGATTTTTTTTCTTTATCAGCTGATTCTTTGCCGTCTTCTACGCTCTCCGATTCATCTGCGTCTTGTATTGAAGACGAGCTACATGAAATTGGAAGCTCTGAGACTGTGTCCCCGCCGGCGACTAACGAGGATATCGTGCGGGAGGCTTGGGAAATTGTAAATGATAGCTATCTAGATGCTGGTCGCCATCGCTGGTCCCCTGAATCCTGGAAGGTATAAACTCCCCTGTGGCCTCTCCCACTTGGGCAAGATTCTATACCATGTTTTTTTATTTTTGGCCTATCGTGTGTCAGTTTATGCAATTATACGATAAAGAACGCATTTACATTTCATGTATACTCCGCTGAGTACGACGAATAGTTGGGTCACTGTGTTAAGCTAGTAATCGGAATCCATGGAATGTGTTGAGAAATTTATTCGGATTTATGAACTAAATCACTTGTTATCGGTCTTAACTCATATTTCTATGCGTGCAAGTTGTTTGAAATTCTGTCCAAGTAAACAATTGTTAAGAATGTCATTACAAGTATGAGTTAATGAGCACATCCATTGATGCTTTCAGCAAAGGCAAGAAGACATTACTAATATTTCAATTCAAACTCGATCAAAGGCGCACAATATCATCCGGAGAATGTTAGCCAGCTTGGGCGATCCTTATACGCGTTTTCTTCCCCCTGCAGAGGTAACACTTCATTTCACTTTTATATTTTCAGTTTCCGAGTTTTCTTCCTTATACAATGTTTGATGCTTCAAGAAAATGGTCAGATTCGAGCAATTCATCTGAAAGATGGTTCCACGTTTCGTTAATCAAGTTCCTTATTCGTCAAATTTTTAATTTCTTATTCATATTCTATTTTGCCTTTTTGTTTCTTTTTTGGAAGTTCTCCAAAATGGCGAGGTATGACATGACTGGTATTGGAATAAACCTTAGGGAAGTTCCAGATGATAATGGAGGCATGAAAATAAAGGTACTGGGACTCTTATTAGATGGTCCTGCACATTTGGCTGGCATTAGACAGGTAACTGAAGTACAATTACTGATCTGATTTTAGAACCTGATCACTTTAATGCTTTCAGAAAGACATTTGATTGCTATGCTTCTGCCAAGTTTGATCAATGACCTGATCCTGCAAAATCTGTTCTCTGTTTATTATCTCAAGCTGAGCTGTCTTGAAAATTTGTATTTGGAAAATTTTACTAATAAAATATTGGGATGCCTATATGTTAAATATTTTTTTTAGTTCAATAATTGCGGGAGCGAGGATTGAACCATCAACATTTGTGATGGTAATTGGTGTCTTATCTACTTCGCTATGTTTGGAATCAGATTGACTTGTATTTTAAAATTTTGTTCTCTTGTTTAATTCTATTTATGCTTCTGAATTTCTTGTTCTTTATACTGCTTGATGTTCCTCATTTCACATTCACAATTTGTAAATAACAGTTTTAGAAGCCCAATCATATAAGCCACCATATTTCTTAAATCTGTTTCTGAAAAAAATCTTTCCAATAGTGGATTCATCATGTTAGTTTCATCAGAAAATATGACAATCAAGTATTTTCTAGCAGAAAACTTTCTGATTTCTGCATGTAGTTATTTTCCTTGTTACCACTTGCTAATTTGGGATCTTCAAGTGTGAAATAGTGGTGTGCACTTTCAATAATTCTTTCCTTTGTTCTTTTTCTTCTTCCGTTAGGGAGATGAAGTTTTAGCTGTAAATGGAGTGGATGCGAGAGGGAAATCAGCATTTGAAGTATCTTCATTACTACAAGGCCCTAATGAAACACTTGTGACTGTTAAGGTTGTTATCACAGATTTGTTTCAATTTGATAAAATGTCTTGTTAACTTTTTTCCTTTTTGTTATGTTTCTTTCAATCATCCAGGATGCATTTTTTATAGGTCAAGCATGGCAACTGTGGACCAGTAGAAAGTATACAAGTCCAAAGACAAGTTCTTGCTCGAACTCCTGTCTTTTACCGCCTAGAGCAAATGGATGCTGCCTCTTCCGTTGGGTACATTCGCCTAAAGGAATTTAATGCATTGGCTAAAAAAGACTTGGTTACTGGTAATTGTTGAATTAATTTAACTGCCCAATGTGTAAAACTTCTTTCTAACTTATATAATTCCACATATTGCCCATGGTTCATAAAAGGTTCGCTGTAAAAGTAACATTTTAGGAATTGAGTTGTATCTCTTTGAATTTAGGATTTAAAATAAAGATCGAGTTCCTTTAAAATAGAGCAAAGACTTGTGTGGATTTGAATTATTATAAGTTGAGACCTGTGCATGCTTCTTCTCTTCTTTCTTTTCCTCCTGAAATATTTCTTCTCCTAAAGTATGGAAGATATATTTTGGTTTAGTTAATTTTATTTTCCATAGAGTTTAAATGGTGTACATATATTTTTGCTGAAGTTGTGTATTTTTATAGACAAATTCATCTCTTTCAATTTGTTTCTTTATTTTTTCCAGTTTTGCCTCAAATTTAACAAGGATTTAAGAATCAAGTCAATTCAATTTTATCAAGTGTACTTGATGGAAGCACTTTGGTTCCCAAAACCCCCAAAACAGGGAAGTACCTCATATATATAATTACTTTTGAAAATCAAACTGAAGGAAAGACTTGGGAACACCATTTTAATTTATTGGTTATTGTCTGGGGATGATAAAACAGAACAAAACAAATCAGTGGCCACTACTATTGCAATCTTTTATGAATGTTATATACAGAAGATAAACCTATGTTCTGTTGTTATGTAGATCTGAATTGTTTCGATGCTCCCTAATACATGAATGATTTCTGATAATAACAAAAGGTATAATTGTTTCAGCAATGATGCGTCTTGAGGCCATGGGTGCTTCATATTTCATTTTGGATCTCAGAGATAATCTTGGTGGACTGGTGCAGGTATTTGAAGTGGTTCTGAAGATGACTTTTAGTTTACTACTGCCCTCCCTCTTGCATGAGGAGTTGCTTGTTTAATGGTTTTCTTTATAAGTATGGTGGTCGCCAGCCAAAAATTTCCCATTGTGATTTCTCAAGTAGAAGTAAAATTATGACTTTCTTCTTCATAGACCTCTTAAGCTTCTTAATAAACATATATGTAAAATATGCGTTTGTAGCTTTGTATGTGCATATATATGCTATTGATTGAACTTTTACCAATTGTAACTGATGCTCATTTCAGGCTGGAATTGAAATTTCAAAGCTATTCCTGAATGAAGGGAGCACGGTATATGAATTTATTTCTACTTTCTCCTGCAACTTATTTGCAACATTTCCTAGGTATCAAATAAAGGACTGTTGTATTCTTAGGGTGTTAGTTCTGACAATTTCCATGCTTCAAACCCTGGAAGTAATCAGAAAGTATTTTGTTCGGTTGATGAAACATGGGTAGCAAACGTATATCAGTTCAGGCCAAACCATTTTGTCGATGCTTCATTGCATTCATCATGTGCAACCAGAGATGTTGCTAGTTGTATTAAAGTAAAATTAACTTGACGAGCACGAGCTTACTTTCAAATCATTGTTTTAATAGAAAAATTACCATCTGTGACCAATAATGTCTTTGTTGATACTCTTCAATGTAATGGATTTCTTTAGCCTTGCTTCTTAAGACAAGAAAGCTGGTGTGATACTATTTGATCATTATAGCTTCCTTTCCTGATTTACAAAGAATGATGATATGATGACTTGCTCAACTACCTTATTTGGTGTTTTTTTTTCCTGGTTCACATTATATCAGGTGATCTATACAGTTGGAAGGGATCCTCAATACCAAAAAACTGTTGTTGCAGACACTGGACCATTAGTTACATCTCCAGTTGTGGTATGTAATGTTTGTTATGAACTTTGTTTACTTTAAGCACATATGAATAATTGAATGGCTTCTCATTTTAGCTGCATTAAGTTTTAGTTTCTATTAACCACTAGCTTCTAAGAGAGGTAACTCATCATTCTTTTTAATGTGGTTAACTTAGCTAACGAAACCAAATTTCTTTGTCTGGTTACTCTTTTTCTGTTCAAACCCATTAGAAGGTATTTATGGTTCAGTAATATCGGAGGGTGACTTGTAAAAAACGGGTGTGATAAATCTTTCCCACCACGCTAGCCTGTTAGTTAGGAACCTTAGGTTTGTTTTGATTAATGAGAGAGTCGTACTTGGTTTAGTAATATTAGGAGCCTTGTGACAAATGATGTGTTAGATCTTGCCTGCCATGTGCTGGTCTGTCGGGGATAAACTCATGCTTGTTTTGATTATGAGGAAAAAGAATTGTATTTGTTTCTTTCTACAATGACTTCTTTAGAAAATGGGGAAAGCATAATGATTGTCCTGACCTAAGCGGTTCAGTTGTAGTGCTTCAATATGTACAGATGAAAGAGAGTGCAGCTCTTGAAGAGGTCATCGAACTAAGATGATGAAACAACTATTTGAATGAACCTGTTCTAATTAATTCTCTACATAAGGGGGGGAAAAAAAAAGAAAAGAAAAAGAAAGTGTAGGCAGTACTTGTGCTTTTGGCTAAGATGTTCGGTAAGTTACCAACAGACATTCCTTGTTTAAAAAACCTATGAAGTCAGCCTTATTGAAACTCGCTTTGAGAAAACGGGTATTCTCGATCTGATTCTGCCCAATATTTAATATTTAAATCATTATTTTCCAGCAGTATGAATATAATTTGTTTGGTCACGGTTAGTTGCATTTTGTTTCTCTTGAAAAGTCACACTGATTAATAGGCATATGCTTCGATGTCTTGGACTTAATTAGAAAGCTCCCGACTATAATCCATGCAGGTTCTAGTGAACAAAAGAACTGCAAGTGCAAGTGAAATTGTGAGTGTCTCGATCAACTAAATTGCATATTCGATACTTTGGGACTTATATTTTACTCCCCAAGTTGTTCTTACTTCAGGTTGCTTCCTCGCTCCATGATAATTGCAGAGCTGTTCTTGTGGGGGAAAGGACTTATGGCAAGGTTTAAGCTATTAACCTCGGCTTTAGCTAGTTTTTTCCCGTGTTCTTAATTCAACTTGAAAATTTCATATGAACTCTTTGTGTGCTGCTACGTTTACATGTGGCTTCTTCACATCAATTTTCTTTGAGTATCTTTTCTACTTATCTAGTTTTGGTAGCAATCTGGATGGCCATGAATTGGACTTTAGAAACGACCTCAATAAGCTTTGTTAAAAGTGATCCTTCATTGACAGGGTTTAATTCAATCTGTTTTTGAACTTCATGACGGGTCTGGTGTTGCAGTCACTGTCGGGAAATATGTTACCCCAAATCACAAAGATATAAATGGAAATGGAATCGAACCCGACTTCAAAAACTTCCCAGGTAAAGTAAATTACCCTCCAAAGAATGACAAGAATCTGGTCAACCTCACCTAACAAGAATGCCCCTTTGTTGCAGCATGGAGTGATGTCGCTGAACGTCTCTTACAGTGCTCCATACTTCATCAAGGATAACACAGGTTTCCACGAGCGCAGTCGGTCTTCTTTTGCTGCTCGGCCCAATTTCATGAATGTGTAGAGCATGAAGGAGGATCAAAATCAGTTTATCCACCCATGAGTTTAGGATTTGGAACTCATCTCAGTCTAGATTCACTACACTCAAAGGTGCAGACAAGAACCATGGAGAAGTTTTGCATCTAATAAGCCCTTGTTTTAAGCAATTAGAGGCCATAGGAATATTTTTTTCAGTGATTCTCTTGTTGTAAATGGTTACTAGTGACATTAGTCAAACGTTCTGGAACTTCAGATTGTTTGGAATTCGTCAGCTTGAAGAAATGTGCATTTATACTTTCAGTTAGAAACACCTCATTCATGCATTTTCACGAGAACCTTTTTGCTTGGTTTATACTCTTTGGATGTAATAAAGAAACTCTATTCATATTAAAAATTTAGAACTCGTTTTAATTAAGGAGTGGGTTGGTGTTTAATGTTTGTTCCATTGTAATTAGGTTTTAGGAAATGCTTTGGTACCGAAACTTTAATTTGTAAGTTACAACACCACAATTATCCTAGAAAAGTCTTCAATTACATTATAATGTATTTATTTTTTTAAAATATATATATATATATATATATATATATATATTTTACAACAACAACATAGTCATCGATGTCTTTTGATCATGAAATTAAGCGTTGTAAAACAGTTGTAGAAAAATAAATATCGAAAATAATTATGATACAAATATTGAAAATAATTATTATACATTAGTAATTAAAAGAATTGATTAAATACACAAACTTATAAGGTATATTAGGATCACGATCCTCATAAACATTTTCCAACATTTCGGCGTCTATTGTAGTATTTGTAACCAAGTATAGATAGAATTTGATAAATTGTAGATATAATTGTAATGGATTGCAGTTTTAGGGATAATAATTTAGTGTATAACAACATTTTTAAAATATTGCAAGTATAGCAAAATCTATTAGTGATAGACTTCTACTAGTGATATGAACTATAACTGATAGACTCTAAGAATTTGATTTAAATTTTGCTATATCTGTAAATTATTTAACATTGTGTTATATTTGTTAATACTTTAAACCTAATTGTCTTATTTGTAATTGTCCCTATATATATATATATTATTAAAAAATTAAATGGGCAAGGCGGGGCTAGGAATTAGGGCGGAGATGGGATGTGGAATATAATCTCTATCCTCGTCCCTGTTTAGCCAACATGGAGAAATTCTCCCCACTCTCTCCCCGTGTAAACAGAGTTTCCTCGTCTTGTTTGTTGCAAGTCCCTGTGGAATAAATGAACATCTCTATTTATAGCATTTAGTTTTTCTATAGACTCAATCATTAACTTTTTTTTTTTTTTTTAAAAAAAGAGAGTCTAGATTTCTCAAATTTTGCAGTTGTGTCTATCGTTTATCAGTCTATAGAAATCCAAATCCTGTAATTGTATTTAGTAGGACTTTTAAGATTAATAATTAAGTGTACCAATATTTTTTAAAAAATTGCAATTTTACAAAATATATTAGTGATAGACTCTTATTCTATTAGCGATATGATCTATCAGGGATAAACTCTTCTTAGTGATATCGTCTATCACTGATAGACTGTGAGATTTTATCTAAATTTTGTTATATTTGCAAATTCTTTTACAGTGTGCTATATTTACTAATACTTTGAGTTTGATTGTTATATTTGCAACTGTTTCTCAAGTCCAAAGACACCTTGGAAGTCCACAAAATATGGACCGACTTCATTTGTTCCATATGAAGGTAATAATCGAGTGGAACTCACTAGCAAACGAAAACTGCAAACTGAAGATGCATATTCTGCGAATGTTATCCACGTATGAAAGAACTGTGAACAAACATTAGGTTAATTGGAAGTGGAGTATGGAGAAAACAAAAATGGAAGAGGACAATGTTCAATGACCAATCATATAAGGAGAGTGTAATTTGGAAAGCAAGAAGGTGGGAGATTCTGTGGGCTGATGTGAAATGGATTAACAAAATTTCTTACTAAATCAGCTTGGATTCATGTTTTTTTTTTCTTTTTTTTTCCTCTTCAGAAAATTCATTTTTATTTTAAATCTTATGAAAGTGAACCAAAATTAAGTTCAATTAATTCGAGAAAAATGCAAACTATTAGAACTAAACGTAGCATAACTTGAAAATTGATTAACTAATGGGAATATGTGAAATGTGGGTCTTTTTTCTACAACTGCAGCTTCTTTGCAGAAAGTGACATGAGGTTTTTTTCCCCTTTTTTTTTTCCTATTAATATTGTTTCGATATGAGAGACTTTGGGAATTATAAGAAATCAAGCATATTATTGGAATTTTCTCTCTGACAAGCTGCAGAACAATAATTAAATTACCATCTTTAAAATGTGGATCAAAAGTTGGCAACGGGTAATAGTTTAAAAAAATAAACTTCTTTTAGAATAATAAATAAAATTCAATTAATTAATTGTTTCTAAAATCGAGTTCATGAGAATTAATCACATAGTGAAAGATTTTGTAAGGAAAAGAAAAAGGAGAAAAGAAAATATATGTTATTTATGGTAGCATTAGTGGGAAAATTTTTGGACAGATGTATAAGATTTTAGAATATATGGAAATATCTTCCTTAAATGTAAAATTGAAAACAAACAAAATCTATTATGCGGTGGACATTTCCTCTATTTGTACATCCATTTGTTGGACACGTGGCATTGCATGGTTGGTCTTTTAAGGTGACATAAATTGTCTTTTTTTCTAAATATTATTTTGATCCATGTTTGTGTTCATTTCCGTCTTTGTACTCTCAAAATATTCATTTTAATTCTTATATTTTTAACTTTGATTTATAAAATTTTTAAACTTTCAATGACAATTTTGATTCCTTAAAAATGAAATAAAATTGAAAACGAATGACTAAAAATGATCATTTTTTTAAAGTATAAGGACCAAAATAAATAAAAACTGAAAACATAGAGATCAAAATGAACATTTTAAAAATACAAAAACCAAAATAAATCAAAACTAAAAATACCGGACCAAAGTACTATTTTAGAAAACAAAAATTCATTAAAACAACCAAATCAAACCAATAATCAAAGTTATTCCCTCTCGAGGAGGAGAGATAAAACAAAAGAAGGAAATACATCTTTCCGAAATTTGACAGAAAAAATCTATAATTTTGAGAGGCATTTTTAAAAATAAAAAATATTTTAAAATATCTAAAAAAGGAACTTTTTGCTATAAAATGTAAATATTTTTTGAAAATTTCTATTTATAAGAGTTTCTCTAATCTTTTGACATATAATATATTATTTTAATTCATTGTGTCACACAATTCTCAAATAAAAAAAAAATGAATGTATGTTTTTTAATTTCTATACTATGGTAACACTAGACAACCTGCAACTAAATTGTTTTCCTAATGTGCGTGTGTTTTGTATTTTGTTTGGTATTCATTCAGAATTTTATTTCTTTCTTTTATAATTTACTTATCAAAATGGAATAAATCTTATAAACTAAAAAAATAGACTTTCAAAATTCAAGTTTTCATTTGTAAAGTTTAGCCAAATGGATTTTGCATACCTGAGCAAATTGAAAACGAAACTTTAGAACTATGAATAACCATTTTATTTTTTTTTTTAAAAAAAACAAAACATAAAATAGAAAATGTATCCACAAGAGTTTTAAAAAATTGGTTTCTAATTAAATAGGATCTTTAAGTGAGCATATTTTGTTAAAAAAAAATATAGTTGTAAATATAGCAATCGGTCATTCAGACCAATGTATTAATAGATATAGAATAATTCAAAAGATTTACAGATATAGCCAAATTTAGATCCAATTCTCGAAATCTATCGATGATTGACTATATTGCTGGTAAGAATTTATCAGCAATAAAATCTATCACACATAGATTTTTTTTATGTTTGCAATTCTTAAAAAATGTTGCTACACACTTAATTATTAATCCTAAAAATATTATTCATCGTAATTATTAAAAAAAAAAAAAAGAGAGAGAGAAAAGGAAAAAGGAAAAAAGAAAAAAGAACATATTTGGCAGCAATGGCAATTTATTACCATGGTCCACTCCACCAGGGGATTAGATTGGATTTTGGGATTTTGGGATTGTACAACCCTCGTCTATTACGATTTATTAAAAAGAAAGAAAAATCGGCCATGGAAATTTTTTCTGTTTTCAATATTCCAAATAACTATGGAAGTTTTTCAAGCAACGATATCCAAATATATATATATATATATTTCAACATATATATATATATAAATTCCATAAAAAAATAAAATAAAATAACTCTCATTTGTAAATTAGCCTACTTTTGCATGTGCCTCTGCATATTCTTTTTTACAAGGTATCATATTTATTCCCATTTGAATGTTTGAAGTTTATATTCTTGAATCAATCACTCAGCAAAGGTAGGAGACAATATTCTTCATTACAGACTCTAAGATGCACCAAAAACATATAATTCTCTCACTTCACACTCCCAACTTTCAATTGACTACTCATGTCTACCATTTTCGTTTTTTGAAAACCGTTTTCGAAGAATTATGATTGAATGATTATATAATATTTCATGTCAATCATTATTTACAAACTTACGATTTTCGATCGAAGACAGAAATAACTTCTATATATTAGTTGTCTTCTTTATATGATTTTTTTTTTTTTGTTCGAAGAATAGAAAATTGTTCTGAAAACATAAGCCAGCTCCATATGTTTGTTATTTTGCCTTTCTTTCTAAGTGTACTTTCTCTTGCTTGTGGCATTCAACTACTCCATTGGCTGCTTTCTCAAGTTTTCTTATATTCTTTCTCTTCTTGATCCAAGAAAGCTTTGATTCCTGAGTTTAATGAATAAAAATATTTACAGTGAAAAGATAATCACTCCTGTTCAGTACCAGTTATAGTCTGGCTCTCTCATTTGATCTATTTTTATTAAAGCTTGCCTTCTCTGTCATTATAACTACTAAATCCAAGAAGAAGAAACTGTCAGCAGCCAACTTAAAGTGATGGGTTTAAACATTCTGAGAAATTTGGCACTATTTACTCTCTGTTCCTTCTTGCTCTTCTCAGGTAATGCTGGTTTTACCATTCTTTTTTTAGCTATTTCTATGCTCATTGTTAGAGAAGTTTGAATGTGAAAGTGAGAGAATAAGTTTGTATTGAAGTACGTTTCCACTGGATATCATATATGATGTTAATATGACAATGTCAGCAAACAAAATGACATTTTTATTTCCATGAGAAACAAAACACTTCTAATCTAAGTTAATAGTGTCCATCATGTACTTACGTTGGAACGGTGGCTGCATAGTCTCATCCGAGAGTTCAATCTCTTTGGTAAAACAACCTGTGTTGAGCACTCCCGCTAGAGGCTGAAAACAAAAATGACATAATTGGTTAATATGAAAAGCATTCAAGTGGTTTCTTCATTCTTTACATTCATAGCTTAATTTGGAGATTGACAAAGATTTCTCCCTTCTTCGTGGTTCTTTATTTTAGATGTTGCCAATTCCTCTGCATATAGAATTTCTGATGTAATTCAAATCCGTGGGGGGATGGTGTTCGATGCTGGATAGATCTTTTTTTTATTTTCTTGGTTTAGAGAATCCTAACACTGTCAACTTAAAAAAACTTCGAAAAAAACTGCATAATCGATGCAATGAAATGAAAATGAATGTACATGCCATTCATGAATGTAACGTACTCATATCTCAGTGATTGCAGCAAATTTTACATAAAGAAGGTGAAAATTGATGCAGTTTTGTTCTCTCCAGGTTCAAGCTTTGCAGAGAAATCACCTATACAAGAAGCAAATAAAAAAAACATACCTCTTCAGAATGAAGATGACAGAACAATCTTCTCACCTTCTGTACATTTCACTCAGTTGGATGACACTACCATTGTTAACCCAACAACAACGCCAGGAGGAACTCCAGTTTCACCACCACAGTCTGTGCCAAACTTAGTAGACCCCAATGTGAATCCCACCGCAGTGACGGGGAATTCGGGTGGAGGCTCATGGTGTATTGCAAGCTCTGCAGCTTCCCCAACTGCTCTGCAGGTGGCTCTTGACTATGCCTGTGGCTATGGCGGTGCAGACTGTTCAGCAATTCAGCCGGGTGGGAGCTGCTATGACCCAAACACAGTGAAGGACCATGCCTCTTATGCCTTCAATGACTATTACCAGAAGAATCCAGCGGCTACTAGCTGTGTTTTTGGAGGAACAGCACAACTCGTTAGCACAGACCCAAGTATGGCATTTTCACCTTTCTGATTCATCATTAACCCCTGTTGTCACTTATGATAGCCAAATTTAATAGGTTTTCTGAACTATCAAACTTAGCTCAGACAGGTTCTATTGATTACAGGAGTTCCTACTTAATCTGTGAATCCTCCTAACATTTTTTTATCCAATAGAAATTGGCCATGCTACAAAGTGACAAGAACATTAAATCACAAATTATGCTTTTCTTGGTAGGTAATCCGTTTGTGTTATACCTAGGACTACTACTTTTCATTCAACCTTTTCCTGAATGTACCTAATTCTCAACTTTATCTCTCTCATCCTCCTTTCCTAGTAGAGAACAAGGGATAAGGAAACTTTAGTGACAAATTTCCCAAAAAGGTCATATCCTATCATCTAAAGATAAAAACGAGGTAGTGATCCCTAACAAAGTCATAGCTCAAAGGTGAAATAAAATCTCATAAATTGGTCAGTTGAAACTTTTTATTGACAATTGTCTTTTCTATATTATATTGCAGGTAATGGTAACTGTCACTATGCAACACCCAGAGCTATGCCAAGGTAATTCCTTAAGAGCTCAGTATTCATTTTACTAAGAGACTATAAGATACCCATAAAAGGAAAGGAATCAGTAAAGGAAGCAAAATCAGAGCTAACTAATTTCTTTATGTATTTGACAGCCCCCCTCCACCAGCAAACCCAAACCCAACACCGCCGGCACCTGTAATCCCACCACCACCACCTCCAGCCACCACGATCCCAACAATGACACCGCCAGACACCACAAACCCGACATATACACCCACAGATCCATCAATCTATGGTGCAGAACCATCAGGCATGCCCAGCTCAGCTACTTCAATATCAAAACGATCGGTGCTGCTCTTGACCATGACTTACTTTCTGGGTTTGCTCATTGCAAATCATCTGTAACCTGAAGGAATCATTTCTTCTCTCCACAGAGAGATGGCAATTGATTATTTGCTGCACATTTTTGCATTGTTAGACATCAATATGATAAAAGAAAGATTATATAGTAAGTTATTGCTGTTATAAATCAGGTTATGCATTAGAAAACTAAGGAGTCCACAGGAACATACATCAGTACATTAAAGAAATAAATAGGTCATATGCTAGCCATACGATATTTCACATTGTTAGCCAGTAAAAGGATAAAGACAAGTCAATTCCATTTTGGACAAATGTTAGCAAATAATATAGATAAGTCACTTCCGTTTGGAAGCTCTTTAGGTTGATTTTCCAGGGAAGACATTGTACTTGAACTTCGGCTTGCAGGGGTTCATTTAGTTTTACCTATGAATGACAAATTGTCCAATTTAAGATTGTTCACTGTACAATGTACAAATTATACAAAAAAAGTAGATGCTAGAAGGTGAGTTCACAAGCTCGTATATATAACGAGTAGGACTGATGTTATTTAAAAAGGAAACAAATGATTGTCTAGGTTCAATCCAATGCAATTTTGTGATAACTAAAAAGAGATGGAGGGTGATTGAGATCAAGCAAGCACGAAGAAAGGAAAATTTCTTTATAGCATTTATAAACACAAAAGGGAAAGTCTGTACATTCTGACTATTGTGCAACTATTACAGGATGACCAATAGTGTTTATTGAAGATTTAACCGATAAGGTTTACTTGGGAGTGACTAAGGAACTTAGATCACGAGCAGAAATGAGACAGCAGTAATACAAATGACTGCTACTGTTGCAACAATTGAATTCTGGTCAAAAGCTCTCCGAAAGCTGCCCGCTCTAGAGAAATGCTGAAAGGCCAAATATGCTGCTATCATTAGGGAGATAATGTTTCCTTCTTGAGTTCCCCTGCAATTACAGATAATAATCAGATCCTGAGATTGGAAAAATTATAAAGCTCAATCTGATTAAAAGTTTAAATGTTTACCTTAAGCTTTGGACTTGATATGGGGCCACAATCACCAAAAGTAACGATATGAATGGTATCTCCAATTCACCTACATCCAAAAGAACCCAGCATCCGACTTCCTATGAATTATCTACGAAATCAATGGATTGTACAGAGTGGAACCCTTTTAGTTGATTGAATAAAATGAGGTTCAAACTAATACGTTTCTAGCTAAGCTATAAACTAAGGTTCCTTACAAGATAAAGTGTGATAACTAGCAATTAAATTCATTAGCTATCCAGTGAAGGAGACAGAAGATTATACCGGGGATAAAGAAGAACAGTCGAACAAGAAGTGCCAGAAAAGCGCTCCAAATGCCATATTCTCCTCTGAAATAGAAGTTAGAACCAAAACATTGACCCATTTATAAATTGGAACTAATTCCTCATAAATCTTGGCATCATACTGATAGATACTGAATAGAGAGAATTCTTGAAGATGATTTTCTTGAAGACAGTCAATGTATCTATGTGATCGTAAGGAGAAACGGGGCAGTAATACACAGAGGATTTTCACGAGGCTTACTTAATCCACGAGACAACACTTGCAGGTGCCAGAAGAGCAAATAGCGGAACAATAAATGACTTCTGAATCCCAGTCCCCTTTGCTAGCATTAAAACCCTGGTGAAGAAACTTAAGGTTTTAAAAATTATACTTTGATTCGTGCAATGGGTTCTAAAACAGCAGATGAAAACGAAAGTGGTGGCATATTGACGATATAAAAGTAGCCACTGAATGCTATCGACTTAAATGAAAATAATTATCTACCGCAATAAAAGGAATTGTAGCAAAGCATTTACAAACCCATCTGAGTATTGGTTAAAATTGAGCATTCAGTGCTGATTCCACAGAAACGTACCTCGAAGATTAAAAGTAGTAAATTCCATATAGTTGAGAAGCAAAACAACGATAAATAAAAGCACAGTTCCAAAGATATAATAAGATCATGTATTAGACGAGATGGTGCTTGTATACAATTACACGAGAATCTGATAGAGAGAAGGGAGAATTACGCAGAAGAAATGGTGGAGATCCACTGAAGAGTGCGGGCGTTAACGGGCATAGCGTAACAAATAGCACTTAAACCACGACTCCTCTTCTTGGTAATCGCAGCCGTCGCAATCCCCTCGCTACCGACAGCAAACCTGATTCACAACTTTCCTTTTTTAAAAATCTCAATTTTATTAAACCAAAACCATTACTACTCAATCAATCTAGCAGGATTCCGGAGCCTCGAATTACCTAAGCGGATTGTAACAGATGGAACTCTGTTTAGCGGCAGGACTGAACGAGAGCTTTGCATTTGGCGGTGAAGATCTTAGCGAGAGAGGAACGGAGAGCTTGGATCTATAGAGAGAGGGATTGTAAAGTGAAACAGCAGAAGATAAAGATACACAAACCATTTCCACCTTCTTCCTTTGCTTGGTTCAGCCTCTATCTTCTCTCGGATTTTGGACTGGAAACAATACTCTTGATTCGAGTTTTGATTCAACAAGGAAACTGTTGCTCGCCCAACTGATGAACGTGAAAAAACCGGAGCCGGGCCGCCGGCTGTCCTCCCCAAAGCCGAATAGAAGGTATTCATCAAACCGCCACTTTTTTTTTTTTTTTTTTTAAGTAATTAGCATCGGTTAGTCGAAGTTGGTTTTTCAACCAAACTGCCATCGAACCGACTATGATTGGTTTAATAAATATTTAAACTGATCCCGTCCGATGAGAAGTAAAAATTGATCGGTCGGCCAGTTTTGGTCGGAAAATCGACACCGACTTATCTCTTTCTCCGACCGACGTTTCGACCATCTACTCGATTTTTCAGTTTATCATGATCAACCCTATTTTTTAGTATAACAGTATGAAACAAAACACAAAACAAACTTAAAGAAATCTTCCCCTAAAAAAACTTCAAGAAATATATAGATTAGAAGAGGATAATCAGTCCATTGAGGGTGATCTTTAAACCATATCTTTACATATCGGAATTGAACGTGAGAAGTTGAGTAGTGAGTAACAGAATTACTCCTTAAATAAACCTCAAGAAATTATTCAATTATCACGAAATGAACAAAGGCCTAAACCTCGTTCGTGAGGATTTGTTTTAGCCGATATAAGGTTAAGCTAACTTCAAGAGCTTTGAAAAGTTCTACATACAGAACAATAGCCTCAGTGAGTCATCAAAAGAAAACAACTTCCCCTAGCAAGCATAACATCATCATTAGAGTGACAACACAATAGCTCTGATTCCCACATCACCATTCAAGAATGTCGCATTAAAATTCATTTTAGAAGAACCATGGGGAGGGCCAAACCAAACACAGTCATCCTCAGTGATGTAGAAACATAATCTTTTGTTAGTTATTTTAAAGCTTAACTATATTTTCCTTTGAATTTGATTGTAGAACTGGTTACCTACTAAACCGATCACCTTTAGTATAATGTAACTCGCTACCACCCTATATAAAGGGCAACTTTGTATCATTTGATAGGTTGAATAAGATTTGAGGTAATTTTTCTTTGCTTGTGTGTGCATCAAGTGGTATTAGAGCCCTCGATCCAAGGCTGACTTTTGTCAAATTCAGATCTCTTTCCCTTCAATCACCATGGTTGCAGAAGCTTCTTCCACCCTCGAAGGTCGCTTGAATGATGTTGAACCTGCAGTTGTCGACATCAACAAACAACTCTCTACCATCACCAAAGCCATAAAAAACCTTACATTCCAAATCAATTCCTTCACTTCCACCCCGTTGGCTCCAAGAATTCCCACCGAAGGTAGAGCTAATCTTCAAGATAACCCTAAAAAATGTAGAATGATACGGTTTAATGACCTTTCTTTGCCCCTTTTTATGGGAGATTATTCTGACTCCTTGAAAGATGATGAAGTTCTGGTGCAAGAAACGCATCAAAGATTTTCAAGAAAAGTAAGTGGGAGACCAAGAGTTCTAAGAACAACCCGACTACAAGATCAAAATGGATCTGCCACCTTTTAATGGTCGTACGGATATTGAAAGGTTCCTCGATTGGGTAAAAAACGTAGAAAACTTCTTTGTTTACACTAACACCGCAGAGAAAAAGAAGGTTCGATTGGTTGCATATAAGCTTCAAAGCGATACTTCCACATGGTAGGAGCAAATTGAGAATAATTGGAGGTATTATGGTAAATCTCCCATTCGAAGTTGGCCTAAAATGTTGTGTTTAATGAAAAAACAATTCCTTCCCATGAACTATCAGCAAATACTTTATAATAAGTACCAACAATGTCGTCAAGGAGAACGCTCCATTACTGATTATATTGAGGAATTCCATCGCCTAGGTGCAAGAAATAACTTGCATGAAACTGAGCAGCAACAAATTGCAAGATTTGTGTTTGGACTTTGAGAAGACATCAAGAAAATTGTTAATCTACATCCTTTAGCCTACCTTGTAAACACCATTGCTCTAGTTACCAAGATTGAAGAAGAAGAAGAAGCAATTTTAGTCAAGAACTTCTCCAATTGCTTCACATGGGGAAAGCAACAGAATGCTTACAAAAAACCAAATCTTGAACCCAACAAATCTCCTACTTCTCAAGACAGAAATTCCATGGTTCGAAAAGAAGACCAACCCAAGAAGGGAGTATCCATAAGCAAAGGTAATGATGGTATTAGTCTTATAAAAAATCTTAACCCCTATAACCGTCCTACTCTAAGTAAATGCTTTCGATGTGGACTGCAAGGACATCTTTCAAACGAATGCCCACAGAGGATAACTCTAATTATTCACAAAGAGGAAGATTCGGTGCAAGAACACTAAGATTCCGATGAAGATGTAAATTTTTTACAAGTAAATGATGCGGACCAACTTTCTTGCATCATTCAAAAGATCCTCCTCACATATAAACAAGAAAGGCATCCACAAAGAAACACTATTTTTTCGGACTCGGTGCACAATAAATAATAAGGTATGCCAAGTAATAATAGATAGCGGTAGCTGTGAAAATGTTGTGTCCAAAAACTGGTAAATGTGCTTAACCTTAAGACAAAAGTTGGGTTATATGTCCTAAAACTTGCAATTTGTAAACATTAAACGTATTCTGTTTTTCAATAAATATGTTATTGAGGTATATTCAGTAAAATTGTTATTGAATATGTAAATTACACTTATTAAAGCCTAAATCCAATAGACTAACGAACCCATGGCTATAGCATGAATACTTGAACTTTATGTAGAGACATAAAAGTGGATCAAGTTTGAGTATATAGGCAAAACAGTCTATGGGTATAGGGATAGAGCTGGATATCTTATCTTGAAAATATTATGGATGCGGTCCACATTGTATTTAAGACAAACGATGTGATCCTGAATCGTTCATGTAAAGACATGTGAGTGGGTGCATCCTATGCAAAAGATGTTCGCATGAGACCAAACTATGAAATAGTGACTTTTTTTTATAACATTGTTTACTGTTTAAAGCCGACTATTTCATTTCGATGACCTAAGGTAACTCGATCTTAATCCTGAGCTAACTATGACCTCCTGTTTATTCGGGATTATCCTTTAATCTGCATGGGTGAGAGTGGCTCAACATCGCTGCTCAATAAGCCTCTCATTTTAGGGGTAAGACTGGGTAGATAGTTGAGGGCATAGTCCCCTAAGATGGAATTCACTCTTACCTGATTTCAGGGTTAACATATAGGTTGTTCCTTTAAGTACTAACTCCTAATCTTGAACAAAGGGTCCCGCTCTCTCTACGACTGAGAGAGACTCGGTTTATTGGTGGAACCATAAACCAATTGTTCATTAGTGGGTTAGTGGAGAATTAAGGAGCAAGATGTATTACAGGGCTAAAACGATAATTTAACCTAGTTGTAAATACGAACAACCTGTGAAAGACCAACTTACTGATCATAGTTAAATCAAGTGGACAAAAATATATATACAGTGAGGAGAGTGCAGCTACCAGGCTTTAGTGGAGTGTCCCAGTAGTTAACAAATGTTGGTTAATTCGATTAAATGAATTTAGCCAATTAATCTTTAAACGTTGGAGCTCTTGATTTGTAGGTCCATTAGGTTCCTCTGCTAGCTCATCTCAGACTAAACCTTAGAATAGTGTGACGAGTGAGTTTGAAGTGTTCATATTTGAATTAGGGAATAAGCATTAAATATATGTGATATATTTAACGGCATATCATTGAATTGATAATTGAATGATAAAGAGAGAGTTTGAGATATTTAAATAAGATTTAAATATCAAAACTATGAATAAGGATTCATCGAGATTATTGGATTTAATAATTGAATATTAAATTAGATTATTTAAGTTGTTTAATGAATTATTTAATATTAATTTGATTTAAAGTTAGAATTAATTTTGAATTAAATGGAATTAATCAAAATTGGTCAAAGTCGAATGTTGAGCTCACCAAGCTTTGAAGGTCAAAGATCAAAAGTTGACTTCACTAAGTGGGAAATTCCAAGATTAGTTTGAATTAATTTTGAATTAAAACTATATTTAATTAAAATTTGACTAAAGTCAAATGTTGACTTCAAAATAGTTGTCAAAATGTTGACTATAGTGATTTTTAGGGAAAATAACTAATTTTTAGTAAATTAGTGAGTAAATCACTTGGCAAAGTGTTGATTCCACAAAATGTCACTTATCCTACTAAATTGAGTGCATTTTGAAGTGTCAAAATTTGATTAACTCAATTTTGCATGAGTTGCATGTAATTGCTTTATAAATAGGATGTTTTCATAATGATTAAAGTTCTTGGCCATTTTGGTGATTTTCAAGTTAGTTGAAAAACAAATTCTTCTTGGCAACTTAGATATTCTAAAAGAGTTTTAGAATTTAAGTCATCAATTCTCTCTCAATTTCTATTCTAAATTCATCCATAATTTAGTCACTCATTGGATCCCACCATCCCGTTCTAAGGTCGAAAAATAGTTGAGAAAACCCTCGTGGTGGTTAACAATTGGTTCGTGAGAAGATTAGAGCGAAAATTGTGGTCAATTTGGAGTTACAGATGTTGTAGCTCAAACCCTAATTTCAAAGTTATTTACATGCATGTTTTATCTTTAAAATGAATGAAATTTAGAGTCACTACAAGAATTTAGGTTAATCTCGATGCTGGGGGCTGTCGGCAAAAGCTAAAAAGACCGTCAGGACCACTTTCCCAACGGTTGAAACGTTGTCGGCAAACTGTTAGGGAAGCTTCGTCGGAAAAACCTTTCCCCACGATTTGGAAGCTCTGCCGTAGGGGAAAAGAATTATCTCGACAGATAAGGATGGGACTTTTTCCCCAACCCTGAAGAAAGTCATCGGGAAAAGGGCACAACCCCTGACGGTATACCGTCGGGATTGGACTATTAGCCCGACGGTTTTTGAACCATTGGGATAATATCTCGATGGTGAGGGTGCTGTCGGGCGTTTTACTTTTGCCTGACGGTGACGTGGACCGTCAGGATGTATCTATCACCCGACGGTTAGAGACCATCAGGCTATATCCTTTACCCCGACAGTCTCTAGCCACCGTCGGGATATCTTTAAATCCTAACGGTGTCTAGTCATCGTTGGGAGACCATCGGAATTTCTTTAAATAAATCAACAGATTTGAATACCTATTTAAATCTGTTTATTTATTTTCTTTTTTTAGATCTGTTTTTTTTTTTTTCCAAATGTCATACTTGTTTGAATCTTACAAATATCAATCAAACTAAAATAAGATTGCCAAAATGAAGTAAATGTTCATAATAGATTAATAATATATAGAAAATACGTTTGAATCTACAACCTTAATCCAAGAGTTTCTATAACATCCACAATTTCTTAATCGAGAAAAACATTACATGATAACAAAGTACATATTGGGAGATGCACAATTCCTAAATCCAAAATAACATTAACAAAAATCTACAACCTAAATATGCTTTCCGAGAGATGTGTCTTCAATAAAAATCTCCAGATACCTACAAAATACAAATTTAAATAAGTTTAATGCTCAATATACTATATACCAATCTCAACTAAACAAACCAACTTACCTCAATCATAAACAAACCAATTTACCTAAATCATAAACAAACTAAGAAATCAACTTACCTTAATCATAAACAAACCTAAAAACCAACCTACCTAAATCATAAAGAAATCAACTTACTTCAATCATAAACCCAAAAAGTCAACAAATCAACTCAATCATACCTTGTACTTAAATATAGATATGCAATCAACTGAAACAAACTAATTTATACAATCAATTGAAACAAACTAACTTACACAATTAAACTAACTTACATAATCAACTTAAACACCTTCCCCCCCCCCCCCCCCCCCCCAAAAAAAAAAAAAAAACTAACTTACACAATCAACTGAAACAAACTAACTTACACAATTAAACTAACTAACTTATACAATCAACTGAAACACCCCTCCCAAAATTATTAATAAACAAACTAACTTACACAATTAACTGAAATAAATTAACTTACACACTCAATTGAAACACCTACCACCCCTCACCCCCCAAAATTATTCTCAATCGTAATATACAAACCAACTGAAACACATATCTATACATTTATGTTGTTACCATAACGGTAGGATAACAACATACACAATCTTATAATTAAGTTTACTACGAAAGTCGAAGAGCTCATACCTAGTTCGATCTATCTTTCATGAGCTGTAAGAGCATAACTTTCATATCCTCTATCTCCGATTGTCTTTTGCCATCCTATTCGTCCAATCTAGTCAATCTAGCTTTTAAGGATTCTATCTCTTATTATTGCCTATCTATAATTCTTGATGAAGATGACTGGACGATGATCCCTTAGATTTTTTCACTTTTTTACCCTTTGGTGTCCTACGAAGGACCACTCCTGTGTCCAACACCTGCTTGCATATTTCTTCTTCCGATATTCATTCAAACCCTTCTTAGGTGAAGGATTCTCCCAGCTTAACCATTTGACTTTATATCAATAATTAAGACTAATTATTATATGAAAATTTTATATGAATAAAGTTACATTGAGGAATAAAAACTTACATATGCATCATTCGCAGCCTGATTAACAAACATGTTATCACTCTTATAGTGTGTTTGCTTAAATAAGTCCATTAGGTCCATTGTTTGACCATCGGGTCCTTTCTGTAAAACAATTTACAAGAAAATGAGATATTAAGATGAGTGTACTTTAACCAGTTACTTGTGAATCCATTCTATGAAGAAATTGAAAAATGGAGTGTACTTTTATCAGCTGTATGAGTGTACTTTAACCAGCTTACTATAGACTCCCTTATGTGTATGAAAGTCTTATAACCAGTTGTATGACTAACCTATTCCTTTGATTCGTCTCTGCCACTTTCTAAAAAAATGAGAAATTAAGATGAAATGAGTCATTGAAATGTAAATAAACAAAAAAAAAAAAAACACAAAAATTATTACTTTCCAGTGGATGGATTCAAACTTATTGCATAGAAAGTGTCATTCCTCTATGTCGTCTTTAAGGTCATCAAGTGGGTGTGCTCGTGCCTCTTCAGGACTTGTATATTTTTTGTAGTGTTTGTGTAGTTCCCCCCATACTCTTTGAACAAATTTTTCATTTATTCATCGATGAAATCATTGACCAGTTTGTTGGTCAAGTCTAACATAAAATGATTTTGAATTAAGAAAAAAAAAAAAAAGAAAAACTAATTAGTATGGAAGCCGATGCATATATAATTTGTAAAATATAAATTGACCATCTTTCCAATAATCGACTCTAACAAGCTCTCGTGTTTCTATTGGTACCTCTATCCATGATCCATAACGAACGAAAAAAGATTATTGAATGTTGGTACCAATAGCATTGCTAAACCTCGTTGCATTGTTGCAAGTTGGCTTCTCCAATTCAAGGTCGATCTCAATAGAAATTCTCTCAAATTTTTGAACATATTTATCCATATCAACATTTCCAAAATATCCACGTCCAGCCCTAGTAGTCGTACAACCAGACTCTGAAGAAATTATACGTCGTTAGTTTAATGAAACATTAGTTTATATAAAAATGTGGATCTAAAAATAACCTGTATTATCTCCCATAGAGGATGATGCGCCAATATGCTCCGATTGTAAGTACTCCAGTATTGCCTCCTCATCAGTATGGCCTACCATTGTTCTTATGTAAACAATAATATATATGGTATACAACAATATGTAAGTTATGAAATGAAAAAGAAACAAGTGTGTAACCTACATGCTCATGGAGAAAATACATATTTACATGCTTATTCTGTATCATTAAGATGTTCATCGAAACTCAAGCTCTTATTAGAAGATGATTGTACATCCTTTTCATCGTCATTTATGAAGTCACTACTCACTGAATTATCTGTTCTTCTACGACTATAGGATCAATATCAACTCTACATAAACTGATATCATTCATTGATTCATTAATTGTACAAGTAATACTATTCACCACTTCTAACAACTCATGTTGGTCATTCTCACGTTCTTCTGCTTTTGTCATGTCCCACACATGCTTGTTTTGGGCTATTTGCACCACTTTCCAATTATTATCATATTTAGGATCGTTGATGTAAAATACTTGTTTGGCTTGACTGGAAAATACAAAAGGTTCGTTAACAAACTAATGACGAGTTGTATTAATTGATATATACCCCAAATCCATGTATACTCTATTGGTCTTTTTAGGGTCTGTATCGAACCAAGTATACTTAAACATAATTACAAGTCTTCTCTTGGCATACTGAAAGTCCAATACTTCATTAACAACACCATAGAAATTATGGAGATCACCTCCACCTTCACTTTCTGAAGACACCATGATCCCGCTATTTTGTGTACTCCAACAATTATTACGCTTAATACTATGATAGCATACTCCATTAACAATGCATCCACTATATGAGCGCACTTCTGAACTTGGCCCCATCGCTAGTGAATATATGTCATCAGACATATCTCCATTTTCATGCAATGAAAGAACCTGTTCAAAAGTAATGTCACCTGTCATTAGTAGTCAATTGATTTTTTATTGGTCTTTTAAACCCATACTTACATGAGATTTGAACCAATCAGGAAAACCTCGTTGGTACCTTCTATATAAATCATCCTCACTTTGAGCTTCATGTCGAATTAGTCTCAAATATTGCATATAAGTAAGAGACGTGACTCAATTTTATATTTCACACTTTGTATCAAAATAATCAATTACAATAGAATGTTCAAAACTTACGTTCGATAAGCTTTAATTTCCATACAATTGTTCAAGATGTACCAATGTGCACTGCATTTTTCTTCTCTCAATAATGTCCTTACTCTTGGTGCTCCTAATGGTCACACATTTTGTTTGAACATCGAAAATTCACCACATATCTTATCCTCTAGAAGTCTATCATCATTTCTTTCATCTCTATTGAACCTTGTCTCAATTCTAGTTATGTACAAAGAACAAAATTCCAACATTCATTATATATGCTTCTGTTATAGAACCCTCAGAACGTGCTTTGTTTCTTACATATTGTTTCAATGTCTGTAAGCTTCTTTCAATAAGGTACATTCAACTATAACTAACTCGACCTGCAACTTTTGTTTCATAGGGCAAATGGATTGTTAGGTGCACCATTACATCAAAAAATGCCGATGGAAATATTTTTTCTGACTTACAAAGTATGATTATAATGTCTCTTTGTAGTCGATCCAAATCCCCTATAAATATTGTTTTTGCACATAGATCACAGTAAAATTTGCATAACTCAATGACAATAGTGGACACGTCTTTTTTCAAGTATGCTCGAACACTAATTGGAAAAAGTCTCTAAAGTAGAACATGTGAGTCGTGAGTTTTTAACCCCCATAGCTTTCCATCTTTCTCACTCACAACCTTGATATATTGGATACATACCCATCAGGAAATTTGACTGATTTCATCCACTTACAGAATGCAACTTTTTCATTAGTAGTCAATGCGTATGCAACATGTGGCTTTACAACTTTGTCTCGTACTTTTTGTAGGTGTAGTTTTTTTCCGTATATTTAGATTTTCTAAATCCAAACGAGCATTAGTTGTATCCTTATTCTTTCCCTCAATATTTAACAATGTGCCTACCAAATTATCACAAATATTCTTTTCAATATGCATAACATCCAACTTATATCTCAATAAAAGTTTTGACCAATATGGAAGTTGGAAAAATATATATTTTTTCATTCCAATTTAAACTTCGTTTCCGTTTTTTATCATGTTTCTTTGGATGTTTTCTAAGTACGGGAAAGTTTAACAAGTTCACCTCTCGTAAAATATCTTCTCCATCCATGTCAACTGGAGGAGGTCTACGTTCCACTTTTCCATCAAATTGTTTGCTTTTGCACCAATTGTGATTATCTGGAAGATAACGTTGATGTCCCATAAAACATTGTTTTCCTCTTAGCCTCATTGATGATGTATCCTCTTTACAAATAGGGCATGCTTGGTAACCTTTGGCACTCTATCCAAATAGGTCACCATATGCAGGGAAGTCGTTAATAGTCCACAATATGCAAGCATGTAGTTGAAAGTATTCGTTGCTAACACAATCGTAAGTGTGCACACCATCATTCCATAACTCATTTAACTCTTCAATCAATGGTTGTAAGTGAATATCAATTTCTTTTCCAAGAGATTTTGGACTGAGTATAAGAAAGGAGACAATGAAATTTGTCTCTTTCATGCATTTTCAAGGTGACAAATTGTAAGGAATGAGCACCACTGGCCACATACTTTATGAAGTAATCACATTCCCGAATGGATTGAATCCATCTGAAGCTAGTCCTAAACGAACATTACGTGGGTCTAAAGCAAACTGAAGAAATTCATGATCAAAATGCTTCCACCCTTCAGCATCAGCTGGATGTCGCAACATTCCATTAGTTTCAACACGTTTATCTTTATCCACCTCATTTCAGGTGCAATATGCTCAGATGCAAACAATCGCTTCAATCTTGGTATTAAATGAAAATGTCGTAAAATTTTATGTGGAATCTTTTTACTTTTTTTAGATTCAACTTTGTACCGAGATTCACCACATACTGGACACTATTGCAAATCAACAAATTCTTTCCAATATAGGATGCAATCATATTTGCAAGCATGAATACACTCATAACCAAGTCCTAAGTCACGTAATTTTCTTTTAGCTTCATAAAATAAACTAGGTATAGATGCTCCAATGGGAAATGTTTCTTTTAACAATTCAAGTAACAAATCAAACGACTTGTTAGTCCAACCGCTAAGAACCTTAATATGCATCAACTTCATCAAGAATAACAATGACGAGAAATTTGTACAACAGGGTACAACTGATTGTGTGCTTCATTCATTAAGTCTTCAAATAAGCTTGAATTGTTATCTATTTCTTGGGCATTAGTGTACATCTCATCCTCGTTTTCTTCTTCATTTACATCAGCAATTGGACACTATAGATCATTTATAATATTCGGAATTTCATTTTCTTCACATTCATCTCTGTCGTACTTAATCTATCATCATGTGTCGATTGAGATGTGTGACTCTCGTATCCCCTAGACAAGTGAGTGGGTCTCCATGATATACCCATTGATGATAAGATGGAGAAATTCCATTAATGAATAAATGTCGTTCAACTCCATCTATTGGCTCCCATCTAGCATTCATACATTTTTTGCATGGACATCTTGTTTTTCCCGACTTATTAATATGAAGTTTTGCAACATCAAGGAATCAATATACTCCTTCTGCATACTCAGTTGATAACTTGTTCCTAATCTTAATCCACTCTTTATCCATTCTTAATAATATGTGCAATAAGTTGAACCTGTATGATTTAGACAATTAGTTATATTAGAACATATAGTTTCAATTTCTAACTTTTAATTTCATAAAAGTTGGATTATGGGTAAGCCTTTATTGAGATTCATGAATTTCTTGTTTAAATCTTGGATAACTTGTGAGTTTAGGAGACGATTTGGATCAAGGTGCTAATTGTGTAAGTGAAGTGAAGGCTTCTAAAATAATTTTACGAATGAATTTGGGTTTGATGGTTAAAATTAGGATTATTTTGCCTTATGTCCTAGGACCTAACTCGAAGTTTGAGAAAAGCTAGAAGCAAGATTACTTTAATGGGTTTAATTGCTAACATCTTTGGGCTTAACTTTGAGATAAGTATCTTATTATTGGCTTGCCTATAAACTACTGTTGTATTAAATACAATTTGCTATTATAAAAGTAGATCTAAGGGTAGAAAGGCTCGAGATGTTTTGAGATAGTTTCAAAATCCTATATCTAGACTATTTTCCTAGAACAATTTTATGAAAACCAAAATTTACCTAATCCTTACAACGTTAGATTCAATTTTAGTATGCTAATCTAAATTATCAATCTAGACTAATAACGATTAAATTTTAGGCCTTTACTGCTTATCTTTGTTGTGCAATGATTTCCACTCTCACACATAATTTCAAAAGGCAACCCAGTTTTGAATAATAATAAATATATAAAATATGAAAAAAGACATACCATAAAACCCTTGTATGAAACCTTTGTTTAATTACGCTAGTGATGCAAGTCCACTTTGTTTGAATCAACTTGTATTATAGGTTTTTGGTTGCCAACCATTAAATATGCACGTCCATTTTGTTGGAATCAACTTTATTGATTTTTCTACTTTCATTTTCTTTTCATACTTCACTTTATAAATGTAATTTCAGATTGGATTTACGTTATGAATTATATTACTAAATGACATCATGATTTCCTATTTTATCTTATGGAATTATGTGTTTCAAAATGCAACTCATACTGAGTAGAAGCTGGAAAAGACTCTTTCCAACTGAGAACGTCGCAAAGAAGATGCCGAAGTCGCTACCTCATGTATTTAATATATTTGGTCTTCACTCATTTATCTTTCTTGATGGATATTTTAATCTTTCAAACTCTATATAAAAATATTAATTTTGCTCTTTATTTGGTATTGCATTTTAAGGAAAACAGCATGGTATCACATGAATTAATGTTCTAAACCACATAATTATGGATAAAGTCAAGGACATGGCCTCACATTAATTAGAAGTTGGGAAGATCATTAATATATATAAATAAGAATGTCTTCATCAATTAGATTTAAAATGGACAATTAGAATAATTTTATTGGTACGGAGCATTTTCTATCGAAACAAGTAATATTTTGTATGCATAGGCCTAATATCTCAACAATTGAGCTCTATTGATCTAATGCTCCAGGTCCAGAATTCAAAATTTAATGACTCTGATATTTTCCTGTGATCTGGCCACGTTATCTACTTATTTTAAATTATTCTCATAAACTAACACAAGTCTTTTTAGCATGTTTTATTATAACATGAAAGTATGACTTTCTAGGTATAAACTGGATTGGACCAGCTAGTTTGGTTCAGTTTTTTTTTCTTTTTTTTAATTAAAAAAACATTGAATTTTTCAGTTCAGGGACAGGGAAAACAAAAAATATTTGTTCAGTTCTCAGTTCAATAAGTTGAAAAATCATACAAATAGAAAAATAGAAACAAGACATATAGTTATTGGTAAGAAAAAAACGATAGCTTTCATATTGTGCATGAGTTATCGATCCTCAAAATGAAAGAATAATAGAGCTAATGAATAAATTTAAAAAAAAAAAAAAACAATCTGGCGAGGGGGAAATCGAAGTTACCTGTCTGGCGAAAGGGAAATCGAAGACGGCAACCGGATGGAACTCGAGGGGGACCAAGCAGTGATGGACGAACGAAATCGAGGTGGAAATCAGACAACCAAAGTTCCAAAACGAGGATGGGGAGAAGAACGGGCATGCGGAGAGGGGAAGAAGAAGAATCGGGGAGAAGAAGAATTAGGGCTATTTATATCAAACTTTTTCCCGATGGTTGTCTGCCAGACCGTCGGGATATAGTTAATAAGTGTTGACAGTCACGCACTCACCGTCGATAGAATTTCAAAATCTTGACAGTAGTCTAACATAACTGTCAGCCGAAGTTCACCAAATTCTAAAAAGACTCGCAATCCCGACGGTGTTATGACACAACCGTCAGCCAAAGTTCACCAAATTCCAAAAAGAATCTTCGAGCGCCCGACAGTTACTGAACACCGTTGGGATATAGTTTACAACTGCCGACGATCACCCACGCACCATCAGTGGAACTTCACAATCCCAATGGTAGTCTGACACAACCGTCAGTCGAAGTTCACCAAATTCCAAAAAGATTCGCAATCCTGACGGTGTTCTGACACAACCGTCGATCAAAGTTCACCAAATTTTAAAAAGACTCTTAGAATGCCCAACGGTTGACAAACACCGTCAGGATATAATTTATAATTGCCGACATTCAACCACACAACCGTCGACCCAAGTTCACCAAATTCCAAAAGACTCTTAGAATGCCCGACGATTAAACCTTATCGTCGGTAGTTATGAACTTATCCCGATGGTTGTCGTCGAACCATCGGCTAAAGTTTCTCAAATCCCCATAAAAAAACTTTTTATATTTATATTACAACTTAGAATATCCAACGGTTACACGGAACCATTAGTCTTGATTAGAAACTCCAGACGGTTCGACACCCATCGTCGGGCTAACATAAAAAATTCTAGTAGATGAGTTTTGTATACTGCACACCTTGTCCGACGGTTGGTTGACCACCATCAAGCTTAAATAAGAACTCCCAACGGTTGTTGCGCATCGTCGGGATAAATTAAAAAGCCAAACTGTCGAATAGAACCGTCAAGCAAAAGTACTATAAGTCTAACAGTTCCTTAGGAGACCGCCGGGAGTATTTAAAATCTTGACGGTTTTTCGTAGACCGTGGGGACAAATATTTATCCCGATCCCTTATTTCCACCGCCAGGATAGGTTAAAACCACCGACTCTTTTTTAGTCATCGGGAGAAATATCGACGAGAATAACCAAAATTCTTATAGTGAGTGCTTAAGATCCAAATTATTTTTGCATGCACGTTGTTTATTCTTACAATTGGTATCAAAGCATGTTTTAAGCACTCAATTTGCATTAATTTTATCTTGGTAGGCATTATTTCGTGAGATAAAAGTGTGGTGGTTAAAGTGGATATATTACGATTTTGGCCTTTTTTAAAGCTTCGATTTGGTTGTAATTATTATAATTATCCAGTTGTTATGGGATTTAATGTGTGAAGAATAGTCTATAATTTTTTCAAAGTCATTAGAGTTGATATTAGGCTGTGTAGACCGGTTTGGACCGATTTGGTTTTTTCAGTCGATTCAGCCTAGTTTTCAAGCTTTGGAGGTCCGGTTCAAGATTTTTTAATCTAGTTCGGGCCGGTTTAAAGTGTTCGGAGTGGTTTAGAAGTGTTTCTAAATTATTATTCTAATAATTTAGTTGTTTATTTTCCAAAGATGCTAAAATCGGTCCACTTTAGTGTGTTTTATTAATTATGCATTGTGAATATATGTATTAATGATATTAATTTTGATTGTGCATAAAGTATGCCATGTAGATTTTAAACCCCAACATAGGATAACATGTTGCATGCATTGAAAAGTATGTTATAAGTGTTATAATATAATTTGCATGCTTAGAATTTCATGAGTATTAATATAAGTTGTTATATTAATATATGAAATGTATTGATGTTATAAGTGTTATAATATAATTTGCATGCTTAGAATTTCATGAGTCTTAATATAAGTTGTTATATTAAATTATGAAATGCATGATATATATTAGGGATGAATGTCTAAGTTATAAAAGTATAAAAGTTATAAAATAAATTAGACTTTTAAAAATCTATAACAAAGATGAAATGCATGCTCACCTAGGGTTAACAAATGGTAACTTGTTTTAAATAATTAAAATAGGTTTTTATCTTGTAAAACTTTGATTACAAACTCACCCGGGCTAAATCCTGTCTAAGGCTGAAGGTACTTAAGTTGACGGTTTACGGAACACCTACTACCTGGGGATTTTAGCCGGTTCTTAAGTGTTGTTAATTCGGTTTTATGAGCATATGTGAGCGATGTGAGGTAATAAATTATTTTATCACTTAGACATCGTAGGTTAAATCTAAATATAAACTTTATATTTGGATAAACACCTAGACTTAGGTTGTATTTATTAGCTGGAATATACCTAAGTAAATATTTACCTAAAATAAATATAACACTTTAGTAGGAGATTAATAATATATACGATATATTATTTTTAACTCTCACATCCCTAGGAGTTCAAACCGTGAAATTCATGCTTGGCTTCGAGTCACCCTATGATTGACATCCATTCGGAAAGTGTTTGCATGGGTCAATAGCAAGGTGAATAAGGGAAGTAATTCATAGTAAGTAGGTGAAGGATATGTGTCAATGTATCCTATGGTCTCTTCTATTAAGTTGCACCATGAGATGCTCATTTTTGCCTGCAAGTCGCCTTGGGAGCAACCACCCATTCGGATGGTTGTTTCATGGGGATCGAAACACCGCAAACTTCATAAATGAATATAGTCTCTTGGGTCTATTATCAGTAATTATCTTCTAATTTGAGAGCTTGTTGATACTGATATCTGGGATCCGAAAAGGGAGGGTTACATTTGCAAGAGTTACTAAGTGTTAATAAGTTCTTGACCAAAAAAGGTAACTAAGTGATAGGAATAAAGAGTTATTCTGGTACTAGTATTTAGTCAAGATTGTCTTGCTTCAGTGAATGGGTATTTGACAGCCCCTCAGTAGCATCTATTATGGCTCACTAAAGTATCATTGCAAATAAATAATGAAATTTAGGTACATTATTATTTTTGCTAAAATTTTGATTGGGTTTAAAAGTAATTCACCAATAGAAATTGTTTATATTTTTAGCATGTCGAACTCTTCTATACAACTACTTGCTTTCGATAAGTTTAACGGTCATAATTATTCGATATGAAAATCGAATATAAACGCAATAATAGCAAATAATGGTTTAAAATTTGTTTTAATTGAGAAATGTCTACTAACTCCCAACTCATATGCAAACCAAAATATTTGGAATGTTTATGAAAGATGGATTAAGGCAAATGATAAGGCTTAAGTCCATATCTTAGCAAGCATATCCAAAATACTAGCTAAGAAATTCAAGAACATGGTTTCTGCTAAAGAGATCATGGATTCGTTATCAACGTTGTTTGGTTAATCTGTCAGGAACAATATTCTCGATAATGTTTATGACTGCAGCATAAAGGATAGAGCCTCTATTAAAAAACATATTCTAGATATGTTGAAAGTAAACTATATTGTTATAGATAAGAAAGTTGAGAAAGTACAACAAAGTAAATGTGATTTACTCATTGTTGAAACATGTTTAGTGAAAAATGATAAATTAACCTAGATATTAGATTCAGAGACCGCTAATCATATTTGCGCTTTCGCTCAGGAAACCAGTTCCTAGAGACAACTTACTGAAGGTGAGACAATCTTTAAGGTTGGGACCGAAGAGGTTGTCTCAACTAAAGAAGTGGGAGATATGAAGTTATTTGTTGAAGATAGATTCATTTTGCTTAAAATGTATTTTATGTTCATGCTATGAGGAGGAATTTAATATCTATCTTAAGTTTGCTAAAACAAAACTATAAAGTTTCTTTAGAAGTTAATGAATTGTTCATTATTTCAAAAGGTGTTAAAATATGTTATGCAAAACTAGAAAACAACTTATATGTGTTAAAACGAACCGAGGCAAAAACTATTTTGAACATAGAGATGTTTAAGACAGTCAAAACCCAAAATAGAGGTGAAAAATTTCGCTTAATGCCTATCTTTGACACTTAAGACTTTGCCACATGAATCTCAATAGAATTGATAGATTGGTTAAAAGTGGACTCCTAAATAACTTAGAAGACAACTCTTTACCTCCTTGTGAGTCTTATCTTGAGGGTAAGATGACCAAAAAATCTTTTATGGGAAAAGGTCTTGGAGCCAAAGAGCCCTTAGAGCTCGTGCATTCAGACCTATGTGGTCTGATGAATGTCAAGGCACGAGGAAGGTATGAATATTTCATTAGTTTTATTGATGATTATTCTAGGTATGACTATATTTACCTAACGCATCATAAGTCCAAAAACCTTGAAAAGTTCAAGAAGTATAAGGCAAAGGTTGAGAACCAGTAAGGTAAAAAAACCAAAAAACTTCAGTCAGATCGAAGTGGAGAGTATATGGATTTGAGATAACACGAAATTCAGTCTCAACTCACAACACCCAGTACACCTCAACAGAATGGTATAGTGGAAACAAGAAATAGAACTCTGTTGGACATGGTTCGTTCAATGATGAGCTATGCTCAATTACCTAATTAATTTTGGGGACATGCAGTAGAGACTGTTGTTAATATTTTGAACATGATTCCCTCAAAAAGTGTTTCTGAAACACCTTATGAGTTATGGAGAGGATGTAAAGGTAGTTTACGTCACTTTGGGATTTGGGGATGTCTAGCACATGTGTTGGCATAAAATCCAAAGAAGTTGAAAGATCATTCAAAAGTATGCCTATTTGTAAGATACTCCAAAGAAACAAAAGGTGGTTTATTTTATGATCCTCAAAATGACAAAGTCTTTGTATCGACAAATGCTACATTCTTAAAGGAGAACCATGTAAGAAATCATCAACCTGGCAGTAAGTTAGTATTGAATGAAATTTCTACAGAGGCTACAAATAGATCAACGAGGGTTGTTGATCCAGTTGGTTCCTCAACAAGAGTTGTTGATGAAACTGGTACGTCTGGCCAATCACATCCTTCTCAAGAGTTGAGAGTGCCTCGACGTAGTGGGAGGGGGGTTGTTCAACAGCCTAACTATTACATGGGTTTGATAGAAACTAAGGTCGTCATACCTGATGATGGCTTAGAGAATCAATTGATCTTTAAATAGACAATGGAAGATGAAGTCGAAACTAGTGGATAAACTTTAAATATAGGTCATATATTTAACGACGTATCATTCAATTGAGAATTAAATGATAAAGAGAGAGTTGGAGATATTTAAATAAGATTTATATATCAAAACTATGAATAAGGATTCATTGAGATTAGTGTTGAATTTAATACTAAATTAAATTAATTAAATTTTTTAATATTAATTTTATATTAAATGAAATTAATCAAAGTTGGTCAAAGTCAAATGTTGAGTTCACCAAGCTTTGAAGGTCAAATGTCAAAAATTGACTTCACTAAGAGGAAAATTCCAAAATTAGTTTTGAATTAATTTTGAATTAAAATTGCATTTAATTAAAACTTGACTAAAGTCAAATGTTGACTTCAAAATAGTCAAAAGCCAAAATGTTGACTTCACTTAGTGGAAAGATCTAAGAATGATTTTTAGTGGAAAAATCTAAATTTTAGTGAATTAGTGAGTAATTCATTTGGCAAAGTGTTGATTCCACAAAATGTCATTTATCCCACTGAATTGAGTGCATTTTGAAGTGTCAAAATTTGATCAACTCAATTTTGCATGAATTGTATGTAATTACTCTATAAATAGGATGCTTTGATAAAGATTAAAGTTCTTGGCCATTTTGGTAATTTTCAAGTTAGTTGAAAAACAAATTCTTCTAAGCAACTTAGAGATTCTAAAATAATTTTAGAATTTAAGTCCTCAATTCTCTCTCAATTTCTATTCTAAATTCATCCATAATTTAGTCATTCACCAAATCTCACCATCTTGTTCTAAGGTCGAAGAATACTCGGGAAGACCCTCGTGGTGGTTTATAGTCGGTTCGTGAGAAGATTGGAGCGGAATTGATGGTCAATTTGGAGCTACAAAGATTGTAACTCAAACCCTAATTTCAAAGTTATTTGCATGCATGTTTTACCTTTAAAATTAATGAAATTTAGAGTACTTAAGATCCAAATTGTTTTTGCGTAAACATTGTTATTCTTACCGGAAGCTCATCCTAATCCTTACAAAATAAGCTGGATTAAAAAAGGTGGAGAAACTTCAGTTCATGAACTATGTTTTATCCCTTTATCCATAGGAAATCAATATAAGGACCAAATAGTTTGTAACGTTATTGACATAGACGTTGCCATATCTGTTAGGTAGACCATGGAAATATGATAATCAAACAATCCACAAGGGAAGAAGCAACACATATGAGTTCATGCGGCTAGGTAAGAAAATTGTCCACCTACCTTTGGAAAAAGGAGAAGACAAGAAATCTGCAAAACATTAATCAAAACTTTTTACACTAACTACCAAAGCTGATTTCTTAAAAATTAAATAACCTTTGGTTGCCTTAGTAATAAAACAAGATGTCTTTAAAGAATCTCTTGTCCCTATACCTTTGGAAATGCAATCTTTACTAGACAAGTTTCCTATTTTAATCGAGGAACCTTCTTCTTTGCCACTTTTACATAATATTCAAAGCCAAATAGACCTCATTCCCGATAGTATATTACCTAACCCGCCCCACTATAGAATGAGCCCTAAAGAATACACCATTTTACATGAACAAATTTAGCGTTTACTAAATAAAGGTCTTATTCAACCTAGTTTGAGCCCTTGTGCAGTCCATGCCTTGTTAGCTCATAAAAAAGATGGGCTTGGAGATTATTTGTCGATAGTAGGGCTGTCAATAAGATTATAATAAAATATCGATTCCCTATACCTCGACTTAGGGACCTTCTAGATCAATTAGGAGGAGCTTCCCTATTTTCGAAAGTAGACCTAAAAAGTGGATATCACCAAATCTGAATTAAACTAGGAGATGAGTGGAAAACAACTTTTAAAACTAATGATAGTTTATTTGAATGACTTGTTATGCCGTTTGGACTATCTAATATACCAAGTACATTTATAAGATTAATCAATCAAGTCTTCAATCTTAAAAAATGTTGTTTTCTAAGTTCTCAAATTCATTTCCTAGAATTTTTAATTAGTAAAGAAGAAATAGCAATAGACCCCAAGAAAATTGAGGACATTAGTAATTGGCAGTAACCTACCACAGTTAGGAAAGTCCAATGTTTCCTAGGACTACCTTCTTTTTATAGAAAATTCATTAAAAAAATTAGTTTCATTGCCACGCGACTTATTGTCTTAAAAAGAACAATTTCCAATTGGGCAATAATCAAACTGACAGCTTCCATTCACTTAAAAAACTTCTTGCTTCTAGCCTAGTTCTAGCCTTACCCAACTTCCAAATTGAAGAAACTCTTATTCAAAGGCACCAATGAGCGAAAGCAAGATCGTTCCAAACTCATTGTTAAAGAATAAGGCATTTACAAATATAAAAGTACAGTTATGCATTATCGAGTAAATTACAACATTCTTTCAAAATGAAACCAACTAGGGTCGAGTGACATACCTTTGAAGAACTATTCTTCGTGTATTCCCTCGATCTACACCAGTTAGGCATTCCAGCAAACTCGATCACGAGCACGAACGCAATGAACAACCAGTGCAATTCACGAACTGTTTGATCCTCGAACCCAATCGAGTAATACTCGATACTCGATCCTCGAACAGCAACACTCGATACCATCAGTCAGTTACCTTGGTATTCTCGGTGTGAGAATCCAAGAGGTGTGGGCTCTGTGTGGATTTGGTAGAAAGAAGGAGGAAGTATACGATCGAATTAAACGATTGCGTAAGTGGGAGAAAGGCTCAAGTCTATCATATAGCACTAGGTGCTTGATTGTTTAGTCAACAACTCACTCATCATGCACTCTCTCAAAAGGGCTATCGTATAGCTCTTTCTTTCTTTCCACTCGATCGATTGTGATGCACGATTTTACGATAAAATAAAAAATGAAAATGATTTTCACTTTTTATTCTTCAGTTATTAAAACTGATAAATAACTTCCCACTTTACGCACGGTTAAAGGAGAAACCAATCACAATTATCTCATAATTGTTTTTATTATAAATAAATATAATAACTAATTTATCATATTATATTTATAACCTATAGTTTTAATATCACACCATATGTAATATATAAACCATAGTTCTTTTCTCCTTTATTTAATATAAATCATATTTATATTAATTCCTTCAATTAAACTCCAATTAATGTATCTAATACATCAAATGAATTATATCACATATAATTGAATGAATTTAATTATATCCCTCTTGTTAATTTGAACATTTCAAACTAACCCAAAAACTGATTCTCAACTTGAATCCATTGAGTTACCAAGGGGACCTTATGGACATGTAACTTGAAGCTCCAATGGTACGTGAATAACTGACTAAACTCTTTAATCACGATATCTACCATCCGTTAACTGTCGGGCACTCTACTAAAGACCGTCAGCTGCACTCTTCGTACTACAAATATATTTCTGTGTCCATTGAAAATAACCAATCAACAGTACGATTGCTAGGATTGGTGTCCTAAATCTCCCGGAGTCTCGTAGTTTGTAAACTGTACACATTGTTATGAATAAAATAGCAGTTATTTTATTTGGCATTTACTCATATCTAATAAACTAAGCTCCATGGTTATTATATGTAAACTTAAGCATGTATATGAGATATACAAGTGGATCATGCCTTAGTGATAATCTAAATAGGTATGTAGTATAAGGATTAAGGAGGGATACCTGATCCTTGTGACACTACGGATATGGCGCGCTTACATATACGATATTGTTAAGCGATCGCTTACCGATTACACCTTCGCGCGCTATTAACTAAATGATCGTTTACCTTTTCCTAAACAATCGTTTAGCTCCCAATATTTACTAAATAATCGTATAGACGATCGTTTAGTTTTTTCCTACGCGTTCATTTAGACGATCGCTCACCCTTTTCCTACACGATCGTTTAGACGGTCGCTTGCTTTTTTCTACATGATCATATACTTCACCTAAACGATCAAGTATCTTGTCTATGCGATAGACGACCTCATCTCTCACTTGCTTGATTGTTGTGTACGGTCTTTCTTCCTCCTTCCCTCTACCAAATCTAAACAAAGTCCACACTTTGGATTCTCACTCCAAGAATACTGAGGGTTATGAGTGGTGGAGTCATCTCCATTTCCTTCTGTCCGAGTAGTGATTGTTCGAGGTAGACGGTTGGGTTTTAGACTCGTTGTGAAGAAGAAATCTTCATCTGGTATGATCTCTTGTTCTCTTTAGCATTATGAATGCATATTAGTATGTTTTGAATGTATATGTGGTAATTTTGTCACAATGAATTGGAAAGATCCACTTCTGTTCGTAGGTACTCTTGAATAAGAGTTCCTTTAATTTGTATCAGAGCATTCAATTTCTGATATTCCAATTCATTGCTGCAAAAGAATTTCATTTACATTCACGGTGGTGCAGCATGTTTACTCTCTATTTTAATTGTTAATTCATTTGTGGATGTGTGGATTAATGGAAATTTCTGAGATATAACCTCGGTTTATTGAATTCTTTAGTTAATTGTTAAGGCCCCTGCATTTTTTGGGCACAATTAATTGCTTTCGAGTCTGTAAATTCAAAGTTAGTTTGGGTCTTGAGTCGTTCGTGATGAAGTTTGGAGTAAGGGTTGCTGTTCTTCGTGGAAGAAGACGATCAAATGTTGGTTGAGTCGTGTAGACGATGAGGTAGACGATCGCTAAGTATCAGATGCTCGGTTGTTGTTTAACGCGTGCGCACACTAGACGATCGTATAGCTCAGCAAGCCTCATCGCTTAGTTATTGACTATACGATCACAGAGTAATTGCATGGTAAATCGTTTACCTTTCATGTGCTAAGTGATCGTCTAGACGATCAGGCTTCACGGCTTCATTATGTCTATGCGATCGTTTAGCTTTTACGCTATCGTTTAGTGTGCGGTACACGATCGTTTACCTGGAGATGTTTATTATATGATGGGAGCTTCACCTGGTGGTTCAAGACCCGATTTGCTTGTGAACTGGTTTGCTCAGCTGAATTATGTAAATAGATCGTTTTGTTTTGGTTCATCCCGGTCCATTAATCTATGGTTTTATCCCTGTGATTTATATATATGTATATATGTATGTATGTATGTATGTATGTATATATTGTCATATGGTATGCACATATAGATAAATCCCACCTTAGGTCATGCATATTCTCTTTATTATAAGTGTTATGATTTAGTGAAGCATGATTTAATTTACATAAGTGCATGCTCATGCATCATATAATATAAGAGTTATATTTACGTATACTTTATTTATTTAACGTTATATTTATAAGCGTTATAAATACTTCATTATGTGGCATGAGTGCTTTAGTTGTTTGTTTTATAAATGGTTATAAAATAAAATTAGAACTAAAATAATTAGTAAAAAAATTAATATATAGCTAGTCTATCTATAATAGACCTTTTGTCTAAGACAGGTTCTGTCTAGGCTGGGTATTTAAGATGACGGCAACGAAACATCCCTACTTGGGAACCTACCTGGAAAGATAATTTAGATAGATTTGATGCATGCATGCAAATTAAGGCCAAACCATTAAAGAGTTTATTGTGACTACTTGGATTTGTTTTTTTTTTTTAAAAAAAATTTCAAAGACAAAAGTTTTTTTTTTAGCAAACTTAATAAATGACTTAGATCATTATCAGTAGACAGATAGTGTAGGTTAATAAACCCCAAGGTAGAACATTCAGTGGGAGGTACTTGGGGCATTTGATACTTCATTTTCACCTCTCGCGTTTCTCCCTCATAGTCCACACCGTGAGATCTACCCTCGGCCTCGAGGCACCTTTGGCGTGTCTCCCTAACGGATGATGTTCGGTAGGTCAATATCAAGGTGGATGGAGAGAGTGTTCATAGTAAGTGGGAGCGAGAAGTGCGACAGCATATCCCTCGGTCTCCCTCGTTGGATTGAATAAAGTTTCTGCGCATCGCCTCTTGGCACCCTGTGTGTGTCCCCCTATAGGATGGTTGTTTTGCGTGTTTCTTTATTTGATCTCTTGTAAGAGGATAAAGTTACTTAGTCTCTTGTCCTAATCTGCTTTTTCTCTACAGTAGGCACATTAGGGCGAGACTCTGGGGCCGAAAATGAGGGGTTACACTTATGTAGGATTGTTAAGGGTTAACTATCCTGGACCGAACAAATGGTGGCTATTAGGTTTAGTTCCAAGAGTTGGTTCTGCCTAATGGTTGAGAATGTCTCATCCCAGTGAAGGGACATCTGATCACCCAACTGGTGACGTTTGTCCTGCCTCACTAGGGCATCATTGCAAAATAGAAGTCTTTTCACTTAGGTACTTGGAATCTGTTTTGCTAAAATTAGTTGGTTAAAAAATGTTGTTTTTTTTTTTTTGCAAAGTTTTATAAAAGGTTATTCATTTTTTTTTCAAAAACAGTTTTTAGTGGCTTCAACCACTATCAATTTACTTAGCGTCGAAAAACTGAATGCCTAAAACTATTCAAGTTGGAAACATATGTTCACGACGATACTCATCATCGAGGATCTAAAGTTTGTCCTTACAGAGGAATGTCCTTTTATTCCACCTCAGGACACTACTCGAAATGTTCAGGTGGCATACGAGCATTGGACACGGGTAAACGAGAAGGCCCGAGCCTATATTATGGCCAGTCTTAGTGACGTGTTGGCCAAGAGACACGAGTCCATGGTCTTAGCTCGTGAGATCATGGAGTCCCTACGGGGAATGTTCAGACAGCCGTTTGAGCAACTCAAGCATGAGGCTCTAAAACACATCTTCAGCTCCAAACTGGAGGAAGGCACCTCTGTTTGTGAACACATGCTGAATATGATGGTCCACTTTAACGTGGCAGAGATGAATGGGTCTAAAATCGATGAGGGCAGTCAGGTTGGCATTATTCTGCATTTATTGTCGAGGAGTTTCCTTCACTTTGTGAGCAATACGATTCTTAACAAAGTGGACTACTCCCTTACCACTCTCCTCAATGAGTTGCAGACTTATTATCCTTGTTGAAAAGTAAGAAGAAAAGGGGAGGTGAGGTAAATGTTGTCTTGTCCTCTAAAAGGTTCTATCGAGGTTCGACCTCAAGAACAAAGTCTACACCTTCAACTTCTAACTCTGGAAAGGGGAAGAAGAAGAAGGGAGGTAAAGGGAAAGGGAATGCACCTGCTAACCCACCACTTGTTGCCCAGAAGAAGCGTCCACTGTCGGTTGAAAAAGGAAAATGTTTCCACTATAACCAAGACGGACACTGGAAGAGGAATTGTACTTGTTATCTGAAGGAAAAGAAGGCTGCCAAGGCTAAGGCCAAGGCAGACAAAGGTAAATATGATTTACTTGTATTAGAACTTGTTTAGTGGAGAATGATGATTCTGCTTGGATAGTAGATTTAGGCGTCACTAATCATGTATGTTCTTCTTTTTAGGAGATTAAATCCTGGCGACAGCTAGAGTCTGGTGAGATGACGTTGCGAGTAGGCACCGGGCATGTCGTCTCCGCTGTGGTAATGGGAGACATCCAGCTAACTTTACATAATAGGTTTCTTATATTAAAGGATGTCTTTGTAGTTCTTGAACTAAAAAGGAATCTTATTTCTGTAAAGTGTATGTTACAATACAATTACACTCTTTCTTTTAAATTGAATAAAACATTTATTCATAAGAATGGTGTTGAAATTTGTACAGCTAAACTGGAAAATAACTTGTATGTGCTAAGACCTTTAGGCTTACGTTCCCTCCATAACATAGAGATGTTTAAATTTGTCGTAACTCAATCTAAACGCCAACGAGTTTCTCCAAAAGAAAATTCCTAACTTTGGCACCTTCGATTAGGGCACATCAATCTCAACAGGATTGAGAGATTGATGAAGAATGGCCTTCTAAATGAGTTAGAGGAAAATTCTTTACCAGTGTGCGAATCTTGCCTTGAACGTAAGATGACTAAAAGACATTTTACTGGAAAAGGTTATCGAGCTAAAGAACCTCTTGGATTAGTACATTCTGGTCTTTGTGGTTCTATGGATGTGCGAGCTCGAGGAGGCTATAAGTACTTCATTAGTTTTACTGATGATTACTCGAGATATGGGTATGTCTATCTGATGCAACGAAAGTCTGAATCTTTTGAAAAGTTCAAATTATTTAAGGTCGAAGTTGAGAATGCTTTGGACGAATAAAAACACTTCGATCAGATCGAGGTGGAGTCTGAGTTCCAGGACTATTTATTAGAACATGGAATCGTTTTCCAACTCTCGGCATCGGGTACACTTTAGCAAAATGGTGTAGCAGAGAGGAGAAACAGAACCTTGTTGGACATGGTTCGTTTGATGATGAGTTACGCTTCCTTACTGGACTTATTTTTGGGTTTCGTAGTGGAGACTGCGGTATACATTCTCAACTGTGTTACTTCTAAGAGTGTTGCAAGAACACCTTTGGAGTTGTGGAACGGGCGTAAAGCTAGTTTACGTCACTTCCGCATATGAGGTTGCTCAGCACATGTGCTTGAGGAAAATCCCAAGAAATTGGAATCACGATCGAGGTTGTGCCTCTTTGTAGGCTACCCCAAAGGTACATGAGGAGGTTACTTTTACAATCCGTCTGGAGATAAGGTGTTTGTTTCCATGAATGCTACTTTCCTGGAGAAAGATCATATCAGGGAGCACAGTCCACGTAGTAAAGTTGTGTTAAGTGAGTTTTCCAAAGAAACTACTGAAACTTCAACAAGAGTTGTTAAAGAACCTGCTTCATCAACCAGAGTTGTTGATGATAGTTCATCTGGTAGGTCGGTTCCACCTAAAGAGTTTAAGGAACCTCGACGCAGTGGGAGGGTTACAAACCCACCTGATCGCTATCTGGGTTTCACTGAAATCCTAGCTATGGTGACAAATGGCGATATTGAGGATCCGTTGTCCTATAAAAAGGCAATGGAGGATGTTGATTGGGATGAATGGGTCAAAGTCATGAATCTCGAGATGGAGTCAATGTACTTCAACTCGGTATGGGATCTTGTAGATCAGCCTGATGGGGGTAAGACCAATAGGTTATAAATGGATCTACAAGCGGAAACGGGGTGTTGATGGCAAGATGCAAACCTTCAAGGCTTGACTTGTGGCAAAGGGTTATACCCAGGTGGAGGGAGTTGACTATGAGGAGACTTTCTCACCTGTTGCCATGTTAAAGTCGATCCGCATCCTCCTGTCCATTGCAGCTTATTATAATTATGATATTTGGCAAATGGACGTCAAGATAGCTTTTCTGAATGGCCATCTTGAGGAGACCATTTATATGGTATAACCTGAAGGATTCATTGCCCAAGGTCAAGAGCAAAAAGTTTGCAAACTGAATCAGTCCATTTATGGGCTAAAGCAGGCGTCTCGATCTTTGAGTATTCGGTTTGATGCTGCGATCAAATCGTATAGCTTTGACCAAAATGTTGATGAACCTTGTGTTTACAAGAAAATAGTGAATAGTTCAGTAGCTTTCTTAATATTTTATGTAGACGATATACTACTCATTAGGAATGATGTAGGTCTACTGACTGTAGTTAAGAACTGGCTAGCGACCCAATTCCAAATGAAAAATTTGGGAGAGGCTCAGTTTGTTCTGGGTATATAGATCTTTCGAGATTGTAAGAACAAAGTGCTAGCACTGTCTCAAGCATCGTATATTGACAAAATCTTGCTCAAGTACTCGATGCAAAACTCCAAAAAGGGCCTACTACCATTTAGGCATGGAGTCACTTTGTCTAAGGACATGTGTCCTACGATGCCTCAAGAGGTTGAGGACATGAGATGGGTCCCATATGCATCTGTCATTGGTAGTTTAATGTATGCGATGCTCTATACTAAGCCAGACATCTGCTATGCTGTAGGAATAAATAGTAGGTATCAATCTAACCCAGGCAAGGGTCACTGGACCGCAATTAAAAACATCCTCAAGTATCTTTTGAGAACGAGGGACTACATGCTCGTGTATGGGTCTAGGTATTTGATCCTTATTGGATACACGAATTCTAACTTTCAGACTAATAAGGACTCTCAAAAGTCCACTTTAAAGTCAGTATTTATTCTTAATGGTAGAGCTATAGTATGGTGGAGCACTAAGCAGGGGTGCATCGCCGACTCCACGATGGAGGTCAAGTACGTAACGGCTTGTAAAGCTTCTAAAGAGGCCGTCTGGCTCAGAAAGTTCTTGACAGAGCTGGAAGTTGTTCCAGATATGTCTTGGCCCATCACCCTATATTGTGACAATAGTGGTGCTGTGGTGAACTCCAAGGAGCCTATGAGCCACAAGCGCGACAAACACAAAGCAGAAGTATTATCTGATCCATGAGACAGTACATCGAGGAGACGTGATCGTCACGAAGATCGTCTTGGAGAAAAACGTTGTTGATCCATTTATGAAGGCTCTCATGGCTACAGTGTTTGAGGGTCACCTTTAGAGCATGGGTCTATGGGACCACCCGCGGCTGGACTAGGGCAAGTGGGAGATTTTGTTGCACTTGGTTTTTATGCCCTAGTTTATTGTTTTGTACCTGTTTACTTGTACTCTCCACTTTGCTTTAGGACAAGTGGGAGATTTTTGGGATTTGTGCCCTAAAGTATCGTGTCCTATAGTTTGTAAACAACTTTGTACGAACACTTGTGATGTATAATATATATGATATTTACTTTACCTCTTGACTTTGCACATTTAGATGTTTTTTATTATACCACAAACCAATAAACTTAAAATCCCTGGTTGTCTTTATGTAACTTAAGCATGTATGTAATGACATACAAGTGGATCATGTCTTAAGTGACAACCAAAATAGTCTATAGTATATGGATATAGGAGGGAAACCTTATCCTGGTAACACTACGGACACGGCCCGCTTTGTGGAATTGTTACAAATGTTGTGACTTGTCACAGATAGTCTAATCCTGATCATTCGTGTAGTGGACATGTGAGTGAGGGCATCCTAACAAAGAGTTTGTATAAGACCTGACCTCGAAGTGTTAATGTTTTGTCATATAACTTCGTTCATGATTGAGACTTCACTTCACTAGGATGACCATAGGTAACATGACCTCAATCCTGAGTAAGTTGGGAACTCCTACCATTGAGAACGGTCCTTTGATTTGTATGGGTGCGAGTGTCCAAAGCGCCAACTCAAACTTACCATTTTGGGGATTCATTTGATTTGGGAGCTAGGAACTCAGCTTCACAAGATGGAGTTCACTCCTTCCCCAAAGTAGGGGTAAGTAGATAGATTGCTCCCTTAAGGGTTGATCTTGGGGTTTGAACGATGTGGCGCTGTGCACCTTCTCATGGCCCGAGAGGTGTTAACACATAGTAGGACTATGTCATATTGTTCATTAGAGGGATCAGTGGTACTTAAACAAGAAGATGTAATTACAGGCGAAAAACGGTACATTGACCTACTGTAATTACAAGCATATGTGAAGGGTCATCGCACTGATGATTGGCTATATCCAATGGACATAGAAATATATCTATGGCAAGAAGAGTTCAATTGTTGGTCTTTAGCGGAATGCCTGACAGTTAATGGATGGTGGATATCATGACTAAAGAGTTTAGTTAGCTATTCACGTACCATTGGAGCTTCGAGCCATAGGTCCAAAAGGTCCCCTTGGTAGCTTGGATACAAGTTGAGAGTCAGTTTTTTGGTCAGTTTGAAATGTTCAAATTGACATGAGGGAGTTAGATTATATATGATATAATTGAACGAGTTAATTAAATATGATATAATTAACTTTATGTACGAGATACATTAATTTAGATGAAATTTGATATAAATATGATTTATATCTAGTAGGGGAAAATATTATAATTAATATATGATATTAATTTATGTGTTATGAATATGATGAGATCACATTCATTGGATGGTTACTTTGAGATGCATAAATAGCTGATGGTGTGTTAAGCATGAGATGCACGGACATTGTGTTAAAAAGAGTGTCATCACTTAGAAAATCAGTGCCTGCACGATCGCTTACATATACAATATTGCTAAGCAATCGCTTACCGATTACACTTTCGCGCGCTATTAACTAAACGATCGTTTACCTTTTCCTAAGTGAACATTTAGCTCCCGATATTTACTAAACGATCGTAAAGATGATAGCTTAGTTTTTTCCTACACCATCGTTTAGACGATCGCTCACCCTTTTCCTACATGATCGTTTAGACGATCACTTACCCTTTCCTACACGATCGTTTAGACGATTGCTTACTTTTTCCTACACGATTGTATATTTCACCTAAACGATCAAGTATCTTGTCTATGCGATAGATTACCTCATCTCCCACTTGCTTGATCGTTGTGTACGGTCTCTCTTCCTCCTTTCCTCTACCAAATCCGAACAAAGCCCATACTTTGGATTCTCACTCCAAGAATATTGAGGGCTTTGAGTGATGGTGTCATCTTCTTTTCCTTTTGTACGAGTAGTGATTGTTTAAGGTAGACGGTTGGGTTTTAGACTCATTGTGAAGAAGAAATCTTCACCTAGTATGATCTCTTGATCTCTTTAGCATTATGAATGCATATTAGTATGTTTTGAATGTATATGTGGTAATTCTGTCACAATGAATTGGAAAGATCCGATTTCGATTGTAGGTACTCTTGAATAAGAGTTCCTTCATTGTGAACTACTACAGATGGTAGATTCTGATCATTCATGTGGAGATATGTGAGCGAGGGTGTCCTATACAAAGAGTTTGTATAAAACCGGACCATGAGATGACTAGTCTCTGTATATAACGCCGTTGATATTGGATACTTACATCTCACTTAAACGACCATAGGTGACATGACCTCAATCCTTAGTGTTTTAGGAACTCCTATCTTTGAGGGTGGTCCTTTGATTAGTATGGGTGATAGTGGCCAGATTGCCAACTCAAGATGCCTATCCTTTTGGGGATTTGTCTGATTTGGGAGCTGGAAACTCAGTTACACAAGATGGAATTCACTTATTCCTCGAAGAAGGGGTAAGTAGATAGAATGCTCCCTTAAGGGCTGATTCCGGGCCTTGAACATAGTGGCCACAACTTCTCTTTGGAAGAGAAGATGCAGTCATAGTAGGACTATGACTTATGTTCATTAGAGAAATTAGTGGTACTTAAGGATTTAGATGTAACAATAAGGGCATAACGGTTATTGGCTCAACTGTACTTACGAGTGATCTATGAAGGGTTATCGCACTCTTGATTGGTTGATATGGACACATAATATATCTGTAGTAAGGAGAGTTCAACTGTCAAATTTTAGTGGAAAGCCTGACAGTTAACGGATGGCGGATCGAGTGACTAAAGAGTTTAGTTAGTTATTCACGTACCATTGGACCTTTGATTTATAGGTCCATAAGGTCCCCTTGGTAGCTTAATGGATTCAAGTTGAGAATAAGTTCTTGGTGTTGATTGAAAATGTTCAAATTGACAAGAGGAAATTTGATTATATATGATATGATCGGTGTGGTATATGAGATACATCAAGTGGAGGATTAATGTAAATGAGATTTACGTTAAGGACCATGAAATAGAAAAAGAGTTATGGTTTATATGTTTCATGAGATGATATATTAAAACTATAGGGTATAAATATAGTATGGTAAGTTGGTTATCATATAAATTTATAATAATATTAATTATTGGATAATTATCTCTTTTTCTCTAATAACCAATTGAGTGGGAGATTATTGGTGGTTTCATGGTAACCGTGAGATAAAAGGAAATATGTGTTCCTAAATTTAAAAGATGTCGTGAAAGTTTCTATACTCGACAAGTTCTCACAGAAAGGCTATCAACTGGATTAGATTAACTAAATGATAGATGAAGAGAGACTAAACGATCGTGGAGTGATACTACACGATAGATCACTCAGCTAGCCTTTAGCTAAATGATCGTAGAGCTTTTGATAAATGATCGAATAACATTTGTTAAACGATTAGGCATCGTCTATATGGTAGACCTTTGCCATCTCCCACTTGCTCAATCATTTACACGATTGTTCTTCCTCCTGTCTCTTCCTTTAACCAAGTCCACACAGAGACCACACTTCTGTATTCTCACACCGAGAATACCAACGTAGCCATTGTGGTGGTGTCATACTCAACTTGACATAGTTCGAGGTTTTTGGAGGTCGTTCGTTGTGTTCGTGATCTTGGAGATCACTGAGTTCGTAGTCACTGTGATAGTGTTGTGTTGCGGTCAAAGTGTTCGAGCGTTCGTGATTGCTGTCTTGCTGATTGAACGAGTGTTCGAGATTGAGGTTTGTTGAAGATGAGTCTTCAAAGGTATATATAATTCTTCCTTTGATCTTTGTAAAGCATGTTGTAATTTTGTTTTGTGCATAGCCTATATGTTTCCGTTTCTTGATTGTAATTGTGTATGTTCATATACGAATGAAATTTGAAACGATCATTATGCTATTCATGGAAATCCTCATGTCTGATTTTCTTCAATTGGTATTAGAGGCAGGTTGTTCTAATATTCCAAATTTCACTTCTATTTTGAACTTCTTTTACAGTCATGGTGGATTTTTCTGCATTTGCGTTTAAGTGTTAAATGAGTTTATTGATGGCGTTGATGAATATTTACGGGTTTAATTGCCTATGTTTAAAGCTGTCTTTAAATTATAAAGTGTTATTTTGTAAGGGCCTCTGTGTTTTTGGGCATAATTAACATACAATTGAGTCTTTAATTCAAAGTGTTTGAGTTTGTCAAGTCGTTCGTGATGAAATTTCGAAGCATAGAGATGCGGTTCTCAGCGAGGAAGAAGGCCAAGAGTTGGTCGTGTCGTGTAGCCTCAAGTAAATGATTGTTGGGATTTAACTAAACGATTGTGTAGATTTTTCTATACGATCGTGTAGTATTTACTAAATGATGGGGTAAAGTGTTTGCTCTATCGCATAGTGTTGCCCGATCGTGTAGACACTGGAGGTAGACAATCGAGTGAGAGCATTTGATGCTCATTGTTTAATAAAAGACGCGCGCACTAAACGATCGTGTAGTTAGCATGCCTCATCGCATAATTACTGATTACACGATCACGCAGTATACGATACAAAGGTGCTCGCTCAGTGATCTCTTAGACGATCGTGCTTCATCACATCGTAGTCGTTTAGACGATCATATAAGGCTTGCGTTGTGTTACGCGCTACACGATTGCGTACATCATGCTTCATCGCATAGTAAAAGGTACACGATCATTGCTAAATGATCGTTTAGCTCTGGAAATGTAGGTAAACGATTGAGTAAAGCATTTACTCTTTCGTGTAGACGATCGCACGGGTTTTTGGTACACGATCAGTGGAGACGCGAACTTCGACTGGATGGTTCAAGACCCGATTCGCCTGTTTGAACCGGAGACTCTTTGTTTTTGTAATAGTCAGCTTTTGTTTTGAGGATTTTGAGGCAAACTTTCCCGATTCATCAACTTTTGATTTATATACATGAGATATATATGGTTTATATGGCATAGTGTATGACATACAGATTTGAAACTCACCTTAAGTTGTGCAATTATTCATGCATCACATATTATAAGTGTTATAATATGGCATGATGAAATTACAAGAAAGCATGTGCATGCATCATGAAATATAAGAGTTATATTTATGCATGCAGTAAGCATATTCATGCATCATCTTTATATTATAAGCGTTATAGTATAAGGGTGAATGGTAGCATGTTTTGCTTAGTTCGTTGTTGGTTTGTATAAGTGTTATATAAAAGCTAGCAATGAATGAACGATGCATAGAGCATGTCACTTAGGTTGTTTGTAAAAGTTATGAATGCCTTGTATGTGTTTTATTTGTATTGTGGTTAATTTTGGTTGTTTCCGGTTATAAGTGTTGTAAAGGAAATTAGAACTAAAATCGATAAGCAAGAGTTGCATGCGGACTTAGGATGAACTCATGTTTTAAAAGGGTTTTAAAATTGAATTGAGATAGACCTAAGTTCACGGTTCTAATGGAATTAGCAACCTAGTTTAATCTTTTTAGATCGGTTTAATAGAATTAAATTGATTGGCATAAAAGATTAAAATTGTAGTAAATATATCTATAAGGGACCTTTTGTCTAAGGCGGGTTCTGTCGAAGCTGGAGTACTTAAGCTGATGGAAACGGAACACCCCTACCTGGGAACCTACCTGGAAAGGTGAATTAGATAGATTTTCTAGAAGCAACAGTTGGTCAAAGACTCCATTAAAGAGTTTAATGATGATGATCAAAAGTTGTTAAACTATTCAAGGTAAAAGTTACTCTTAGGCAAACCTAAAAAGTCACTTAGTTAAAATTCTTAGCCGTGTTTTTTCTAAGTAAACTAAACCCTAGGTTATAAAATACTCAATGGGAGTAAGAGATGTATCTGATATATCAATGATTTCACTCACGTTTCTCCCCGCATGTTCACGCCATGAGATTCATGCTTGGCCTCGTGGTGCCCTGGGAGCATCCCCCTTTGGATGGTGTTTGCATGAGTCAATATGAAGGTGGACGGAGAGAGTGTTTATAGTAAGTGGGTGAAGGGTGTGTGTCTACACGTCCTACGGTCTCTGTCATTGGTTTGCACCGTGAGATCATTCTGTACTCCCTCGTGGCACCCTGGGAGCATCCCCCTTCGAATGGGTTTTGTACAGTTGGTCAATATCAAGGTGAACTCCAGAAATGGATAGGGTCACTTTAGTTTTTGCCTCAATTGGATTTTCCCCCTTCGGATTGGCTGCTTGGGGCAAAACTTTAGGGCTTAAAATGGCAGGTCACGCTTACGAAAAATTATTAAGTAAGTTAATGATTTCTTGACCAAATCAATGATGGCTAGCCGTTATAGGAGCAAGAGTTGTTTTAGTATTAATGACTGGTTGAAAATGTCTCAATTCAGAGGAGGGATGAACTGACCACCCTTCGGCGACTTTTGTCCTAAACCTTTGAAGCGTCATTGTGAAACTAGATGTCACACGGGGTTCATGTTAGTTTTGCTAAACCTTATTAGATGTTGTATGTTATTTTTTTAACGAATATTTGCTTAAAACCTAACGTAGGTCAATGTGTTTTTGTTTTTAGCAACATGCTTGTATTTCTGTTGAATGCCTCTAATTTGACAAATTACATACAATGGAAAGAGCCTTGTAAAACGTATTTCGTGATAAATGATCTCGAATTTGTCATGGTTGAAGAGTGTCCTCAAATCCTGACCTTTGATGCACCACGAAGTATTCGCAATGCATAGGATGTGTGGATAAAGGCTAATTCATTGGCCCAACTTCACATTTTGGCCAAAAGGGTTGAGAACATGGTCATTGCATGTGAGATCATGGACTCGTTGCAAGATTTTTTTGAACGTCATTTCTTACTTTTCGAGCACAAAGGGATGAATGACAAAACCAATAGTGTCAATTCCCAAGTTAAACTCCAGGAAGAGGAAGCAATTGTTGCTGACTCTGTTGAAGTTCATAGAAGAGAAGTGTTCTCTGAAATGGAACTTGAAGTTTATTTAGGATCTGATACAGATCCCACTACTCTTCAAAAGAGGAGGATGTCTAAAGATAGTAAATGTGATTTATTGGTCATGGAGATGTGTTTGGTAGAGAATGATGATTCTGCCTGGATCCTCGATTCGGATGTTACTGACCATGTCAGTTCCTCTTACCAAGGATTTAGTTCCTAGCAAACGTTGCCATAGGAAGAAATGACTCATCGAGTCGGTCCTGTTGAGGTTGTTTCAACTGTTGTTGTAGGCAGGCTAAAGTTATTTTTGGACAAGAAATGTTATCTGTTACTGGATAATGTTTTCTTAGTTCCTCATATTAAGAGGAACTTAATCTTGGTTTCTTGTCTCATTGAACAAGGTTATACTGTCTCCTTTTCTGAGAATAAAGTGTTTATTTTCAAGAATGGGATAGAGATTGATTTTGGTTCGTTGGAAAGTAACTTATATGTACTAAGGTCATTAGTCATAAAAGCCTTGTTTAATACTGAAATGTTCAGCACAACGATAACAGTTAAAAGACCAAAAGTTTTTTTTTTTTTTTTTTTTTAAGGAAAACAGCCATCTTTGGCATCTAAGGTTAGGTCACATTAACCTCAATAAGATTGAGTAGTTGGTGAAATGTGGACTTCTAAAGAGTTTAGAAGAAAACTCTTTGCCAGTGTGTGAATCATGTCTCGAAGGCAAGATGACCAAACGACCTTTTACTGGAAAAGGTTACAGAGCCAAGGAAGCCTTGGAGCTTGTATATTCTGACCTCTGTGGTCCAATGAGTGTTAGGGCTCGACGTGGGTGTAAATATTCCATCTCTTTCATAAATGATTATTCAAGGTACGGGTATCTCTATCTAATGCAACCTAAATCTGAAGCCCTTGACAAGTTCAAGGAGTATAAGGCTGAAGTTGAAAACTTATTAGGTTAGAAGAAAAAAAAAACACTATGATCTGATCGTGGTGGAGAGTATATAGACCGAACTATATGATAAAACATGGGATTGCATCCCAACTCTCGACACTAGGTACACCTTAGTAGAATGGTGTATCAGAAAGGAGAAACAAAACCTTGTTGAACATGGTTCGTTCTATGATGAGTTATGCTCATCTTCCAAACTCGTTTTGGGGTTTTGTAGTGGAGACTACATGCTACATTTTGAACAACGTTCCCTCGAAAAGTGTTTCTGAAACACCTTTTGAGCTGTGGAGAGGCTGTAAAGGTAGTTTACGCCACTTTAGGATTTGGGGGTATCTAGCCCATATGCTTGTGACTAACCCGAAGAAGTTGGAACCGCGTTCGAAAGTTGGCCTCTTTATAGGCTACCCCAGGGAAACGAGGGATGGATACTTCTATGATCCGAGTGAGAACAAAGTGTTTGTTTCTACAAATGCTATCTTCTTGGAAGAAGACCACATAAGGAATCATAAACCACAAAGTAAGCTTTTTTTACATGATATTTCTAGTGACACTGAGACTACTGAGGGTTCAACAAGAGTTGTTGAACAGACTGACAAATCGACAAGATTTGTTGAGGTCAGTACATCTCGTCAACGAGCTCAAGAGTTGAGACTGCCTCGACGTAGTGAGAGGGTTATGAACCCACTCGATCGCTACATGGGTTTGACTGAAGCCCAAAATGTCATTTCTAATGATGGAGTCGAGGAACCATTGTCTTTTAAGCAAGCATTAGAGGATGTTAACAAAGATGAGTGGATTAAGGCCAACCAAAAGATGGAGTCTATATACTTCAATCAAGTCTGGGAGCTTGTGGATCAGCCTGATAGGGTAAGACCTATAGGGTGTAAGTGGATCTACAAGTGAATGCGAGGTGTAGATGGAAATGTGCAAACCTTTAAGGCTAGACTCGTGGCAAAGGGTTATACCCAGGTTGAGGGAGTGGACTATGAGGAAACTTTCTCACATGTTGTCATGCTCAAGTCTATCAGGATATTCCTGTCCATAGCCACATTCTATGATTATAAGATATGGAAAATAGACGTCAAGACTGCCTTTCTTAATGGTAATCTTAAGGAGACCATCTACGTGGCTCAACCAGAGGGGTTAGTAGTTCCAGATCAAGAGCAAAGAGTTTGCAAGCTTAATAGATCCATTTATGGGCTGAAACAAACGTCTAGATCATGGAACATTAGATTTGACAGTACGGTCAAATCGTTTGGCTTTGATCATAACGTTGATGAGTCTTGTGTTTACAAGAAGAACATCAACAGCTTAGTAGCTTTCCTGGTACTGTATGTGGATGATATCCTACTCATTGGGAATGATGAAGTTTTTTACTGACATTAAGAAATGGCTAGCTGCCCAGTTCCAAATGAAAGATTTAGGTGAGGCACAATATGTTCTAGGGATCCAGATCATTTGAGATCGTAAAAACAAGAGGTTAGCCTTGTCTCAGGCATCGTACATTGATCAAAGTTGATCAGGTATATGATGCAGGATTCCATGAGGGGTTTGTTACCCTTCAGGCATGGAATCATTTTGTCTAAGGATCAATGTCCTAAGACACCTCAAGAGGTTGAAGAGATGAGACGGATTCCCAATGCTTCAGCTGTTGGAAGTTTAATGTATGTAATGTTATGTACCAGACCCGACATTTCCTATGCAATAGGGATTGTCAGTCATTATCAGTCCAATCCAAGATTTGATTACTGTACAGCAGTCAAGACGATCCTCAAGTATCTTCAGAGAAAGAAGGACTACATGCTCGTATATGGAGATAAGGATCTGATTCTAATAGGATACACAGACTTTGACTTTCAGATCGATAGAAATTCTCGTAAATCAACATCGGGGTCAGGGTTCACTCTGAATGGAGAGGATGTAGTGTGACAAAGCATCAAGCAAGGATGCATCGTGGACTCCACTATGGAAGCCGAATACGTAGCCACTTATGAAGCAACTAAGAAGGTTGTTTGGTTGAGGAAATTCCTTACGGATTTGGAAGTTGTTCCAAATATGGATTTGTCGATCACTCTTTATTGTGATAACAGCGGGGCTGTGGCAAATTCGAAGGAACCTCAAAGTCATCATCAAGGCAAGCATATAGAACAGAAATACCACTTGATTAGGGAGATTGTGCATCGCGGTGATGTGATAATCACGAAGATTGCGTCGGAGCACAACGTTGCTGATCAATTTACAAAGGCTCTCACGGCTAAAGTGTTTGAGGGTCACCTGGAGAGATTGGGTCTGTGGGACATCCGACATCTTGTCTAGAGTAAGTAGGAGATGATACTGGAGTATGCCCTAGATTATTGTATATTATACATGTATTTATCTTGTATTGTACATTAGTCTCCCAAGGCATTAGAACAAATGAGAGATTGTTGGGATTAGTGTTCTAATTCTCCCGGAGTCTCGTAGTTTGTTATGAATAAAATAACAGTTGTTTTATTTGGAATTTACTCATATCCAATAAACAAAGCTCCCGCTTTGTAGAGGTTTGAAAGTGTTTTGAACTACTACGGATGGTAGATCCTGACCATTTATGTGGAGACATGCGAGTGGGGGTGTCCTATACAAAGAGTTTGTATAAGACCGGACCACAAGATGACTAGTCTCTATATATAACTTCGTTGATACTGGAGACTTACGTCTCACCTAAACGACCATAGGTGACATGACTTCAATCCTGAGTGTTTTGAAAACACCTGCCTTTGAAAGCGATCCTTTGATTAGGATGGGTGAGACTGGCCAGATTGCCAACTCAACATGCCTACCTTTTTGGGGATTTTTCTGATTTGGGAGCTGGGAACTCAGTTACACAAGATGGAATTCACTCCTTCCCCGAAGAAAGGGTAAGTAGATAGATTACTCCCTTAAGGGCTGATTTCGAATCTTGAACATAGTGGCCACAACTTCTCTTTGGAAGAGAGGATGCAGTCATAGTAGGACTATGACTTATGTTCATTAAAGGGATTAGTGGTACTTAAGAAGTTAGATGTAACTACAGGGGCATAATGGTTATTGGCCCAGCTATACTTACGAGCGATCTGTAAAGAGTTATCGCACTCTTGATTTGTTGATATGGACACATAATATATCTGTAGTAAGAAGAGTTCAGCTGTTGGTCTTTATTGGAGAGTCTAATAGTTAACGAATGGTAGGTCCCGTGACTAAAGAGTTTAGTCAGTTATTCATGTACCGTTGGAGCTTCGAGCTATAGGTCCATAAGGTCCCCTTGGTAGCTTAATGGATTCAAGTTGAGAATCAGTTCTTGGTGTTGATTGGAAATGTTCTAATTGACAAGAGGAAATTCAATAATATATGATATGATCGGTGTGGTGTATGAGATACATCAAGTGGAGGATTAATGTAAATGAGATTCACATAAGGACCATGAAATAGAAAAGGAGCTATAGTTTATATGTTCCATGAGATGAAATATTAAAACTATAGGTTATAAATATAGTATGGTAAGTTGGTTATCATATATATATTTATAATAATATTAATTATTGGATAATTATATCTTTTTCTCTAATAACCAATTGAGTGGGAGTTTATTGGTGGTTTCATGGTAATCATGAGATAAAAGGAAAAATGTTTTCCTAAATTTAGATGATGTCGTGAAAATTTCTATACTCGACAAGTTCTCACGGAAAGGCTATCAAGTGGATTAGATTCACTAAACGATAGCTGAAGAGAGATTAAACAATGATGGAGTGACACTACATGATAGTTTACTCAGCTGGCCTTTAGCTAAACGATCGCAGAGCTTTTGCTAAACGATCACATAACATTTGTTAAACGATTGGGCATCTTCTATACGATAAACCTTTGTCATCTCGCACTTGCTCAATCGTTTACACAATTGTTCTTCCTCCGGTCTCTTCCTCTAACCAAGTCCACACTGAGCCCACACTTCAGGATTTTCACACCGAGAATACCAAGGTAGCCATTGTGGTGGTGTCGTACTCAACTCGACATAGTTCGAGGTTTTTGGAGGTCGTTCATTATATTCGTGATCTTGAAGATCGCTGAGTTCGTAGTCGCTATAATCGTGTTGTGTTGCAATCCAAGTGTTCGAGCATTCGTGATTGTTGTCTTGCTGATTGAACGAGCGTTCGGGATCGAGGGAGGTTGAAGATGATTCTTCAAAGGTATATATAATTCTTCCCTTGATTTTTGCAAATAATGTTGTAATTTCGTTTTGTACATAGCCTATATGCTTCTGTTTCTTGATTGTAATTGTGTATGTTCATATACGAATGAAATTTGGAACGACCATTCCGCTGCTCATGAAAATATTCATGTCCGATTTCCTTCAACGATAACCCTTCACAGATTGCTCGTAAGTATAGTTGGGCCAATTTATCGTTTTGCCCCTATAGTTACATCTAACTCCTTAAGTACCACTAAATCCTCTAATGAAAAATACATCATAGTCCTACTATGAGTGAACACTTCTCGGGCCATGAGAAAGTGTGGCGTCACATTGTTCAAGTCCCGAAATCAGCCCTTAAGGGAACAATCTATCTACTTACCCCTGCTTTAGGGAAGGAGTGAATTCTGTCTTGTGTAGCTGAGTTCCCAGCTCTTTAATCAGAAGAATCCCCAAAGTGGTAGGTTTGAGTCGACGATCTGGCCACTCACACCCATGCAAATCAAAGGACCGCCCTCATAGGAAGGAGTACCCAACTCACTCAGGATTAAGGTCATATTACCTGTGGTCATTCTAGTGAAATGAAAGTCTCTGTCATGAACAATGTTATATAATGAGACTAAACATTTCATGGTCTGGTCTTATACAAACTCCTTTGTATAGGATACCCCCGCTCGCATGTCTCCACATGAATGATCGGGGTCAGACCATCTGTAGCACTTTACAACACTTGTAATATCTACAAAGCGGGTCGTATCTGTAGTGTCACCAAGATAAGGTTTCCCTCCTTTATCCATATACTATAGACCATTTAGGCTATCACTTAAGGCATGATCCACTTGTATGTCTCCACATACATGCTTAAGTTACAACGATAACCAGGGATCTTAGTTTATTGCTTTGTGATTAATGCAACTAAAATATCTCATATTTCATAGACAATATTATTACATCACAAATGTTTGTTCATACATGTGTTTACAAACTACGGGACTCTACAAGATTTAGGGCATCAACCCCAACACAAATACTATTTGAAGTCAATGTTGATGTCTGTGGCTTTGGCATTGGAGCTGTCTTATCATAAAACAAACACCCCATTGAATTTCTTAGTGAAAAGTAATGCTAGGCAAAAATAGTCCACATATGAGCAAGAATTATATGCTATAGTTAGGGCCCTTAAGACTTCGGAACATTATTTACTAGGAAGAGATTTTGTTCTTCTCACTGACTATTTTTCTCTTAAGTTTCTACAATCCCAAAAATCAATCAGCAGGATGCACGCTCGGTGGTTGTAATTTCTTCAAAGGTTTGATTTTGTCATTAAGCATACTAAAGGTAATGATAATAAAGTCACAGATGCCTTAAGCCGAAAAACTACTTTTCTCTCTCTTCTCAAAGGTGAAAGTATAGCTTTTGACCATATTTGTGATTTATACTTTACCAACCTTGATTTTGAAAAAAAAAAATTGGAATGATTGTGCTAACCACATCCCATCCAAAGACTTCCACATTGTTGAAGGGTATCTATTTAAGGGAGACACTATTTGCATACCACATACATCCCTTAGAGAATCTATCATCAGGAAGGCTCATGCTAAGGTCTCGTTGGACATTTTGAGAGGGATAAAACAATCACTCTAATCAATTCCTATTTCTATTGACCACAATTACAAAAAGATGTTACTAATTTTGTTAAAAGGTATTATATTTGCCAAACTTCTAAAGGGTCTAGCCAAAACATGAGTTTATACACACCTTTACCTATACCATACACTATTTGGGAAGACCTCTCCATGGATTTCATATTTGGTCTTCCTAAAACTCAACGTGGTAATGATTCGATTTTGGTGGTTGTAGACCGCTTTAATAAAATGACACACATCCTTGCATGTAAAAAAATTGTCGATGCTTTAAATATAGCAAATTTATTCTTTAAAGAAACTGTTCGTCTCCATGGAATTTCTAAAACTATAGTTTTCAATAGAGATGTCAAATTTATGAGCTTCTTTTGGAAATCCCCATGGAAAAGGTATGATACCGGACTACTCTATAGCACAACCGGTCATCCACAAATGGATGGACAAATTGAAGTAAAAAAATCGTACTCTTGGCAATTTAATCCACTATCTTAGTGGAGATAAACCCAAACAATGGGACATTGCTTTAGCTCAAGCAGAATTTACATTCAACCATATGGCCAGTCGATCAACAAGTAAATCTCCTTTTGAAATTGTATACACTAGATTACCTAGACTCACTTTTGATCTCTTTAACTTACCTTCTAATGTTGATCTTAGCGGAGAAGCACAATTCATGTCTCAATGAATCAAAGACATACATAATGAAGTTCGAGCTCATTTAGAGGAAACCAATACCAAATATAAAGAAGCTGTTGATGTTCATCGAAATCCAAAATCCTTTGCTATTGGAGACTTAGTCATGATTCACTTGAAGAAATCCAGATTACCAGATGAATCACATAACAAAATTAACTAACAAAAAAAAAAGAAAAAGGGACTTTTGCACATTGTGGAAAAATATGACAACAACGCTTACAAGGTGGACCCCATCTTGACCTTCGGTTAAGTCCAACATTCAATGTAGTTGACATATTTCTATACCACACACTGGATGATTTCAACCTAGCTACTTAACACGAGGACGTGTTAATCTTTCTAGAGGAAAAGATTTGATGTAGGAACATAATGTTTTGTTAGTTATTTTAAAGTTTAACTATATTTTCCTTTAGATTTGATTGTATAACCAGTTACCCATTAAATCAGTCATCTTTAGTATAACGTAACCGGTTGTCACCCTATATAAAGGGTAGATTTATATCATTTAACAGGTGAATAAGATTTGAGGTATTTTTTTCTTCACTTGTGTGTGCATCACTCAAGTTCAAGGGACTATATAGATGAGGGGGTTTGTGTACAATGTGGGGAAGAGTCTGACGATCCAAAGAATCCACAATTTCATCATTCACCTAATATGATAAAACTTTGGAGAGCATGATTGTAAGAAGAAGAAAAAGATTGTGTGGGTGCCATATTGTTGATGCAATAAGCAAGAAAAACACCTGATGTTCAAAGGGTTCAAATGCTTGCAACCTCTAAAAAAACAGGAAGAGTAACATCAAAACTGTGTGTGTGTGTGTATATATATATATATATATAGATAGATAGATAGATAGATAGATAGAATGATATAATGATTAATTTGTGTGTTATTGTTCTTCCAAAAAAAAAAGAAGTAATGAGTGTACATGGATTTGTATGTTGTTTTTGTTTTTAATTAAAATTAACGTGACAATTGTCAAAAATTGAATAAAGGGACAAAATTATAACATTCGACTAAGTTTGAAGTTAAATTGTCACAAAACCTATACTATCATCCTCGAGGTCAAATATTTGATTCTCTCCTCCACTATATTATTTAACAAAGAAAGAAAAAAAAACTAGTGACAAGTTTATAGATAATTTTTTTTTTTTTTTCATTTTTGATTGATGACTTTTTAGATAAAATCAATTATTTTGGATAAGAAGCGGTACATTTTACTAAGTTCGTGTCACAAATTAACATCTTTCACAAATATTTATGGTAAAATTTTCAATATAAGCCAAAATGAGTATAGCATAGTACTTGTATTAATATATATATATATATATATATTCAAATATGATATCCATCTTATTGTTTCGATTTTTTTTTCCTTTTTATATTGGGTCTAGACTCCAACAATATTGCCGAGAGATTGGGAAGAACATGAAAACCAAAAAACTTAAGGGAGAGAGGATTTGAGGGCTTCGATGTGGGAGAGAAGAGAGGAGACAATATAATGGTGGACGACTTGGAGAGGAAGGAACATGAAAACCAAAAAACTTAAGGGAGAGAGGATTTGAGGGCTTCGATGTGGGAGAGAAGAGAGGAGACAATATAATGGTGGACGACTTGGAGAGGAAGGAACATGAAAACCAAAAAACTTAAGGGAGAGAGGATTTGAGGGCTTCGATGTGGGAGAGAAGAGAGGAGACAATATAATGGTGGACGACTTGGAGAGGAAGGAACATGAAAACCAAAAAACTTAAGGGAGAGAGGATTTGAGGGCTTCGATGTGGGAGAGAAGAGAGGAGACAATATAATGGTGGACGACTTGGAGAGGAAGGAACATGAAAACCAAAAAACTTAAGGAAGAGAGGATTTGAAGGCTTCGATGTGGGAGAGAAGAGAGGAGACAATAGAATGGTGGACGACTTGGAGAGGAAGGAACCTGAAAACCAAAAAACTTAAGGGAGAGAGGATTTGAGGGCTTCGATGTGGAAGAGAAGAGAGGAGACAATAGAATGGTGGACAACTTGGAGAAGTTCTTGCTCGGCTGAAACTGATAACGCGATTGAAATTTCTGAGTACGAAGATTTGGGTATCAAGGCTAGTCGTGACATTGGGCAGATTTGGAGAATTTGAGAAGCAAGAGCTTAAAGTAGAGGGTCGGACGGAGACAACGAGAGCTTAGGAGATGGGTGGTGAATTTTGAAGCAATGAAGAGAGGCCATTCCACTATCTATCATAATTTAGGTTCCATTTGGGAGTTTGGCAAATTGGGTTTTTTTCTTTCTAAAATTTTAGTACAATACGACGATACGACAATTTCTAAAAACTAAGACGTTCCAACAACGTCAAGTGGTGATTAGAGCTAGGAAAGAAGTAGAAGATACGAGCTTGAATCAAGATACGTAGTGAATTATGATTTAGATAGAGAGAAGAAAATAATGAAGATTTGATTATGTTTCAGTTTTTTCTTCTTTTTTTTTAATTTTATATTTTTATTCTTTTTAATCTATTTGTTTTGAATTACTAAATTTAAGTGGACTTACAAATAAAATAGGTTGTGGATTGGATTTTGTTCTTAAATTTGGAAGAAAAAAAATCCAACCTAAGCTTTTCACATTTACAGAGGCAGATACATATATCTAAAAACAAAAATAATAATAATAATAATAATAATAAGATACTTCAAATCTGGATGGATTTGCCACGTAACTGTATTCGGTAGATATGTATCTAATATTGACACAATTAAAAGTATCCAATGCTTCATAGATTTTCATTCATCCTAAATTGTTTCGACATCATATTTAGTTGCAATACAATTAAATATTGATATTCATCCCCACCTAAATTTTTGCCATACTGTTTTAAATATTAAAATTAAATCCCACATTTTAATTAAAATCTCATATCTTCGTCATGTTTCAAAATTTTCTCTATTTTTTAAACTTTAACTTTTTTTTTTTCATTTTGATTTTTAATTATTCATTATTGATATCTGCATACATTTGTATCTTTGGCGGTATTTATGAAATCTATTCATTGTTAATTAAATTCAATTTAAAATCGTTTTCCTATTCATCAAAACATTTTTTTTTTTAAATTTACCATTTTTTATTATTCTTATTCCCAATTTTTATATATATTTCCCTATTCTCAAAACTTATAGAGATTATGTTTACTATGGAGAGAACATTCATTTAATATGATTTTTTTTTTTCCATATTTTTAAATGGAGATAAAAAATACATTTATTTGTTGAGATTTTTCATTTATTTAATTTAATAAGAGAGAGAAAATGCATTTAATGGTTTTTTTTATTTTCTTTGATTTCACATTTTTCTTGTCGATTCGTGGTTAATTAAAATATATCTTAGAAATTTTGTTAGGTATTTGAAAATATTCTAACCGATATATAAAATATATCATAATATAAATTAAATACTTGACATAAATCACTATATAATACATTTATTATTATTTTTCCTCTTTTCAATTGTAGAGATAAAATGCATTTGATATATATTTTTTTCATTTTCATCTAGAAGAGCAAATGATATTTTATATAACTTTATTTTCCATTTAGTTTTTCATGTTGATTTTTGTTATGATGTGAAATGTTCCTTGTTCACTTGTACATGTAATATATTTCGTTATTTATTTGGAAGCATTATAAAAATATATATGAAATATATTGGATTTTTTTATAAAAAAAAGTTAATGTTATTTTAATATTTATTGACAAAAATAAGGTTGGTTTGAAAATAAGGTTGTGAAATCGTGTACCCGATGTACACGATTTAAAGCGAGCCACGAATTAAGACTAAAATTTTGAATTAAGACTATTTTTTTTTTCACACTTTCTCCCTAACTTCTTTGAGAATCTGAATCAAATTTCTAGCCACGAATTAAGGTTAAATCTTTTTTTTTTTTTTTCATTTCCCCAACTTCTATCTTCTTCTTTTATTTTTTTAATGTTTTTTTTTTGTATTTTCGGAGAATCTTTGTGAAATTCAAATTTTTAAAGGTCTACATTAACAAAAAAATTTAATCGAATTTCTAGCCACGAATTAATTATAATTTTTTTTTTACATTTTCTCCAACATATATTTTTTTTGCATTTTCAGAGAATCTAATCAAATTTCTAGCCATGAATTAAAACTAAATCTTTTTTTTTTTCAAATTTTCCTCCAACTTCCGTCTTCTTCTTTTATTTTTAGTATTTTTTGTATTTTCGGAGAATCTTTTAAATGCATACGGTAAAATAAAAATTGAATCAAATTTCTAGCACGAATTAAGGCTAGATCTATTTTTTTCACATTTTCCCCAACTTCTGTCTTCCTTTTATTTTTTTAGTGTTTTTTGTATTTTTTGAGATTTTTTTACTGTGAAATTCAAATAGAATTTTTTTTTCACATAGTGAAATTCAAATGTTTGTTAGCTCACATAAAAATCGTGTATCGGGTACACGACTTTGCTACCCTATTTTTGTCAATACTTTTTCCCTCCACCTTACCTTTGTAAATATTTGGAAACATTCTAAAAATATATATGAAATATATTTGATATCTACTCAAATATTCATGGTTATTTTTAAATATACCTTATAACATAAATTTTAGAACATATATACAAGCGTATATATCACAAAACAAGAAATCTAAATAAGAAATCACATTGTATATATCACAGTATATATATCATCATCATTTATATTAAACCCCACGATCGACTAGATTTTCTTGCCTAGCTCCATCGACTGCATCTGTCTGAGTCCGCTCGCGCTCGGTGTCGAAAGCTTTGCCACATCGTCTCATGTCGTCTGTTTGCTCAAGCTCGCACTGTCGTCGATTGGATCTGCCCAAGTCCGCGTCAGATTTGCTCGCGCCTGGAAGCTTCGTCTCACACCATACCGTCTCACGCCATTCATCTGCAACCACGTTATCGTCTACTCGAGCTCGCATTGGAGATTCTCTCCCTTCGCCATCATCTACCGTCAACAACTCACACCGCCAGAAGGAGAAAAGAGAGGGAGGGAAAGAAGAAAAAATGGGGAAGAAGAAATGTGTGTGAATTATAGGGAAAAGAATATATGAAATATATTATTAGGGGGAGAATTATGGGAAAGAAAATATATGAAATATATTATAAGGGGGAGAGAGTATGCATGTAGAGAAAATATGCATGACGGAGAGAGAAATAAATAAATAAATTAATTAATAGATAAATAATATTATAAGAAAAATAAAAAATTCTAAAAATATTTATACTTTGAAAAAAGTTTCAAAATGCTTAAAACAAATGTAAATATTTTTAATTTTTTTTATATTTAAAAAGATCCCATTATATATTCTTTAGCTAGAAATCCCAAAATACACTTTCTTTTGTCAGCCCAAAAACTCCGGAATCTTTCTGTTCAAAGGTATCGGGCTGGGTCGGTTTGTATAGCCCAATGGAGATCCGTTTCTTTCTACTCCTACATCGGGAACTTGGTGTTTTCGCTGGATTCTTCCATCTGGTGATTGCCCTGTTTAGTCTAGTTCTATGCCAAATCAAGAACTACCATTGCCATGGCGAATGATCTTCAACATCTCAATGATTCAGGCACAAAAGCTCAACCAATTGAATCAGGCTCCGCAGGTGCGCTGTTTATGTTTATGAAACCATTTTCTTCTTCCAATTTTTCTTTTCAAATTACCCTTTGCTCGAGCCCATGCCATTCTTTTCTATTTTAGAAATACTTATGCAAAATACGTTATCTCCTTTGCTTGAATTAAGAAGACGAATGACCTTGAGATTGCAGCAGTGCAGATAAAACAATGGATTCTTCTTACGCTTGTTAGAACTCTTTTGGGAATTTGGGAACTGTTTGAGGTCCAGAGTTAATTATAATAGTTTGATTATAGCCAGTGAGGTTATAATAGCTTGTGTTTGGGATATCGAGTATTTAAGTATGGGTATGTATGAGTTTAGAAATAAAAAGTTTTCTTTGGTATTATACCAGCATTAGGTTAATATCATATTTTGCAAATAGGAATAAAAAGGTTTGTTTAACATGTCATTTGAACTTCTTTTAACTTAATTTTTTTTTTAAATAAGGCATGTTTAGACTGCCTACAAACTTTTTTTTCCCCTAAAGTCATTTTATTTGAACTTTTTTAAAATAAAAACTGTTTAAAATAAAAGCACTCCCGAGTTTGGTTATATTTTCTCAAAAGTATTTTTATATACAAGTTTGTTGGGTGTTTGTTATACACTCAAAATATTTTTATTAATATCAAATTACTATAAATGAAGACTATTAAAATTATGAATTAATAATTTTAAAAAATTATTTAAAACCTTTTAAGCTTGTCTTTAGAGTTGGCTGTTGGAAATGATTGAGGTGGTCGTCAGAGTTGGCCACTGGAGGTAGTTTTCAAGGCTAGTTGTCAGAGTTGGACATTGGAGATGGTCGTTGTAGTTGATTGTCGGAGGTGATATTCACTGAAATTGGCTGATGGAGTGATTGCTGGAGGTAGTTGCTGAAGTTGATCATTTGAGTTAGCTGTTGGTAGTAGTAGTCAGAGTTGCTTTGTGGAGGTGGTCGTACTAGAGTTGGGCATTGGAGGTGATTGTTGTAGTTTGCTAGAGATGGTATTTGCTGGAGTTGGTCGCTGGAGTTGATCACTAGAGTTGGCCGTTGGAGTTGGTCGTTGTAGTTGATTGTCGGAGGTGATATTCACTGAAATTGGCTGATGGAGTGATTGCTGGAGGTAGTTGCTGAAGTTGATCGTTTGAGTTGGCTGTTGGTAGTAGTAGTCAGAGTTGCTTTGTGGAGGTGGTCGTACTAGAGTTGGGCATTGGAGGTGATTGTTGTAGTTTGCTAGAGATGGTATTTACTGGAGTTGGTCGCTGGAGTTGATCACTAGAGTTGGTCGCCAGGGGATGTCGTTGGAGTGAGGCGGTGGTAGTTGCTGACGGTGATTGTTGTCAGAGTTGATCACCGATGGGTGAAGTCGTTGGAAACATTAAAGGGAGGGAAAGTGATGTAAGAAGGATAGGGTTAATTGGGTAATTGGGTAATATTCTAGGTTAATTCCTTTTTTACCCCCACTTGTAATAAAACTCTATAAATGGGAGTCTTCCCCTCTTGTATGAAACAATTTTATCACTTTAATAAAACATTCATAGAATTAATTCTTGGAGATTTATTCCTTCAGAATACTTAGGCTACATCAGAGAGTTGGTTATTTTAACCACGGAATTGTAAATAGTCCTGTTGTACCAAAAACGGGGGTTAAAAAATCCTTACACACAATTTTCTTAACACACGCACCAAACATTGAGTGGGCTATTATAACCCACTCAACTCATTCGAAATTGGTGGCCCATACAACCCTTAAAAGATTCATTAGCTTCACAATAATGCAGTATGTTAAAACGTGTTTCACTTTTTCTTTTGTACTTCAATTGGCGATGGAGTAAAAAGTGAGGGCAGATGAGTCATGGGGTTTCATGTATGTCTGTCTACGTATATATCTATTTTTCTTTCAAGCTCAAGCTCAAGGTATGGTTTGATTTATGAGATGTACATATAGTCCCCTCTTTATTTAAACATAACCAGAACAAGTTCTGACGTTTGACTTCGACTCTTAGAGTGTGTTTGGTTTAATTTTGAAAAAAATTGAAGTGTTTGACAATCACTCAAAATAGTTTTTGGAACACTTTTTAAGTGTATTTTAAATAGTTTTTTTTATCAAAAGAGTATAAATAAAAATGACTTTTATGAAAAAAAGTTCTTTTCCCTAATCAATCAAAACATGCCCTTATTCGTTTCATTTTTCTGTTCAGAGAGCTTGAGGATTTTTGTATGGCTACTTTTAATGTCAGATTCTTCCTCTGGTCTCACTCATGACCAGTTGCAAAGGAAGCTTAAAAATAGCTCTCTTTCCCCCTCTGTCTGTAGCCTTTGTATGGAAGACGAGGAGTCGACTCATCTTTTCTTACATTGTGACTATGCTTTTAAGGGGTGGTCCAATATGTTTAGCATCTTTGGGTTGCAGTACTGTCTCCCGAAAAAGGTAGATGACTAGCTTTTGGAAGGGCTTGACAGCCATGCTTTTAGTGGTAAAGGGAAGATCCTTTGGAGATGTGCCACTCAAGCTCTTCTTTGGTGTCTTTGGAAAGAAAGAAACAGTAGAACTTTTGAAGATAAATTTTTTTCCTTTGATTCTTTTTGGGCTTTTGTTCAACATATGGCCTCTTGATGGTGCACTAATTACACCAATCTTCCTAACACCACAAGCAAGCCTTTCATTCTAAAACCTTTTCGAAAGCATTTCATAAGGAAGAAAACCTTATTCCGAAATGGCTGGACGTCCTTGATAAACGCAAACCTACTGGAGAATTGTTGTATCAGGGTGCAAATTCCCACCGGCCCAAGTAACAGGTCAGCTCATCCTCCCCTTGTTCCTTGCTCATTCTCATATCTTGATTTCAAAGTTGGAGACTCAAACGTGGCTTTTATGCGAGGTACATCTGAACCCTTTCAAGCAGTTAACCAAAACTATGACTCTGATGAAGACTCTTTGCTCAGCATCAACAGTGATGAGTTTGGCAGCATAGACCCTGAATTTCTCCAAGAAGAGGATTACCTCAGTAAGGATCAACAACAATCATTGCACTGCCTCTTTCAATAAAAAAAAAAAAAGAACTCAAATCGGTTAGCAATATCATCTCTCTCATTAAGCCCATCGACAAAGAAGGTATTCCCAACAATTTGATCTCGCCAGTGGAAGATTGTGACTTGATCTTGGATTAATCCCAAGATTTCATTATGAAAATTATATCATGGAATACAAGGGGCCTGGGTGATGCCTCTAAAAGATTGGCAGTAAGAAAAAGCATAAAGAAAATCAATCCAAATTTGGTCCTAATCCAAGAAACTAAGAAGGACTTTTTTTATAACAAAATTATTAAGGAACTTTGGAGCTCTAAAGACATAGGGTGGGAGCTTGTGGAAGCGCAAGGAAGATCAGGGGGATTATTAACTATGTGGGATGAAAGTAAAATTTCAGTTATTGAGGTTCTCAAAGGAGGCTCCTCCTTATCAGTTAAATGCATCACCATATGAAAGAAAACAAGCTGGGTCACGAATGTATATGGCCCCACTGATTACAAAGAAAGAAATCATATATGCCTGGAATTATATTCACTATCAGGATATTGCTGCGAATCTTGATGTATAGAAGGAGATTTCAACATCACAAGAAGGATTCAAGAAAGGTTTCCAACAGGGAGGACCAACAAAAGGGATGAAAAAGTTCAACAAATTCATTGATTCTGCAAAATTAATGGAAATCCCCCTTAGTAATGGTCAATTTACATGGTCAAAAGAAGGTCCCACAGCTTCTTGTTCTCTTCTTGACAGATTCTTGATCTCTAGTAGTTGGGATGATACCTTTCAAACATCAGAGTAGTAAGAATGACACGGTTATGTTCAGATCACTTCTCAATACTTCTTGAAGCAGGATCATTCGAATGAGGACCATCCCCTTTCAGATTTTGTAACAGCTGGTTATCTATCATAGAGAGCTGTAGAATAATTAACGACATATTGAACTTGGGTTTTCAGCAAGGTTGGGCCGGTTTTGTAATCTCCACCAAGTTAAGGAAAGTCAAATCTGCTCTTAAAACTTGGCATTCAGATTTTGAAACAGCAAATAAATCAAGAGAGGAAGTGTTACTTAAAGAAATAGATAAGCTTGACCGGCAAGCAGAAGCCCATGGTTTATCGGAATCAGAAAGGAGAATGAGAATTTCTTTGATAGCTGAGTTATTTTCCCTCTACAGAATTGATGAAAGGAACCTAAGGCAAAAGAGCAAGCTCAATTGGCTAAGCTTAGAGGATGAAAACACTAAATTCTTCCATAGATTCTTGGATGCAAAGAAAAGAAGGAACTTAATCTTCGAACTCCTAAATGACCAAGATGTAGCAACCCACTCTTTCAAGGAGATTGAAGACCTAATTTTAGACTTCTACTCCACATTGTACACCAAGTCTCCCGGCCAAAAAACCATACCTATCAATTTTCAATGGTCCAAAGTCTCTAGTTCAAAAAATTCAAAGCTGACAGCCAGATTCTCCTTAGCTGAAATCAGATATGCCTTAAACTTATTGGGCAAAAACAAGGCCCCTGGTCCGAATGGCTTTACAGCTGAATTCCTTCTCAAATTCTGGGATTTTTTCAAGGATAAATTCCTAGAACTCTTTGAAGATTTTTATGGCAATGGGAAGTTGAATTCATGTATAAAGGAAAACTTCATCAGCCTAATGCAAAAGAAAAAGGATGTTGTCCGGGTATGTAATTTCAGACCAATAAGTTTAACTACTTTGACTTATAAAGTAGTAGCTAAAGTACTAGCGAAGAGGCTTAAAAAGGTAATGCCAAGTATAATAGATGCTTCACAAAGTGCCTTCATTGAAGGAGGCAAATATTAGATCCAATCCTCATAGCCAATGAAGCGGTTGAAGATTATCATTCCAAGAAGAAAAAAGGGTGGACCTTAAAACTTGACCTAGAAAAAGCCTTCGATCGTGTTGATTAAGAGTTTCTCGAAAAAATCCTTGTTGAAAAGAATTTTGATTCAAGATGGATAATATGGATGATGGTTGTGTATCTAACACAAAATTCTCAATTTTTATAAATGGTAGACCACGTGGTAGAATCCATGCTACAAAAAGGATAAGGCAAGACGACCCTCTTTCGCCCTTCCTTTTTCTTTTAGTCAGTGAAGTTCTATGTGCATTACTGTCCAGACTACATGAGAAAGACAAGTTTGAAGGCTTTATAGTGAGCAAAGATAGAATTCACGTCCCCTTATTGCAATTTACTGATGATACGCGAATTTTCTACTAAGATGACAAGGAAAAGCTTGAAAACCTAAAGAAAACAATTGAACTTTTTGAGTGGTGCTCAGGGCTGAAGATTAATTGGGAAAAATCAGCTATAAGTGGTATCAATATTGATCATAACAAGCTACAATCAGAAGCTACCAATCTGAATTGCAAGGCTGTCAATCTTCTATTTATGTACCTCGACCATCCATTAGGTGGCTACCCCAATTAATTGGCTTCTTGGCAACCAGTGATTGACAAAATTCAAAGTAAATTGGATAAATGGAAGAGATACAATCTCTCTAGAGGAGGACGCTCCACCCTTTGTAAGTTGATCCTTTCTCATATCCCTATATACTATATGTCACTTTTCTTGATGCCAGAAAAGGTGGTTCAGACTATAGAAAGACTTATGAGAAAAATTTTTTGGGAAGGGTGTACTGGAAGTAAATTAAATCATTTAGTAAAATGGGACCTTGTCTCTCGTTCTCAAGAAGATGGTGGGCTCGGTATTGGTGGTTTGAAACTCAAAAATCAAAGCCTACTGGCAAAATGGGGGTGGAGGTTCATCAATGAAGAGAATTCCCTTTGGAGGAAAGTAATTACAAGCATCTATGGAAGAAGTAAGTTTGGTTGGCACACTAATGGCAAAACTACCAGTAGCCTTAGAAGTCCATGGGTCAACATCTCAAGAACTTGGATAAAAGTAGAATCTTTACATCATCTCTACCAAGCCCGATGGTACAATACATGATTTTTGGGACGAGGCACTAGAATCTTGGTCTTTTCATTTTCAAAGACTACTCAAGGAAGAAGAGTCAAAAAACTTCCAGCTCATTACTGAAAAGTTTACCCACTCTAAACTCAATTTGCTTCCTGACAAAAGAAGGTGGATCTTAGAACCAAGTGGGCTTTTTTCAGTTAAATCCCTTGTTATGCATCTATCCTTCTCCTCCCCAATTGGAACACAATTAGAATCAACATTGTGGAAATCCAAGAGCCCTAGAAGGATAAATATTCTGTTTTGGATTATGATGAATGGTTTGCTTAATAGTACAAATATTCTACAAAGGAAGCTGCCTAATCATCATATTTCTCCACAAGTCTGCTCTCTTTGTTTGGCAAATTCAGAATCTCTTTCTCATCTATTCTTCTAGTGTGTTCTTGCAGAAAATTGTTGAATACGTTTACTTAATTGCTTCAATGCCAGCTGGGTTTTTTATAATGATTAAGGCAAATGTGTTTCAACTTCTGATTGGTCCCAAATTGAAGAAGAATTCAAGGTTACTATGGGTCAATGCAGTCAAAGCTTTGTTATCAGAATTATGGTTTAAAAGGAATCAAAGAGCGTTTCATGACAAAGCATCTCTTTGCTCCATCAAATTTGATATCGCTCATATCAATGCCTCTTCATAGTGCTCTCTCTCCAAAGATTTTAAAGATTTCTCCATTCAAGACATCAGTCTCAATTGGAACGCCTTCATTTTTCCGCTTTCTTGAGCTTGTAGCTCCTTAGTTTTTTTGCCACGGCTTAATTTTCAAATTTTCATTTTGGTGTTAGCCTTTGTATCAGGCACGGATTAGTCAGCTTTGTAGTCAGTTTTGTATTCAGTCTTAGAATTTTTGCTCTACTTTTTCGGATATGATGAGAGTGCTACAGAGGTGTCAACCTAGTTGAGATGTCCTGGTACATTTGCTGATCCTCTATTTTGTTTTCTGTGTTTGTATCCTTTCCTTCACTTGTAACATCTTTCATTATCTTAATGAAGTGGTTTGTTTCTTGTTCAAAATAAATATTAGAAGGTAACTTCAACCCTGAACATAATGTGTTTACTAAAAAGCAATTGGACATTTTCCAAAAACTATTTAGCCAACCGAAACCTACTAAAAAACATCAGAAGCCAGTGTAGCAACAATGACATAATTAGGTAACTTCCTTTGGGCCCTTAATGCAACCAAATAAGATTGTCGTACTTGGATTATTGATTCTAGTGCATCAGATCACATGATAGGTGACATCTCACTTTTAACTAACTACACACACTGTAACAGTCAAATTACTATAAAGATTGCTGATGGTACCTATTATAAAGTAATAGGAACTGGCAATATGTTTGTATTTAAAGATTTGGTGTTAGAAAATGTGTTGCATGTCCCAAAACTTAGATGCAATCTTCTTTCCATAAGCAAACTAAAGTTTATGAAAAATTGCAGTGCAACTTTCTACTTACATAATTGCATATTTCAGGATTTGAATTCGGGGAAGATGATTGGCAATGCTAAGGAAACCTCGGGTCTCTACATACTAAATGCTCTTAGGCCCAAGTCAAGGAGTTAGGTTTTAGCAAATCTATTTTTATTTCTAAAGACAATTATGATAATACATTTACTTTTGTTGCTTATAAAGATAATTATAATAGTACATCTACTTTTTTTTGCTTCTAAAGACAATTATGATAGTACAATAATGTTTTGGCATAATCGTTTAGGACATCCTAATTTTCTATATTTGAAACAAATGTTTCTAGATATTTTAAATAAAGTTTTCAGGTTTTTCAATGTGAGTCTTGTGAAATGGCAAAGTTGGCTCGATTCTCATATCCGATAAGCACATATAAACCCTCTTATCCTTTTTCTATGATGCATAGTGATGTTTGGGGACCTAGTAGAGTTTAAAATGTAACAGAAGCTAAATGGTTTGTTTCCTTTATCGATGATCACACTAGACTTACTTGGGTATCTTTAATGAAAGAAAAATCTGAAATCACTACCATATTCCATAACATGTTTGCCATGATTCTCAATCTTTTTAACACTAAAATCAAAATCCTTCACACTGATAATGCTAAGGATTATTTTAACACTTCCTTGAAAAATTTTCTAAACGAAAAAGGTATTGCCCACCTAAGTATCTGTCCTAACATTCCCCAACAAAATGAAATTGCGGAGAGAAAAAACAGACATCTCTTAGAAGTTTCTAGAGCTTTAATGCTTTACGCTAACACCCCCATCTTTTTTGGGGAGAAGCTGTTTTAACAGCCACCTACCTTATTAATAGAATGCCCTCTCGAATATTAGGCTTCAAAACTCCCTTACAAAAACTTAAGGAAGTATTTTTACATGATAGATTATTTTCTCAGTTCCTTTAAAAATATTTGGTTGCACGGTCTTCGTTCAAGATCATAGACCCAATAGGAGTAAGTTAGATCCTAAGGTAATTAAATGCATCTTTCTCGGTTATGCTCCAAGCCAAAAAGGATACAAATGCTATTCACCAACCACTAAAAGGTTCTATACATCCATGGATGTAACCTTCTTTGAAACTCAACCTTACTACCAAAAGCAAGACACCCCTGAACCTTCCACTCCCATAGAAAACGAAATTCTTCTGAAAAATGAAGAAACCAAAAACTAGATCTCATTGAAGAGAGAACTCCTTGTGTTCCTTATGTACATGAAATAGATGTTCTCAATCAAGGCCAACCTGAAGGTAGGAAAGATCCTATAGTTTATACTAGAAGGAAAAACACCCTTGGATGTGAACCAACACTAAATCAAAACCCAATCGAAATGCAAGAAAATCATGTCTCCAACTCCACAGCAGAAATGCTCACTGAAGACATTGATCTTCCCCATTGCAAAACGGAAAGGGGTAAGAACTTGTACGATGCATCCCATCCAAAACTACCTGTCCTACAAAAATCTCTCTCTCCTAAGTTCAAAGCAATCCTAAATACACATTCCCAACAATGTCTATGAAGCCCTCAAGGACATTAATTGGAATATTAGACGAAATAAAGGCCTTGGAAAAGAAGAACACATGGGAAATAACAGACCTACCTCCAGGGAAGAAAACAATAGGATGCAAATGGATCTTCACCATCAAATACAAAGCTAACGAAGAAATAGATAGGTTCAAAGCTTGACTCATCGCCAAAGGGTTCACCCAGTCTTATGGCATTGACTACCAAGAATTATTTGCCCCGGTGGCAAAATTAAATACTATCTGTATCCTTTTTTCCCTAGCAGTGAATAATGATTAGATTCTTCACCAATTAGACATAAAAAATGCCTTTCTTAATGGAGATTTAGAAGAAGAATTGTATGTGGATATACCTACCGGTATAGAATCTACTAAAACCATGAATAAGGTATGCAAACTAAAAAAATCTCTTTATGGTCTAAAACAATCCCCTAGGGCGTGGTTTGAGAAATTCTCAAAAGTGGTAAAGGAAAATGGGTACTTGCAATGTCAATCTGACCATACTCTTTTTGCCAAACATTCTTGCACGGGTAAAATAGAAATCATCATTGTCTACGTAGATGACATTATCCTTACAGGAAACCATGAAGAAGAAATAATAAATCTAAAGCTTCTCTTAACCAAGGAATTTGAAGTAAAAGACTTAGGCAACCTTAAATACTTCCTAGGTATGGAAGTGGCCCGCTCAAAAACAGGCTTGAGCATTTCTCAAAGAAAATATGTCCTTGACCTGTTAAAGAAAACTGGAATGTTTGGATGCAAGCCTGCTAATACCCCAATTGACACAAACAATCACATAATCAAAGAAAACAATCAAACAATGGTTAACAAAGATCAGTATCAAAGGCTAGTTGGAAAATTGATTTACCTAACTCACACAAGACCTGATATCTGTTTTGCAGTTAGCTTTGTAAGTCAATTTATGAACAGTCCAACATAAGACAATATTCAAGCTGTGTACAGAATACTCAGGTACTTGAAAGAAACTCCAGGAAAAGGATTATACTTCAAGAAATCTAGGATAAGAAACATTGAAATCTTCACAAATGCCGATTGGGCAAGCTAAAAATTCGATAGAAGATCAACTTCCGGATATTGCACCTTTGTTTGGGGAAATTTAGTCACTTGGCGAAGTAAGAAACAATCTGTAGTATCCAAGAGCAGTACCGGAGCTGAACTAAGAGCTCTAGCTCAAGGAATGTGTGAAGGAATGACTCAAAAGCATCCTATCTAAACTTAAAATCAAATCAAATAATTGATGGAGGTACACTGTGATAATCAAGCTACTATAAGTATCGCCAAAGACCCAGTCCATCATGATCGCATAAAACATGTGGATATTGATCGACACTTTATTAAGAAAAAAATTGAAAACAAAAGCATCTCACTCGACTACGTACTTACCAAGAGGCAAATTGCTAACATACTTACAAAAGCCCTATTCAAGAACATGTTTGAAGACTTAAAAACCAAGCTGGACTTAATCAACATATACTGCCCAGCTTGAGGGGGGAATAAGGAAAGTCTTCTACTTCCCTTGTCCATTTGAAATTTATTCCCTGTAATTTGTATTTATTCTTTCTAGTATTATTCTTACCATATGTACATTTTTTTACCGTTATAGGTCTTTGCCATATTTGGCTAACATAGTTGTATATATAAGGGATGCTCCCTCTTGTAAAATATGTAGAAAAATATTGAGAAAAGTTCAGAATTACAACGAAAATAAATAACCAACTAGTAATCTACTAACTAGGCCACAAACCTTAAAAATCTCCCTAATCAATTCCACTAAACCACGCCCTTCCTAATTCCAAGGCATCGCCCTAAATAAGTGACACTAATATTAATACTAAGTCCAATTACTTGCACAACAAGTTTAGACTAATTCATAACACTCCTTAGTGGAAACACATGATCAATAATACCAAGTCTTTGAGTTCTTCGAACTTGGGTTTATCAAGTTCCTTTAGCAACTTGCTCTTTGAGATGTATCTTTGGCAGTTTGATGTCTTGAATTAGAACTCTTTTGAAAGTGAAAATATATTTCAAGGTGCTTTGTATGGGCATGAAACGCTAGATTCTTTGCAAGCTTGATCGCACTTTCATTATCCTAAAAAGTAGAAACTGGATAGTCTAAATTGGAAAGATTTCTTCTATAAGCCTTTTCAACCAAGTACACTCGTGAGTAACTATAGTCGTTGTTGCATATTCTGCTTCATAACTTGATATAGCAAACAAGTTTGATTTTTATTATACCATGAATTAGGTTTAGAAGTTGTATTAATACAATATTTGATTACAGAATGTTGTCATTTATATTAGTAGCCCAATCTGCATCAACAAAACCACTTAAAATAAAAAAATGTAGCTTGTTTATACAACAAGCCAAAACATTGGTCCAATCTGTATCAACAAAACCACTTAAAATAAAAAAATGTAGCTTGTTTATACAACAAGCCAAAACACAAGTTACTCTTCAATATCAAAGAATCCTTTTTTCTACCATTTAATGAATTTCACAGGACTTGTTCATAAACTGAATAATGACCGCGATTGAATAGGAGATGTGAGGCCTTGTGATAGTTAAATAAATTAAACTACCAACAAATTGGCGAAAAAGTGTTGCATTTGGCAATAATTTTCCTTCTTTCTTAATCAACTTCAATGATGTCGTCATTCGAGTAGTCATTGGATTTGACCCCTTCATATAAAAATGACAAGATAAACTCATTGCAAACCCTTTATGTGAGACAAAGTATCCATGACATTTCAACCTCTAAGCCAAGCAAACATCCACCAAAATTCTTTATTTTGAAATGAATAAACAAAGCATCTTGAAGATTATTAATCTCATCACCCATTATGATCATGTCATTAACATAGACTAGAAATATTACAAATTTTGAGGTTGCCGGTTTAAGAAACACCCTTGAATATGCATTTGAAGATCTAAACATATAGAATTAAAGACATTGAGCAATCTTATTATACCAATCATGGGGAGTCAATCTAAAACCATTCAATGCCTTCTTAGGGCAACAGATCCTTGGAGACAAAACTATGAGGTTGTTCCACAAAATTATCCCATTCCAATTCTCTAGAAAGAAAAACATTCTTCACATCTAATTGCGATAATTTCCAACATGTGCAAATAGGTATTGAAATAATTGTTACGGGCATGTATGTAGCTAAAATTAATGTTTTGATCAATAGCATGATTAGAACAACCAAAATCAACGATCCAATCCTCAATTGTAATAATCTATTGGAGAAACATGCAAATTAATGTTTTGACCAACAGCTTCAGTAAGCATCGTTTCCAAGTAAGTTGTTCATGTTTGTTACTATCCTGTACAATTTGGTCTAACATATCTTGATTTCCACAATGTTGATACACCACCTTCACTTGACAATCATGTTTGATGTGTTTCGACTTGCTGCATCCATCTAAAACATAAAGGTGGAATGTGGATTGGTCAACGTCAGTTTTGAGCTCAAATTGGCTCTAATCACAAAGATGTCGATTTGGATATGTCAATGATTTTGGGAGTGATTGTAGAACTAACTAACTACACCCAAAGATCAGTTGGTTTTGGGAGTTTGCCAAAATTGCTGAGAAGAGAAGGATGATATGAGCCATCAATAATATCAACTTATTATTCATATTTTTATTTAATAATTTTGATGTAATTTTATTGTTTTTCAATTTTATTATTTTTCTGACTTATTAAGTAGAGTACTTTTATCATTTTGCTATGATCAATGATGTGTCATATATTTGAAATTTTCGGAGGCTATCTAATATTTGGTCATTACGTTGTACTTAAATTACGATAAATGAATTTTGACCTTTGAGCTTTCTTTAAGTTTAGACAACATAGCTTGAATTTTGCAATTCATGTCTTATAGTTGTGTGTTAGGAATATTCAAGTAGGATTAATCATCTTATCTTGTAGAGTATTCGACTTTTGAATTAAGAAACTTGTTTTTTGTCTCAAGAGCTTTATTAAGAAGATATTGCATGTCTAACCTAATCTTTTAGGGTTGAAATTGAATTGATTTGGGGTTTTAGTGTTCATGAATCAGGGCTTAATACTAAAACCTCAGATGGACGCTAGAACCTTCAAATCAGCATTATTGTTAATATTTTTCTAATATGTAGAGAAAAGTTAATCAAGTCCAATTGCTTGCACGAATTCTTAACAGGATATATTTCTTCTTTTTACGATATTACAATGTTGAGAAGATATGCATTGACCGTATTTCCTATTTTCCTTTGCAGTGGTCATGGTCTCCTTGGCTGCTGAATCGTCAGTGAGAAAGAGATTAAAAAGCATGGTCTGTAATTTTGCAAAACTCCATCTTCTCTTTTCAGCTGTCTTTTGTGCATTAATAATAGCAGGAATCTATATTGCAAGATTGCAAATTTGGCTTGTCATTTCTAAAAGTGAGAGAAAGATAAATCCAAATCAAACAGGTCCAAGGCAAATTTTTTAAAAGACAATATTAGATTATGAATAGAACTTAAAGAGAAAAAAGTTCAGACCTACGACCTGTAAGAAGAAGAGGTGCTGATATCTAATCGTTTGAAAATTTATGTTGGTAAAAGAACAAAGCAAAGTCATAAATACCTCCAATGGTTCCAACATAGATTAGGTTATAATGGCCCCTAAAAATATGTGTGGTTGTTTGGATTGATCTTCCACCAAAGAGCAATTCTTCAATTTCCAGAATGTTGTGCCATAACCTCTTGCCTTCATGAAGGGCCAAGCTTGTCTGGTGAAGCCCCATTGGCTGCACAGAAGAATGAGATGCTTGGGTCATGTGGTTTAATCCAAAACAAGGAATGTGATTTCTTTGCCTAATACAGAGGCTTTTAGTAATTGTCAATAGAGGACAGAAAACAATAGAAATTGACAATGGAAGAGACGTACAAGAGTATTAGGATGAGGAGGATCAAGTAAATACAAGTGCAAAAGTAGTGAAGTTCAATGTAGGAGGCTTGCTTTGCTGCTTCTAACACTAAATTTTAAACTTTTGTGAAGTCAATTTTTATTTAGGCAAACATTTTCCCCCTTTTTTGTTCTTTCTAGTTCAATCTTGAGTTGAGTTGGAGATAAAAGCTTTTGAATCTCTCAATCAAATTTGTTGAAATACGTTGAATTAATTCCAAGGGCATTTTTGTAATTTATGCTATATTTGCTAAATTAGGGTTTCACCTCATTTTATTTATATCTGAGGTTGGATCTATTGTAGGTATGACATTAAATAATAAGTCCTTTTTCTACCGTGGTTTTTCTTCCCTGAATTAGGGTTTTCCACGTAAACTCCTTGTGTTATCTTCTTTTCTTCTATTTCAATATGGTATCAGAGCAAGGTGATGAAACCCTAGCCCCTGGTGTTCCATCGGAAAGTGTCCAAGCGTCGGAACCAGCTCAGGTTCAAGATCCCGTTGTTTCAGAGGAGAGTCTTGAAGAAAAGTCTGGGAACATAGAAAATGATGAAATGAGCTCAGAGAAGGTTGAAACTTCAGGAGGTAATGAGGTGCTGAAAGATCCTCAAGAAGATGCAGAATTGTCTCAAAAGTCTGATACTGAAGAGGGACAGACGAAAACTGACAATTATGATACCACTCTGGATATGCTAATTGCTCTGAAAAAGGGAGCCAAGTCATGTACAAAATACCCTTTGCATAGTTTTCTGACCTATAGTAACATATCTCCTGGTTTTAAGGCTTTTACTACTTAGCTGGATGCTCTAGCAATACCTACTAGTGTACATACGGCCATGGAAGTTCCCGAGTGGAAAGCAGCAGTAATGGAGGAAATGAGAGCTCTTGAGGCAAATGAGACTTGGGAGTTAGTAGCTCTCCCTAGAGGTCACAAAACAGTTGGTTGCAAATGGGTGTTCATAGTGAAGTATAAGTCTGACGGAACACTCGAGAGGTATAAAGCCAGGTTAGTTGCTAAAGGGTTCACTCAGACGTATGGGATTGATTATTCAGAAACTTTTTCCCCAGTGGCTAAGTTAAACATGATTCGTGTTCTTCTGTCTGTCGCTGTAAATAAAGATTGGCTCCTACATCAACTAGATGTAAAGAACGCATTCCTAAATGGTGAGTTGGAAGAGGAAGTTTATATGAGTCCACCTCCAGGTTTTGAAGCTAAGTTTGGGAATCACGTTTGTAAACTTAGGAAGTCTTTATATGGGTTGAAGCAGTCCCCTAGGGCATGGTTTGACAGGTTCATCGTGTTTGTTAAGTCCCAAGGGTTTGTTCAGGGGCATTATGATCATACCTTGTTTACCAAAAAAAAACCCTTAGGAAAGATTGCTGTGTTGGTAGTGTATGTTAATGACATCATCCTATCAGGGGATGACACGGTAGAAATTGCTAAGCTAAAACAAAGGATGACAAGTGAAATTGAAATCAAGGATCTTGGTAGTTTAAGGTATTTTCTAGGGATGGAAGTGGCAAGATCAAAAGCAGGAATACCTGTATCTCAGCGGAAGTACACTCTGGACTTGTTAAAGGAAACAGGAATGACTAGATGCAAACCTATTGTCACTCCTATTGAGGTCAATAGCAAACTGAAAAGTATTTCGGAAGAAGTTCCTGTGAATAAGGAGAGGTATCAACGCTTAGTAGGAAAACTAATTTACTTGTCTCATACTAGGCCCGACATCTCCTATGCTGTGAGTGTAGTAAGTCAGTTCATGCAGAGTCCATTGAGGAGCACATGGAAGCTGTGACTCGAATTTTTAGATATCTAAAGTCCACCCCTGGGAAGGGCTTGGTGTTCAGGAAATATGACACACGGAGCATCGAGGCATATACTGACTCAGATTGGGCCGGATCTGTGACTGATAGAAGGTCAACCTTAGGGTACTGTATCTTTGTATGGGGAAATTTGGTAACTTGGCGGAGTAAAAAACAGGGTGTAGTGGCCAAAAGTAGTGCTGAGGCAGAGTATAGAGCTATGAATCTGGGAGTGTGTGAATAAATCTGGTTGCAGAAATTTTTATCTGATCTTCACGAGAGTAGTCCGGGGCCTATGAAGCTGTATTGTGATAATAAGACTGCCACCAGTATTGCGAATAATCCCGTGCAACATGATAGAACCAAACATGTGGAAATTGACAAGCACTTTATTAAAGAAAAGTTAGACCGCGGAGCTATTTGTATTCCCTATGTACCTTCAGTCCAACAGATTGCAGATCTTTTTACGAAAGGGTTATCGAGACAAACGTTTGAAGCTTGTATTAGCAAGTTGGGTCTTACCGATATCTATGCCCCAACTTGAGGGGGAGTGTTGAAATACGTTGAATTAGCCCTAAGGGCATTTTTGTAATTTATGCTATATTTGCTAAATTAGGGTTTCACCTCATTTTATTTATATCTGAGGTTGAGTCTATTGTAGGTATGACATTAAATAATAAGTCCTTTTTCTACCGTGGTTTTTCTTCCCTGAATTAGAGTTTTCCACGTAAACTCCTTGTGTCGTCTTCTTTTCTTCTATTTCAATAAAATTCATGTTTAAATTAGTATGAGAAATTATAAGTGTAGAAGCAGTGAAGTTCAATGTGGAGGCTTGCCTAGCCGCTTATCCTTCCTTTGTAACACTAAATTTTGACTTTTTGTGTAGTCAATTTTTGTTTAGGCATACATTTTTTCCCCCATTTTTTTGTTCTTTTTAATTTTATCCTATGTGGAGTGGGGTTTCTATGTTTTGATTAGCATGAGAAATTACAAACGCCAAAGGGGTGAAGTTCAATATAGGAGGTTTGCCTAGACACTTATTCTTCGTTTATAATACTAAATTTTAAATTTTTTAGAAGTCGTTTTTTTTTAAAAAAAAATAAATTGAGGCATATAATTTTTGTTCCTAGTTCAATAATAGTTGATTTCTCTTTAACGATTTCTTGAAGAACAATGAAGCTTGATTGAAGAATAATTTATTTGAGAATAAAGGTCTACGAGTTAAAGGATCCTAACTTCAGGTTTGATTTCCTTCTTCCCAATTTCATAAATGTTGTTGTTGGTGCTAATATCGCCTCTAAGTTCAAAATTTCGTTCAAATTACCCATAACCTGTAGATTTGTTTAAATTTTACAATGTCGCATCTTTGTATTGTTTTTTTTGCCAACCAACGTTACTTTGCAATTGAGGGTTTCTTGTGTTTGAATCTAAAAGAATTACATTGTAATGAGTTCTTTCATGGTCTTTGCTAGATATTTTTTGTGCTGTTAGGTCAGTCTTTTATTTTAAAATGTTTACTTCACTTTTTAGTTTATAAAGAGGATAGATAATATCTTACTGTCTTTTAATAAAATCTATTTTAACTATGAATATGTATTTTTGGAATAAACTAATTGTAGATATTATTTGGAGTATTTTTGTAATCTAATAGTTAGTAATTGATTAAATTCAAATTAATTCCGCTATTTTTTATAACCTAAAAACATCTTGCGATTTTTGAAAATAAATATTTAAAAATTGCTATGTCTCTTGTTAGCCCATAATTATCCTTATGATATAAATTTGAAAATAGTAATCCACATGTTTTCTCATACTTGGGGGTTATGTAACAAGAACGACAAAGTAAGAATCATAGGCTTATAGGATAGGAGGAAAAATGCAACCATTGAATTGTTAAAGGGTTTATTTGGTAGAAAATTTGAAAATAAAAATTTAAAAATGAGTGATTTAATAAAAATAAAATTGTATTTCATGTTTTCAAATACTTATTTGGTAGTAGATTCACATTATATTATAGTTTAAACTTTTTTTTTTTTTTTTAAAATGTATTTACAATTATATATTTATAAATCATAGAACTAGTTGTAGTTAATCACTAATATTTAGTTGACAATATATTATTTATTTATTTATTTATGAATGTGATTTATATTAAAAAACAATGTCATTATTATTTTGTAATATTATATAATTTATAGAACATTACATAATACATATTATATTTTTTAAAAAAATGAATTGAGTTTATAATATGACATATTGTATATTTAAATATTTTTGTAAAAAAAAAAAAATCTGATGGATAGCAACATTTCTGGCAAACATCTTATTAAAAAAATTGAAATTCAAAATTTGGATACAAGTAGAACATAAAAAATGTTTTTCATAAATTAGTCCATGTCCAAATTTTGAATTTTAAATTTTATAAATTATTTTCGTTATTTTTGTTTAAAAAAATTATTAGACGGTGATATTTTTATTATATTTATAAACAAGTTGCCTTATTTTTATCTATATTTGGAAAAAAAACGAACTTATAATTTAACTTATCATTTTATATACATAAAGAAAGTAGTCCTAAAAAAGGAGAAAAAGAAAAAAGAAAAAAGACAAGTAGTACTAGGAACACTTTTGATGGACACTAAAACTAAAAAGGTGGGGTTTGCACTTTGCATCCGCTGTGGTCCTTTGCCACGTGATTGTGTTACATAATTTATTTATTTAAAGGTTAAATAGTATTTTGGCGAGTATTTGTATTTTAGGTGTTATTCCATTTTGACCAATATATTTTTAATTATATATTTAATAAATCTTTAAAATAGTTTTTATTGTAAGTTTGAACTTTTACGTATTTCTATTGATTCCCATAATTATTTAATTTGGTGTAAAATAGGTCTTTGACCTGGTTGAATTTTTCTAAAAAATTCATTAAATTTTATGTCAAATATGATAAGTTGATTTTTTAAAAATTAAAATATTTCAAAAATCTATTAGACACAAAAATTGAAAATTTATAGTTAGATAAATATTTTTAAATTTTAGAATCTATTAGACACAACATTGAAGATTCATACATATTAGATAAATTTTAAAATTCAATGACTAGTTTTTAGGTGTAATTTCTTTTTTTAAGATATTAATGATAATTTTCGTACATGAAAAAGACACCATTTGAATATATTTTATATTGAAAAAATACAATCTTTTACTTATATATACAAGTTGATGCAGGAGATGTGGGACTTTGATCGATTTTTTAATAAAATAATATTTTAACCATATTTAAAAAATAAAATATATTTTTTGTCAAAGAAATTATTATAAAATATATCAAAATTTCAACCAGATAAATAATAATAAGTACACAAAACACGGACCAATTTCTTTATAGTATATAAATATGTGGACCAATTTCTTAAATACTCGATGGAGCTGTCCAAATCCAAGCTCAGTAAGACTGCATTCATTTTTTATCTGAATAAATATTTGGGTTTGTCTTAGTTTATTATCATTATCATTATCAAGCGTGACATTTTATTATA